>NC_086004.1:10255000-10855000 GCF_030014385.1 Trichomycterus rosablanca | reverse complement strand
CTTCTGAGAACTTAAATTGGGCAGCAGTCTCTGTGCCATCTATTTAAGACAATGTAATTTTGTCTGTGTTGAGATTCTATAGTTGAAGTCTATACATGCAGTTGATGCAAAAAAAAGTGCTTTGTTTGTAATTAAGCCAAAATCATTACATTTATTATTAAATAAGAATCAGTTAAGCTCTAGGAAATACTTTGCTAGAAATGATTGACACTTTCTGTCTTTCTGCCAGGAGTTTGGGTGTCTGCTGGTCAGCCTTTAGGTAGGCTTTTTGACATTTTTGCCAGCGTAATAAATTTTTTTTTGATTTATTTTGTGACTGGCAACCAAGCAGTAAACTGATTCCTATTATGACCTATATTTATTGTCTTCTGTGTGTTAGGTGGATATTGCCCTACTTTGCCTGCAGGCAGAGGAGCTCCTGCACACGTGCCATCTCACTTTAATGCTTTTTTAGTTACGGCGCCTCCACCAGGAGGATTTGGGGCACCTCAGGGATATCCACAGCAGGGCTACAGCACTCCTCCTCAGTTTGGTAGGTCATCAAAACGTCTCTCTGCAGGCTCTCCTTGCTCAGAACAGAAGTTGTGCTACTTGCATTCTATACATTTAGCACAGTTAAGTAAACATGCAGAACTCTGCTTCAGGGATGTCTTGTCTGATGTGCCACCATGCTGCCCATGTGTAATATTTTATTTTGTACTGTGGGGTAACAGTGGGGTTAAAAAATATGCTTTTGGTGGTTTAATAGATTGCATTGTACTGTCTTTTTTTTTTGTTTTTTTAAATTGACACAGGGTACAGTTTTGGCACACCTCAAGTCGACCAGTTTTTACCACAAGGAATTCCTCCCCCTCCCACAACTCCTGGAGCTGCTCCCCTAGGCTTTCCCCCAGCTACCACCCCTACTCAGGACATGAGCAAAGCTCCTCCAGCACAGCCTGACTTCTCTTATAGCCAGTACGGTAAGTAAAAGGCTCACCACAGCCTGACAACCTCCTCTCCTGTTACTCTTGAATGGATCCATTTTCGAAACCACCTTAGTTTGAAGCCCATTACAAAAATTCTCACACATCGCTGAACTGGCATGTTGGCATCACGTGCAAACAAGCCTGCATTTACACCTGGTGATCCTTCATGTTCCACCACAAATGTTTTAAATATGCTAAAACATCTGATCATAATTGACTACTGTATTGAATTGTCTGTATTAATGAAGTTTATGTGGATTAATGAGCTGTTTGTGTAAATTAGATCATCCTGTGTTGCTTACTGGATGGCCTGATACCTCCTTAAATATATCTTCTTTAAATTACAGACACTTAAATAACAAGCAATGTTTGAATACTTTAGTCATTTATAGTCATATTAAGCAAGTAAACTCAAAATCAGCTTTTGACTTTAAGAAACAGGTCACAAATAAGTAGACACTAAATAGTTTTTTTTATAGTTTAAGATTAAGCCTTGAATAGAGCCTAGGCTATTCTATTTTATGCCCAACCAGCCAATAGCATTGCTGAGATTCGAACTCGGCAGTAAAGGGCTAAAGCAGGGGTGTCCAAACTTTTCCTGTTGGGGGCCAGATGGAGTAAAAATATGCAAACATGGGCCACAGACTATCTTCTAGTTAAACAAATAAAAAAATAAAAGATCTAAATGATTACTAACAATTACACTTCCTTTTTACTATTATCTATGTTTGACTCACAGTTTATAATCCAGATGGGTAGATTATTATACTTCTTTATTAAAAATACCCACTTCTCTCTGAACTAGCGCATCTGAAATCTTTAGCATTCGCTGTGTAGTTTTCGTTTCTCTGGAGCCGCCATGTTTATCCAAAAAATTTGGTGAGGTTAGTGTATGTGTAACGTTAATGTGGGGTTATGGGGGTTCAACTTTACTTTTATTTCTAAATAGTGATCCGTTTCAAAAATGGTAAGAGGCTGCAAATGGCCTGTGGGCTGTAGTTTGGACATCCCTGGGCTAAAGTACTTTACCACTGCACTGTCCGGGTGCCAGTTTGTGTATTTACAATACTCACTGTAAAAAAAACAAAAACAAAATGCACTAAACTACATTTGTGTTTAAATATTTGATTTCACCAGATTATTATGGTGTAGTGCCACATCTGCCGGTAAAGCAGTGGTCCTTCAGAACTTTATGCAGAACATTATACAGTGACAAACCAAATGAGAAAACCAAATGCACATTAAATAACAGGTGACTGAAAAGTACTATGCAAATATTGCCAGACTAGGCCAAAAAAGTATGAATAATCTGCAGCAGTAATGTTAGCTGTGAGTGTACTCAATTGCATTAGATGCACTAAAAAAAACTACCTTACGCTATTACATCTGAATCTTAAAAAAATAAGAGGAGCATAGCGGCCCATGTACGTTTTTGTATCGCTTCTTATACCGCTATAAGAGGTGTGAAATCTCAGTTATTCCTCTACATTGAACTAAAAATCAGTGGACTGAACCAGAGTTGGTCAGTGCGGTGGCATTGCCCTCATCTGGCTCCGTGTTTCATGCTTAAGCTTCGCATCCATCCATCATTGTCATTTAAAACCAGCTGCCTTTAATGTGTCATAGAATTATTTAAAGGCAGCAAATGACCAATTCATTCACTGTAATTATTCCTGATTTAGCATCATTAAGTTTTAGGACAGGGTCTTACTGAAGAAAAGCAAATAATTTGTATCGGAAGCTCTCCCCCAGAGCTAGTAACACAGATAGGATATCTCTGGGTTTAGTCAACCTGGTCTCCTCATCTTCCTGCTAGGCTTGGGTAACTATCCTCAGGACCCCTCTGCCTACGGACCAACGCGTCCCTCTCACAGTAATGGTCAGGATGAGCAGGGAAATAGTGCAGGTAGGTGGGAGCTAATGCATTTTACAACCACTAAATCAAACGAAAAATAGCACAGTGTCATGAGGTTTTAGTTCTAGTTTTGGTTTATACTCACATGCATTTTTCATCTTCAAGGCTGTGCACACTGTATGCATATGTTTGGATGCATTTTACATGCCTTGTATATGATTTTGCTCTCCATATGGTATACTTATATAGCTACTCGTCATTTTTGGCGGCGGGTGGGCATATGGGGTAGTGCTAGAAAAAAGAGCTGTATTTTGGACTAAAACAGTACACCTTTAAATGCATTTTTCTCCTTTTAATGACCTACACCGATGACGTTGTAGCTGTAGTTTACTGTATGAAGAGGACTTCCTTCAACTTTTCATTTCTCTTCCATCTTTGCATTGCTTTGCTGGCTAAAGGGTGATCGAATTATAACAAATGGATGTTTTCTCTCTGTAATTCATGCTACTGTCTTACTGTCTTTCATGCAACATTTGCAATTTATTTGAAAATGTTAAAAGAAATGGCTACATTTCAGGAAAAAAAATGCTAGCATTTCATAGCTTATAATCCACTCTTCTTATTTGTGGCCACGGCAGCAAGCGGTTCCTTTCTGTCTAATCTTTAAACCCTTCCACATTTGCATGTTTGCACAGAAATTTACCCTCAATTTATGTGGTAGGGTTTTGTGTAAATGCACTGCAAAGTCAAAATGCCAAATAAACAGACACTGCAACCCTTCTAGTACAATTACCTGATTCAATTATTATTTAATTATTTCATTACTGGATGATGTGTGAACTAAAGCTTATTTCATCAATATTACCCTCATTTAAAAAAAAATTACTGTAAAGTGGACGTTTTACACAGATTTTGATTGTGCAAGCATTTCTGTTTAATCATATCTCTTCAAACATTTTCATTATTTTGTTTAAATGGGAATTCTATGTCTGTATTTCGAATAATTGCTGAAAAATGTTTCACTAACTACACTCTTGTTCCTGATCCTCCTTTATTTATTTGGTTAATATGAGAAATTTACCTGATATTATTATATTTATATACAGGCTATGGACAGGATCTGAGTGGTTTTGGACATGGCTTTGCTGACCCCAGCCAGCCAGCTGCCTCATACGGTGCCCCTTCTGCACAACCCACATCTGCACTGCAGCCCACCGCCAGCACTTTTGGTCGTGGGCAAAACCACAACGTCCAGGGCTTCCATCCTTATCGGCGCTGAGCGTTCCCCTCCAACCTCCGCAATGCAATACAAACAGTCAGGGAAATTACTGTTCTGATTACAAACACCACTGGATGTGGGCCTGGTGTTTGATGAACGTTAATAATGTTATTGGAGGATGGTTGTTTGTTTTGGTGTGTGTGTGTGTGTGTGGGTGTGTGTGGGCGTGCGTGTGCGTGTAATTTCTGAACAGGGACTATACTCCTACATCAGGAGGACACATTTGTTGTGCATTTTATAGTGAGACGGAGCTACATAGCAATAGATTTTTTCGATTGGTGAAACATCAGCACAGAACCATACCAGTCAATGGAGTGACAGGGTCTCCCATTCCTTCAGCTTTAATTTTATTAGGGTGGAAATAGTTCATTTTTCAATTTTGTGCATTTTTGTTTACTCTGAGCCTTTGACCATTTTATTTAAATTTATTTGAAATAGGAATTCCAATTATGTATTATAAACCTGAACTGTGCAATTTTTTAAATGAATTTTCTACTATTACATGTGCGCTTTTCTGGTTTTTATTTAAGGATGTAGAGGATTCCCTCAGGTGGCTGTTCTAGTGCACTTTGCACTTATGCAAAAAAGAAATGTTTTATTTGAAATAAATGATTTAAAGATACATGTAGTTTTTTGTTGTCTAGCTATAATATAAAACAAGCTTTTTTTGCATTGTTGATGAAGAGAAATGATATACATAGATAAGCTTAAACATTATAACCCCCTGTGTAATACGTGGTACCGTTTGGTGGTATCTGGTACCAGGATAGACGTTACCATCAGGTCCCTCAATTTTTGTACTTTTGAGCTAGCCCTCCACCTACTGGCCAGCTGGGTGTCTATACACTATACAAGATTGGTAATTTCAGGGGGTGGATTGGCACCCTGTCTATGGGATTGCTGCTGTGTGGCAAGTGTCAACCATGACCACAAAAAAGCGGCTGAAATGAAATCAGACGTGGATCGGATCTGTTGGCCCAGCTCATCCCAAAGATACTCGGCTGGATTGAGATTTGGGGACTAGGGGAATAACTCAAACTCATTATGTACCGCAAACCGTTGTGTTTCATAATGTCAAATGAAGCCACCTCCATCAGAGAAGCAAATAGTCCTGGTCTGCTACGATGTCTGGGTAGGTGTCACCAGTTACATTATGGGTCCACATGAATGACCAGACCCAAGGTTTACCAGCAGCACATCGGCCAAAGCATTATGCTTACTCTACCTGCTTGTCGTCTCCCTACCTTACAGAGACCTTTTGACGGTGACTAGGTCAGCATGTGTACTATGGCCTGCAGCTTGGCAGTCCCTACACTGAAAGCTTCAATGTGTGGTAACATTCACTTTATTACCAGTTATAAAATAATTTGCAGTTTAGACCACAGTAACCCTTCAGTTCATCCATACCAAGACTCGAAAGCCTATTTGAAAGTTGGTCTTGGCTGCCAAACACTCGGTTATAGGGTTGTGGTCTGTCTCTCTTTAGATCGGCTGTTGCATACCCATCACAGCAGCCCATAAACACTCCTTGCTGTTTTTAGCATACTTTAAAAGAGGTTTTTTTGGCCATATCCATCATTACTATCACTCAGGTTAATTCATTAAGCCTGTGCAAATCTGCTGGATTCGACGTGTACTGGGTTACTATCATCAGCTCTTCACATAATATTTTTCTGACGGTTACATGCACAATTGTAGTATAATAGACAGTACGCATATTTATGAGTGGTTGAAATTAGTGACGGCTAATTAGTGTACAAACTTCATTTCCAGGGTTCAGGAAATTTTGTAAACTGCAATAAAAACTACAATTTTGTGATAAGTTAATTCTCTTCAACGATTATTTAACTGACAAAAGATTTCCAATGTTTTCACTGTCCAGCGTAGTTGTATTTTCTAAATATAACCAAAATTTTTAATTTTATAACTGCAAAACACCAAAAAGTTGGAACAGAGGCATGTGTAACTGTTTCATTGTCTTTTCTATTAATTACACCTTTTATTAATTTGGGAACTGAGTACACTGAATCTTGCTGCTCAGAAGTCAGTAGTTTCTATTGTCTGATTCTCCTCTTTATAATGTACCACACATTTTCAGTCAGCGACAAATTAGGACCACAGGCAGGCCAGTCAAGCACACGCACTCAGTGTTTATGAAGCCATGCTGTTGTAACACAGTCTGCTATTGTCATGCTGAAATGAACATTGACTTCCAAGGAAAAATGATACCTTGATGGCAAATCTTTTTTACTAAAATTCCAATATATCCCTTTGCATCAATGGTACCTTCACACATATTCGAGTCACCCATGCTGTGAGCACTGATGCACCCCAATACCATGTCAGACGTTGGCCTTTGTGCCTTAACAGTCACTGGATTGTCTTTTTGTTTTTGACCCAGATAATTCTACATTGATTTCCACACATCCATCTGAGATGAGCCCCGGCTAGGATTCATTTGGTGTTTAACTTTTTTTTTTTTTTTAAATAGACTTTCAGGCTGCTTTTTTTTCATGGAACTGTGTATAGTGACGATGTTTTTTCCCAAATATTCCAAAGCTTATGTGGCTGTATTTATTACAGTAGTATAACAGATTTGCATGCAGTGCCATCTGAGGAGTAGAAGGGCACGCATATTTATTTATTAGGATTTTAACATCATGTTTCACACACTTTGGTTACATTCATGACAGGAACGGTAGTTACTTATCACACAAGGTTCATCAGTTCACAGGGTTATATCGAACACAGTCATGGACAGTTTTGTATCTCCAATTCACCTCACTTGCATGTCTTTGGGAGGAAAACGAAGCTCCTGGAGGAAACCCACGCAGGCACGGAGAGAACATGCTAAGGCCACACAGAAGGGACCCGGACTGCCCCACCTGTGGTAATACCCATGTGGTAATATCTGTTACAGAATGATGTCGGTTTTTTAATGCAGTGCCGCCTGAGGGATCGAAGGTCACGGGCATTCAAAGTTGGTTTTCGGCCTTCCAGATTCTCTGAATTTTTTGATGATATTATGGACTGTAGATGATGAAATCCCTAAATTCCTTGCAATTGCACGTTGAGAAACGTTCTTAAACTATTGGACTATTTGCTCACGCAGTTGTTCACAAAGTGGTGAACCTTGCTTGTGAACGACTGAGCCTTTCGGGGATGCTCGCTTTATACCCAATCATGACATTTACCTGTTTCCAATTAACCTGTTCACCTGTGGAATGTTCCAAACAGGTGTTTTTTTGAGCATTCCTCAACTTTCCCAGTCTTTTGTTGCCCCTGTCCCAACTTCTTTGGAACGTGTTGCAGGCATCAAATTCAAAATGAGTGAATATTTGCAAAAAAACAATAAAGTTTATCCGTTTGAACATTAATTATCTTGTCTTTGTAGTGTATTCAATTGAATATGGGTTGAAAAGAATTTGCAAATCATCATATTCTGTTTTTATTCATTCATTCATTGGAATTGGGGTTGTACTTTTCTCAGTTAATTAAAGTTTCTAGAGAATTACCAAATCACAGATTCTTATTTTGTTGGACAGTGGTAGATTACTGGTTACGGTATTGGACTAGTGATCAAAAGGTTGCAGGTTTAAGCCCGGCATCTGCCAGGTTGGGCCCTTGAGTGAGGCTCTTAACCCTCAATTACTTGAATTGTTTACCATCACAATTTTAATTTGCTTTGGATAAAAGCTTCAGCTAAATACTGTGAATGTTATTGCATTTTACAAAATGTCCCAACTTTTCCAGAAATGAGATTTATAAACTGAGATGATTTTTTTTTAACTTTGAACTTGTTAAATTAATTATGTAGTGAGTATGAATGTGTTAAATGTGATGAGTTACAGTTCCAAACTGTATTTCTGCCGTGATTCCGGAATACACTCAGGACCTGTCATGGCTTTGATAAGGGTCGAATGGTTACTAAAGACAGATGAATAATTTACTGAATAAATACTTAACACATTTTATAAAAGCTCAGCCTGCAATTTTTGTATTTGATGTAATTTTTTTAATTCAGAATCATAATTTTTCTTTAACCATGGCTTATGATAAAAAGTAGTGCTGTCAGTATGCCTCCTGACATGTTTGCAATGTAGTTAACTACCATAATTACTTTGGGCAGTAATCTTGTCAATAGTGTTAAATGTGATAGGCCATCAGAGGATGTTTCAGTCCTGCAAGGGATGGTATTGCATGGTTCATCATTCTTTTTTAACCAATGTGCCTAGAACACAATATTTCACACAATATTTCATTACCGTTACCACACATTAGCAGATGCTTTTATGGAGGCAACTGATGGTTTAAGGGCCTTGCTCAGGAGCCCAGCAGTGGCAACCTGGGGGTGATGGGGCTTGAATCAGAAACCTTCTGATTACTAATCCAGTACCTAAGCTACCACTGTTCTAATGTCTAAAAAAAATCTAAACAATAAAGTTAACCTAAAAAATACTTGGCTGGCATTTACTTTGAATGTCCTTTAATGTCTCGTTTTTCCTAACTTTATAAAACCTGCAGAAGGTGGGAATGCTACTCCAAATCGCCTCAAGAGGTGAGTAAATGTGTGTTTCCCTGCAATGGATTGGTGCCTTGATTAGGGTGTACAGATGTACTGAGACTTACTAAGTACATCATATGCAATTGGATAGAAAAAACTTTTAAAGGTTAAATTAAAATGAATAAGATTTACTGGGTATGTAGGATGTAATGACATTTTTTACTGGTCTTTACCCAAAACCACCACTTCCAGTCATATACAAAAACATTGCCATGGTGCCACCAGGTTCTTAACCCCCTTCAACGCAAACACCTCCCCCTTTGGCCCTATGCTTCCCATCTTTTTGTGTAGTGTCCTCTTTTTTGAAAAAGAAAAGATGATGACCCTACTTCATGTATCATCAAAGGTAATGTGTATAGAATGAAATACTCAGATATTTAATCGCATTGGCAGAAAAACTAAATCTGCCAACCCCAAGCATAAAGCCAAAACAAGCCGTGCATTAGCTGGCTGCATGAATCTCCCTACCTAAAGGATTTTAAAATTAGGTTTATCAGAGGGATCATCATAAGCTTTGCCAAAAGCACAATGCTGTGAACAGCTAATTATTTCTTTCCCTAAATAACTAAAGGATACCAAAAATACCCCTTCAAGAAAGTGCTCATGGTATTGCCTTGGGTCTCTAAGTATTTGTCCACATGTCTGTTCTGTACAAAGTCACATTTTGTTTGTACATCTGAGTGAATATATGCACTAAAAGTAACAAAAAATGTTGAACACTTGTTTGGGCCGCTACATTCCCAATGTGGTACATGGTATATGGTCTAAAATATTTGAGAACCGTTGAAATAAAAAAAACAGCCTTACGGTTATAGTACTTAATAATAATTAAGACATTATCAAACAAAAAGTAGGGCAACATGGTGGCTTAGTGGGTAGCACTGTCGCATCACAGCAAAAAGGTCCTAGGTTCAATTCCCAGGCAGGGCGGTCCGGGTCCTTTTTGTGCAGAGTTTGCATGTTCTCCCAGTGTCTGCGTGGGTTTCGTCCGGGAGCTCCGATTTCCTCCCACAGTCCAAAAACATGCAGTCGATCGTGTATTAAATCCGTTATCTGATATACAATCTAGCGCACTGTGTAGGGAACATAAATCAATTGTCTAATATACTGTTTAGTGCACTATGTAGGGAACATTAATCCGTTATCTGATATACAATCTAGTGCACTATGTAGGGAACATAAATCTATGATCGAATATACAATCTAGTGCACTATGTAGGGAACATAATTAATTATGTAATAAACTATCGAGTGCACTATGCAAGGAACACAAATCATCATCTAGTTATACTTTCTAGTGCACTATGTAGTGAACATGAATGCGTTATCTAATACACTATCTAGTGCACTATGTAGGGAACATAAATCCGTGACCTGATATACAATCTAGTGCACTGTGTAGGGAACATAAACCAACTGTCTAATTCAGGTAAGGTTGCACCGGCCCTGCTTGTGTTACTTTAGTTTCGCCCTAAGCCGGATAGGAACCTAAGGCAGAAGAGCGTGCGCGATGCGTGCTGCCCACTGCGCTACTCGAACAGCGGAGTATTTATAGTGGTGGTAAATTCGGTTCATTTTATTGATTTATTATTATTTGAGTCACTCAGTGATGTGATCCGGTTTACTTGGGTCACTTGAGTCAGTTGAGTCACTTGTACTGACATTCTGATTGCGACCATGCACTCATCTTCTGTAAATAAATCCTTCTCTCTTAATTCTCTTGGCACCTCACACTTCTCTTATCAGTGACAAGTTAACACTTTTTTTTTAAGTGAAATCTTGACCATGCGGGAGGGGGGGTTGAATCACCTACCAATCAGATGGGTATATTAATGGGTCAAGGGTTTAAAATTACCATGGTGGCTATGATACTCCTTAAGTGGTACAGTACTAAAGTAGCCTGTAAGCATTTGCATTTTAATAATAATATAACTATATTTTGTTCTTTTGCTTACAAGAAAATATGCTGCATTACTAATCTCTTCCACTACTACTGATAATACCGTGTGTTTAACCGCTTGTTTATTGTAATATTTAACTTATTACTTAGATTCACGGACTGGAGTGAAGTCGGTTCAGCCAAATCATCTGAGTCAGAGGTGTTTCCAGTGAGTCGGCTCACTCGCCTTGTATACTTAGCAGCAGCCAGTCAGAGGACTCGTAGGATCCGGGTTCATTGAGATTTCGGACTCGTGATTCCTGATTCAGTACAAAGATTCGAATCATTAACCCGGGTGATTCAGGAACCGCCCAGCTCTAGTATTGAACAGTCTAATCTGCAGCATTTCTCTCCCACTGATAAAAATACGGAACAAAGCGCGTCCCGTATCTGTTCAATACGGAACACCGCGTTTAGTTTCCAAATACGGAACGATTCCGTATTTTACGGGACGGTTGGCAACCCTAGTTGTGACTCAGTGACTCAGATTAACCCGAGTCCATGAAATGAACCGAATTTACCACCACTGAATGGTAGTCACCACTCCGCAGCGGTAGTTGGCGCCCTAATGTGTTGACGTCACACCAAACAGGTTTTTTTCTGCGCGAGCAAGCAGCCGCTTCTTCCTTTTCCGGTGACTCTCTCAAGATGGTAGGATGCCGTTTTTCGTAACGTTTTACACAATCTAATACAATCCTTAATAAATGTGAAGAAAGTGAAGCGCCTTTTTATTTATTTCAAGCCTTTATGTGTTACTGCATCATTTTATAACTTTATTTTGAGATGGCGGTTGTTTTAGTTTGATTAATATGATAAGCTTAGTTGGATTAGCGATTACAGTCGTTAGCCAAACCTCGCCAGTCTACCTTACTTTAGTTATTTTCCCATATTTAAGAGTTAAACAGCCTTATATATATATATTTTTATTTTTATTTTTACCTTATACATTAGCAGTGGTGATAAATATGTGTTTAAGGGCAGCAGGTGAAAGTCATTTAGCCAAGTCTTTTGTTGCTAGCGCGCTAGCATCGAGCATTTTTTTTTGCCTTTCTGGTTTGAAATTTGACTGGAATATTTTGTATGTGTTCAGGCGGACGCTGAGCAGAAAAAGAAGCGTACTTTCAGGAAGTTCACCTACAGAGGAGTGGACCTGGACCAGCTCCTGGATATGTCCTAGTGAGTACCTTAAAACCCCTTTCTCCTTCACTTCACAGCACTAAGCAACTTCACTGCAGTCTTGCATATAATTTACATTTTTGGCATTTAGCAGACACATTTCTCCAGAGCAACTTACATTACAGTTCAAGTAAGGAGTCTAAACTATTGATGGTTAAGGGCTTTGCTCGAGGGCCCAACAGCAGCAACCTGGCAGTGGTGGGTCTTAAACCAGCCACCTTGTGATTACTAGTTCAGTAACCTAACCACTAGGCTATGTCTTGCTATAATACATCTAACTTGTGTTTAGTAAGGATTGGAGAGCAGGGTTTTCTGTGCCAGTGATTAACATGTAACCTAGAAGTATGTTATTGATCGTAAAGGTCAGAATTGTAAAAATTACTTTGACATTTTTTACTTTTGTAGCAATACAATGCGATTAATTGAGGGTTAAGGGCCTTGCTCAAGGGCCCAACAAGGACAGGTCTAGTGGTAGTAGGGCTTAACCAGCAACCTTTGATTACTCATTCTCTATCTTAACTTCTGAGCTAATACTGCCCAAAACTTTTATTGACGATTCTTTTAAAGGGATATCAAGGTACAGGTGTGTGTGTTAATATTTGCAACATAAATCTGTGCATTTGACTTACTTTTGCTCTGTTGGACTTGCATACAAGCCACTTACATGCCGTTATGCTTCAGTACAATAGTATAAGCCAGTGGTTCTCAAACTTTTTAGACCAAGTACCACCCATTATCAAACCAAAAGTTCCAAGTACCACCTATGTTTCTCATCACAGAACCACATATGGCACACATTAATTAGGTGTGTGTGTGTGTGTGTATATATTAGTGATGGGAATTATGGCTTCTTGAAGGGAGCCAGATCTTTTGGCTCGGTTCCTTTTAAAGAGCCGTTCAAAGAAATGGCTCTTCGTTCTTCGGGAGGCGCTATAAGACAGCCCCGATATTAATATAAAATTTTGCTACCTTGCCTTAAATGTAGGCCTAATTCAAACAACACTTAAACGAGAAAAAAAATTACTTCAAAATGAAAAAAACTACAGAGAAGAGACACACTGTGGTTGCATCGCATTAAGTTTCAGAACAATCCTCTCTTGTGCAGAGATGTGACTGTGTTTGTTTCTGCTTTAAAATATAAGTGCCATGAAATAATCAGATTTAACACAATTAAATAAGTTTATAGTTTATTTCTCAATTATTTGTCATTATACTACTAGCTCTCTCTCTATCTCTCTCTCTCTCTCTCTCTGTGTGTGTGTGTGCGCTCACTCTCCGTGATATTGAAAGTGTTTCGGATTTGAATATCGACAATAAACAGCTCTTATTACAATTTACGATTAATTCCCTCTACTGATGTGAAGCTGAATGGGTGGATTACAGTCTAGAACTGCGCAGAAATAAAAGACTCGGTTCCTTTCGTTTATTTCAAAGATCCGTTCAATAGAATCGGATCATTCGCGAACGACTCATCACTAATATATATGCAGTTACCACTGATCATTTCAGTGAGTGCGCCTGTTTAGCGGAGCAGCCTGGTGATGTCAGGAACGAGAGCAGTGAGATTCAAACGCAGATCTGCTCTGATAAAAGCGAGAGAGCTACTGATAACTTTACTGATAACTTTACTGATAACTTTACTGATAACTTTACTGAAATTTCTAGATGGAAATCGCGAACTTGAAGTATAGACGTAATGAAGTACGGTGGCTGCGTAGCCCCGAATATTTTTAAAAACACATTCGTTTTAATACAATTAAACAGATTTTATTAAAACAGAATTATAAGAACTTTGAAACAGATTTTATTAGTAATTTACACATTTTGTTTCATTTTTTTTTATATTTATAATTATTAAATTGTTTATTTTTTCGGTGCCTGTAATTAATTTTCCGAGATTATCTGGCGTACCACCTCGTGCTGCTTCACGTACCACAGTTTGAGAACCACTGGTATAAGCAATGAAGATGCTTGGACTGCTTGTGGGTGTCACTGCTATATGAAATCTAAAAAACAATTGTTAGATTATGCAAAACCACACTTCTATAAGCAGTTAACATATAAATCAGTGTAGTTTGTTTATTTATTTTTATTTTTTCATGGAGTCTTGCAGATTCTTTTATGGTGTGTATTGCAGTGTACTCAGATCTCTTTACTTCCTAAATTAACCATTAGACTTTCAAAGATGGTGGAGGGGGTGTTAAAAGAAAAATGAAATATCAAATACAGGCAGCAGGTTCTTGTATTCATGCCCAATTTAAAGGAGATTTTTATATAAACTGCGTGTGCTGAGATGCTTTCCACATTTAATAGCCATTTGTCTTCTCCCTATGAAATATTAACCACTAGGTTAGCTCTGCAAGTTGTTAGGGTTTAATGTGGCAGCATAGTGATAGTCAGTGTTTGGTTGCTATTCTTGGTAAGACTGAGCTACCTCATTTATTCACAGTAGTGATATGACTTGTAACTATGTAGATCTAAACATTTAAGTCTTTTGTATTTTAACTTTTAAGTTTAATTGTTAAGAAAATTGCTGTTTTGACTAAATGGTATGCACAAATTTCAGTGAGCAGCTCATGCAGCTGTATGGTGCTCGCCAGAGGAGGAGACTGAACCGTGGCCTGAGGAGGAAGCAGCAGTCACTGCTTAAGCGTCTGCGCAAAGCCAAAAAGGAGGCGCCTCCTATGGAAAAGCCTGAGGTTGTGAAGACCCATCTGCGGGACATGGTCATCCTGCCAGAGATGGTTGGCTCCATGGTCGGCGTGTACAACGGCAAGACCTTCAACCAGGTTGAAATTAAGGTAAGGTACTGGGTACAACATATTACCCTACATGCGTTTTAGGGACAACTAGTCTTATGTCTCTTATGATAGTAGCTTTGGGCAGGGAAGGTCTAAGCATTCATCTTGTAACAGGAAATATACATTTAAGCATGTACGCTTACCAGAACGGTTGCAACTTGTATGTAAAATTATTTACATAATCTTTGATGGTTTCTGTTATTCCATGCATGTTACAAAAGTACATTAGCGTTCTGTAACTACTACTTCAAACTAAAAAAAAGCATGTTCCTTAGAATAAATTATGGCTAAGCCGGTTACTGTAGAAAACACAGCTATAAAAACGTAGAATTAATCCAAAAATGAATTTCTTTGCAGCCTGAGATGATTGGTCACTACCTTGGGGAGTTCTCCATCACATACAAGCCTGTTAAGCACGGTCGTCCTGGTATTGGTGCCACCCACTCATCCCGCTTTATTCCTCTGAAGTAAGCAGTAAATAAAAGTGACTTCCAACACATTTGCTGTAAGCCTGTTTTTTTAAAAACAAACACTTAAATGCATGCAAAATTATTACATTTTTCCAATGTTTTCATGTGTAATGAGCTATAAGCATTAAGACCTGTTCCAGATGGTTACAACTTGAATTAATGCTTACAAGTATGGTCTGATTTGAATTGCAGTAGACGTAAATAGAAAAAGGCGGTCACAGCATTGCAGAGCGTTTGTTATAAATGCATTTTAAAAAATCAGTAGTAGCGGTCACAAACTTGGTATTGCAGCAAAACAGCTCCTGCTAATTTCTACTTCAGGTTTAGGGTGCTTTTCTGTGGAAATGTAAGGCATAATTAAGGGCAATAAGCTTGAGCTAGATTTCAAGCACTATAGATTTTGGTCTAGTGTCAACAGAAAGATTGGTATCCTTTGTTTAGTACATGTTTTTTTAAGCAGTGCTGCCTATCCAAAACAGACAGGACTGCATTTTATCATGCTCCTGTAAAAGTGTTAAGAAACCATAAAGATTCATACACAAAGTCGTGGTGATGAGTAAAAAAACACTTCAGTAGTGGCAGTGTTAATAAATGTGCTTTTAGCAGGTTGTATGGTTATGTATAATTACTGTGAATTGCACATACAGTAAAACCCTGCCATTCGTCCAATATTATGTGGTTTGTCCCAACCAAGCCAATCTTGTGTTGGCTCCTGTTTGCGAAGCATCATTTGTACAAGCTCTGTAAATCATTAGTTTATTGCTTGTCGTTGAAAACAACTGTAATAATGAATGCAAAATAGATTCAACCAACCCTAAAAGGCAAGCAGTAAGAACAGTTAAACTGGGGGGGGGGGCTCATTGTAATTTACAAATCTGAAAGTGGAAGGAACTGGCCACTCAATATGGTAAGGTAAAAACTATATCCATATTGAAAAATCTTCCACCCTCCACGTATGCCATCAGCCAGCTCTCCTCAGTACAGGTAAAGTGCAGGTTTTTTATTTGTTTTACATACTTTTATTGGTGTTATAGTTATGTATGATTTTTTGTTCAAGTATTTTAAAGGTTGAAATACCCACCTGGGGATCTGGAACAGGTTAATCCACATCACGATTTAAACAACCTCTTCAAACTATTTGTGTATGAATAGCCATGTTCTATTTTACTTGGTTATATTGCCTAGGCATTGTGAGCCTACAGCTTTGACTGATGGACTTTACCCAAACACGCTTGCTGCATTTACATGATGTGCTGTAAAACTGCTTTTGCTGGCTGTGCCAGTTTTTTCTATAGTGACATACTGTACAGGTTTGATTAAGCCCATTGCTGCTGAAAGTGATTACAATTGTGCAATAATTAGCCTGTCCAAAAATGAACACAGATTTTGAAGTGAGGTGAATTGGAGACACTGAATTGTCCAAGACTGTTTGATATAACCTTGAGAACTGATAAACCTTGTGTAGTGAGTAACTACAGTTCCTGTCATGAATGTAACCAAAAGTGTAAAACATAACGTTAAAATCCGAATAAACAAAAGTATATTGCCACTTTTCAACACTGAAGTACCTGAAACATTTTATTCTTTTTCTGTTGTCATGCCACAGGACTTGAACATCACTCAGTTTTTATTGACTTGGTAGTTTCAGTATGTACAGTGTATTAAAAAATATTCCCTCCTTAAGCAGTTATTTCCAAACTGCACACTGATAACAGTTTTCACTTTATCAGTAGAAGACTGATTGGACCAATTTTTGTTTCCATGTAACTTAACGTCTTAATGATGTAATTACCTTAATCACTTTATAAAGGTAAACAGCCCTTTTGAGAGCTCTGGTTTAAAAAGTAAGTCAAAAGAACACTCACTCTGACTGTCTTAACTGCTTATCCAATTAGGGTCGCAGGGGGGTGTTGGAGCCTATCCTAGCTCTTCAAAGGGGCGCAATGCACACAGTAACACCCTGGACAGGGTGACAGTCCATCGCAGGGCACAAAATAGCAGTACAACACCATTAACTCCATAAATCACTTTTTAGTAGAAGTGATATTTCTACATGGCAAATAATTTACTTGAAAGTGTAGTAGAGTAATGAAAACAAAACAAACCCAACAATTAGGATGTGCATGCCGCTCATTCTGAGTAATCGAAGCATTGATTGAAAGCGGGTTGTTCAAAATAATGGCAGTGAGGAGTTCAATTGATGGTCATTCATTCTGCAGAAGAACGGGTGTCAATTTTGGCCCTTATTTAAGGTAGGAGGGTGGCAAATGTTGCACAGGTTGGTCATAGCGCATTTGCTTTTGAAATACTGGGTAAAATGGGTTGTTCCAGACATTGTTCTGATGAACAGAGTACTTTGATTAAAAAGTTGATTGTAGAGGAAAAAACATACAGAGAAGTGCAGCAAATTATAGGCTGCTCAGCTAAAATGATAATACCTTCAAATACCTTGAAGTGACAACCGAAACCTGAAAGACGCAGAAGGAAGCGTGGAACTACTGTTCGAAAGGATCGAAGAATAGCCAAAATGGCAAAGGTTCAGCCAGTAATCACCTCCAGGAAGATCAAGGACCATCTGAAGTTACCAGTGAGTACAGAAGATGATTACGTGAAGCCAATTTACCAGCTAGAACTCCTTGCAAAGTCCCGTTGTTAAGGTAAAGACACGTCCTGAATGGGTTCAAATTTACCAAAAAACACATTGACTGGTCCAAAGAGAAATGACTCAACATTTTGTGGACTGGTGGAAGCAAAATTGTTTTTTTTGGGTCTAGTGGCCGTAGACAGTATGTCAGACGACCCTCGAGCACTGAATTTAAGCCAAAGTTCACTGTGAAGACAGTAAAGCATGGTGGTACAAAATGATGATATGGGATGTTTCTCATACCATGGTGTTACGCCTAGTTATCACATACAAGGGATCATGGATCAGTTTAAATATATCAGAATACTTGAGGAGATCATGTTGCCCTATGTCGAAGAAGAAATGTCCTTAAAATAGGTGTTTTAACATGACAATGACCCAAAACATCTTGGTTACAGACAAACAAGATTGAGGTAATAGAGTGGCCAGCCCAATCCCCTGACCTCAATCTCATAGAGAACTTGTGGGCTGATATCTGAAGTGCGTTTTTTTTAGGCAAAACCCAAAATTGCAGAAGAACTGTGGAATGTAGTCTAATCATCCTGGACTGGAATACCTGTTCAGAGGTGCCAGAGGTTGGTCGACTCAATGCAACATTCAGTAATTAAACTTCATTCAGTAATTTAAAGTAAAGTGAAACCTCAAACATTTTTTTCAGTTTATAGATAATTTTTTTGAGGTTTTTAATGAAAATTGCTGGCACTGCTGTTTTTTTGAACAGCCTAATATTTATTTTTCTTAACTTTCTGTAAAGGATGAACACAAACTGGCTAAATTTTGTTAATGTTTTGATTTAGAATTGAAAGTGTAATATTTTCAGTGCATTTGCATTTATGAAAATAAAAGTTATTATAATGATTTTGTGCTTTATTCACTTTTTTAAAATCACTGCTATTTTTTTTAACACTACTGTATGCCAAAGGTAGGTTAACCAAGTTCTTACCAAGGGGGATAAGTACTTCCAAATTGCTAATTAATTGTTACTTGAAAACTGGGCCGATGGTGCCACAGTGTCAGTATTAGGCAAGGGTGACCCCACCTGACGTTTATAAACAGTGACACACAAACTAGGATGTACAGTAGTGTTCAAAAAAATAGCAGTGATTTTAAAAAAGTGAATAAAGCACAATCATTCTAATAACTTTTATTTCCATGAATGCAAATGCACTGAAAATACTACACTTTCAATTCTAAATCAAAACATTAACAAAATTTAGCCAGTTTGTGTTCATCCTTTACAGAAAATTAAGAAAAATGAATATTAGGCTGTTCAAAAAAATAGCAGTGCCAGCTTTTTTCTCAAAACATTTATCTATAAACTAAAAATGTTTGAGGTTTCACTTTAGTTTAAATTACTGAACGAATATTTAGTGGCATTACAATTGTTTCCGAGATCTGTGTTGCATGGAGTCGACTTCTGGTACCTCTGAACAGGTATTCCAGTCCAGGATGATTAGACTACATTCCACAGTTCTTCTGCAATTTTGGGTTTTGCCTCAAAAGAACGCATTTCAGATATCAGAACACAAGTTCTCTATGGGATTGAGGTCAGGGGATTGGGCTGGTCACTCTATTACCTCAATCTTGTTTGTCTGTAACCAAGATGTTTTGGGTCATTGTCATGTTGAAACCCATTTTAAGGACATTTCTTCTTCGACATAGGGCAACATGATCTCCTCAAGTATTCTGAAATATTTAAATTGATCCATGATCCCTCGTATGTGATAACTAGGCGTAACACCATGGTATGAGAAACATCCCATATCATCATTTTGTACCACCATGCTTTACTGTCTTCACAGTGTACTGTGGCTTGAATTCAGTGCTCAAGGGGCATCAGACATACTGTCTATGGCCACTAGACCAAAAAAAATAAAATTTTGCTTTCACCAGTCCACAAATGTTGAGCCATTTCTCTTTGGACCAGTTAATGTGTTCCTTGGCAAATTTGAACCCATTCAGGACGTGTCTTTTTCTTAACAACGGGACTTTGCAAGGAGTTCTTGCTGGTAAATTGGCTTCATATAATCATCTTCTGTACTCACTGGTAACTTCAGATGTTCCTTGATCTTTCTGGAGGTGATCATTGGCTGAACCTTTGCCATTTTGGCTATTCTTCGATCCAATTGAACAGTAGTTCCACGCTTCCTTCTGCGTCTTTCAGATTTTAGTTGTCACTTCAAGACATTTGAGATCATTTTAGCTGAGCAGCCTATAATTTGCTGCACTTCTCTGTATGTTTTTTCCCTCTACTATCAACTTTTTAATCAAAGTACTCTGTTCATCAGAACAATGTCTGGAACAACCCATTTTACCCAGTATTTCAAAAGGAAATGTGCTATGACCAACCTGTGCAACATTTGCCCCCCTCCTACCTTAAATAAGGGCCAAAATTGACATCCGTTCTTCTGCAGAATGAATGACTTCACCAACTGAACTCCTCACTGCTATTATTTTAAACAAGCCCCTTTCAATCAATGCTTCGATTACTCAGAATGAGCGGCATGCATGTTCTAATTGTTGGGTTTGTTTTGTTTTCATTACTCTACTACACTTTCAAGTAAAATTTTTGCTATGTAGAAATAGCATTTCTACTAAAAACAGTGATTTATCAGGTCAATGGTGTTGTACTGCAATTTTTTTGAACACCACTGTAAGTGGTTTATTAGCACAAAGACCCTCAAGAATGTAGGAAGTCATATACAATAGGGTTGGGTGGTATGACGTTATTGCCATTAAAAATGGTGAAATGTGAAGCGCCAAATTACTGCTTCAGGTCTACCTTGAAAACTGAGACTTTAAGACATTCGCGCATCCACAGTAAGGGAGGGGTGGGAGTGGTAGGTGGTTGGAGCTCACTGATTGGTTGTGAGGGTGCTCACTGTTTGAGGTGATAACACAGAGAGACACGCGAAAAGCCACAATGGCTGATCTGGTGAGGTAAGCGAGCTAGTTCCGAAGAAAAATGCCACTGCTGCAGTTTGGCAGCATTTTGGATTCGTTCCAAATAAAAAGGGGGAGCTTGATGGAACGGTCTGTGTACCTTTGGTCATTCGTTTTTCACTTCAAATCCCAAAGTTGAAAAACAATACTGAAAAACAGGAAAACGGGGCGTTATTCGTTTCAAAAAACAATACTGAAAAACTGGAAAACAGGACGTTATTCGTTTTTCGTTTACAAAAACAATATTGAAAAACAGGAAAACGGGGCGTTATTCATTTTTCGTTTCAAGATCAAAAATCAAATAACAAACAGGCAGAAATTGAAAAATTGGTCGTATTTTAATTTTCCGAAATCAACATTTTCTATCAGTTCAACCGGAAATAAACACACAAGCACATGCATGCGTGTAACAGTGTAAATCAAGCACTGCAAAGCAAAGAAGTGTTGAGAAGACGGAGCAAAAAGTAATAATAACGTTACGCCGCGTCCCCTGTTCCGTCTTTTTTTGTCTGCCGTAGTTTTTTCCTGCCCTTGAAATTCACACAAGAACTATTTTTCCATAAAAATAGTTATTTTCTATTCTAAGAAAAAAAGAATGTTGTTTTCTAACGTCTCACCTGTCGTGTAATGTGAATTACAAATATATTGTCAGGCCCTTTAAGAATGTTAAGTGTACTATGCTAGGGCATAGGGAGCAAGTGTGTAGGGGAGATATCAGAAATGATCGTCTCCGGCTGTGCTTATGTTGTTCTGCACTGAGCTTGTGTGACAATAAAAGTAGCGTTCTAGTTAAACCCCCACTCAAATGTTTGGACTTGAATTATTTTACATTATTTTACATCACCGTCATCACAACATTAACATTTACACTGCCTAGCCAAAAAAAGGGTCACACACTAATATTTGGTTGGACCACCTTTAGCTTTGATTATGGCACGCGTTGGCTGTGGCATCGTTTCCACAAGCTTCTGCAATGTCACAACATTTATTTCTGTCCAGAGTTGTATTAATTTTTCCCCCAGATCTTGTATTGATGATGGGAGATTTGGACCACTGCACAAAGTCTTCTCCAGCACATCCCAAAGATTCTCAATGGGGTTCAGGTCTGGACTCTGTGGTGGCCAATCCATGTGTGAAAATGATGTCTCATGCTCCCTGAACCACTCTTTCACAATTTGAGCCCGATGAATCCTGGCATTGTCGTCTTGGAATATGCCCGTGCCATCAGGGAAGAAAAAATGGAATAACCTAGTCATTCAGTATATTCAGGTAGTCAGCTGACCTCATTGTTTGGGCACATACCGTTGCTGAACCTAGACCTGACCGACTGCAGCAACCCCAGATCATAGCACTGTGCCCACAGTCTGTACGGTAGGCACTAGGCATGATGGGTGCATCACTTCAGCCGCCTCTCTTCTTACCCTGATGCGCCCATCACTCTGAAACAGGGTAAATCTGGACTCGTCAGACCAGATGACCTTCTTCCATTGCTCCAGAGTCCGATCTTTATGCTCCCTAGCAAATTGAAGCCATTTTTGCCGGTTAGATAGATAGATAGATACTTTATTGATCCTTTGCAGGGATTTCTTTGTTACAGCAGCTAATATCAGACAACAACAACTTTTTACATACATACAACATATAACATTCACTAACTATAAAAACAAGCAATAAAAATAAAAATGTATGGTATGTTTCTATATACATGTAAACCCTTTTTATGGTACATGCATAGCATACAAAATGTAGGTAATTATTAGGTATGTAAACACTGGTCTTATGGTGCATGCATAGCATACAAAAGTAGGTATTTAGTATAAAATTATATTAGGTTAGCCTCACTGACAAGTGGTTTTCTTAAGGCTACACAGCTGTTTAGTCCCAATCCCTTGAGTTCCCTTCGCATTGTGCGTGTGGAAATGCTCTTACTTTCAGCAGTGATCGCCGATCACGATCATTCAAGATTTATTTACGACCACATTCCCTCCTCGAAGATGATGTTTCCCCACTGTCCTTCCACTTTTTAATAATGCGTTGGACAGTTCTTAACCCGATTTTAGTAGTTTCAGCAATCTCCTTAGTGAGGAACAAATGCTGGGTAACGAAAGCCGATGCGGTGTTAGCTTTAGCTTAGCTTTTAGCCCTCCGCGCTTCCCTCACCTTTGTTTATGTTCTCGACACCGCCTGCGAGCACTTCCGACCGACCGATTAGAGTGCGTAGCCTCCGTTGTTTTGGAGATCTCAGGGATGAGTCGAAGATTGGTGATAAAACTGTCAGAGTAACTTCGACCGATATCCAAAAGTTTCTGTCGGGTGTAAGATGTTAAAGTAAAGCTGTTCTGTATGAACAGACTCAAAATGAGCAGGAAAATACTGCAAAATCGCGAAATCTGGTATAGACGCAGGGTCCCACGATGTGCTTGCGCTGCCATCCTGGTCATTAATGTTTATCAAGTGTAACCCACATTACATACTACAACTCTTAAACTGACACTTTTACCTTTTAATACATAACAACAAACAGATTTTTATTTATAACTTCAATAGCATTTAAAGTATTCAGCATATTAATAACTACAATAGCTTTTAAAATATTCATCAAATTGCTCCAAAACAAGTTGTATTTTATCAAGTGTAACCCACATTACATACTACAAAACTATACTGACACTTTTACCTTTTATCACATGATAAAAAAACAGATTTTTATTCATAACTTCAATAGCATTTAAAACAATGTTACAAGGTCACAAACAATGTTACATGCATCTCACGTCCATAAAGAAAGAAGACGCAAAGGATTTTACTCGCACGCGGTGGGATACATTCAGAAACAGCGTTAAACACTGACTTGGATTGCAGGGTGAGAGCCAGAGGATTGCAGAAACATATAAACATTTTATAGAAGTCGAATATGAGGATATTCCAGAAGATGCTGGATTTCACCCCACTTACTACAGGTGTTTTATAGACATAAAGCGCTTATATGCTGCCGTGAAACGCGTCACACTGTGTCCTGAAGCTCGAGATAGTAATGTGGGAGACGAGTCTGTGCCATCCTGTAGTACCTCAACAAGTGATTGCCCAACAAAGAAAAAGGAAAAGTACATAACTGTTGCAGGCAAACGACAGAAGGACCATCTGTCACAGGCAGAAACGTTTTTAGCAGGTAAGAAAAAAAAATACACACACGTTTGAACCAAAATATATATATATATATATATATATACAGTGTATCACAGAAGTGAGTACACCCCTCACATTTCTGCAGATATTTAAGTATATCTTTTCATGGGACAACACTGACAAAATGACACTTTGACACAATGAAAAGTAGTCTGTGTGCAGCTTATATAACAGTGTAAATTTATTCTTCCCTCAAAATAACTCAATATACAGCCATTAATGTCTAAACCACCGGCAACAAAAGTGAGTACACCCCTAAGAGACTACACCCCTAAATGTCCGAATTGAGCACTGCTTGTCATTTTCCCTCCAAAATGTCATGTGATTTGTTAGTGTTACTAGGTCTCAGGTGTGCATAGGGAGCAGGTGTGTTCAATTTAGTAGTTCAGCTCTCACACTCTCTCATACTGGTCACTGAAAGTTCCAACATGGCACCTCATGGCAAAGAACTCTCTGAGGATCTTAAAAGACGAATTGTTGCGCTACATGAAGATGGCCAAGGCTACAAGAAGATTGCCAACACCCTGAAACTGAGCTGCAGCACAGTGGCCAAGATCATCCAGCGTTTTAAAAGAGCAGGGTCCACTCAGAACAGACCTCGCGTTGGTCGTCCAAAGAAGCTGAGTGCACGTGCTCAGCGTCACATCCAACTGCTGTCTTTGAAAGATAGGCGCAGGAGTGCTGTCAGCATTGCTGCAGAGATTGAAAAGGTGGGGGGTCAGCCTGTCAGTGCTCAGACCATACGCCGCACACTACATCAAATTGGTCTGCATGGCTGTCACCCCAGAAGGAAGCCTCTTCTGAAGTCTCTACACAAGAAAGCCCTCAAACAGTTTGCTGAAGACATGTCAACAAAGGACATGGATTACTGGAACCATGTCCTATGGTCTGATGAGACCAAGATTAATTTGTTTGGTTCAGATGGTCTCAAGCATGTGTGGCGGCAATCAGGTGAGGAGTACAAAGATAAGTGTGTCATGCCTACAGTCAAGCATGGTGGTGGGAATGCCATGGTCTGGGGCTGCATGAGTGCAGCAGGTGTTGGGGAGTTACATTTCATTGAGGGACACATGAACTCCAATATGTACTGTGAAATACTGAAGCAGAGCATGATCCCCTCCCTCCGGAAACTGGGTCGCAGGGCAGTGTTCCAGCATGATAATGACCCCAAACACACCTCTAAGACGACCACTGCTTTATTGAAGAGGCTGAGGGTAAAGGTGATGGACTGGCCAAGCATGTCTCCAGACCTAAACCCAATAGAACATCTTTGGGGCATCCTCAAGCGGAAGGTGGAGGAGCGCAAAGTCTCGAATATCCGCCAGCTCCGTGATGTCGTCATGGAGGAGTGGAAAAGCATTCCAGTGGCAACCTGTGAAGCTCTGGTAAACTCCATGCCCAGGAGAGTTAAGGCAGTTCTGGGAAATAATGGTGGCCACACAAAATATTGACACTTCAGGAACTTTCACTAAGGGGTGTACTCACTTTTGTTGCCGGTGGTTTAGACATTAATGGCTGTATATTGAGTTATTTTGAGGGAAGAATAAATTTACACTGTTATATAAGCTGCACACAGACTACTTTTCATTGTGTCAAAGTGTCATTTTGTCAGTGTTGTCCCATGAAAAGATATACTTAAATATCTGCAGAAATGTGAGGGGTGTACTCACTTTTGTGATACACTGTATATATATATACAGTGGGGGAAATAAGTATTTGATCCCCTGCTGATTTTGTAAGTTTACCCCCTTACAAAGACTTGAACAGTCTATAATTTTTATGGAAGGTTTATTTTAACAGAGAGAGACAGAATATCAACAAAAAATCCAGAAAAAAAACATTAAATAAAGGTTATAAATTGATTTGTATTTAATTAAGGGAAATAAGTATTTGATCCCCTACCAACCAGCAAGAATTCTGACCCCCACAGACCGGTTATGTGCCCATGAGGCACACAAATTAGTCCTGTCCCTGTATAAAAGACACCTGTCACAGAATCAGTTTCTTCCATTCAAATCTCTCAACCACCATGGGCAAGACCAAAGAGCTATCAAAGGACGTCAGGGACAAGATTGTAGACCTGCACAAGGCTGGAATGGGCTACAAGACCATCAGCAAGAAGCTTGGTGAGAAAGAGACCACTGTTGGTGCGATAATTCGAAAATGGAAGAAATACAAGATCACAGTCAATCACCCTCACTCTGGAGCTCCATGCAAGATCTCACCTCGTGGGGTAAGAATGATTCTGAGAAAGGTGAGGTCAGTCCAGAATTACACGGGAGGAGCTTGTCAATGATCTCAAGGAGCTGGCAGCAGAGAAATGCTGGATATGACCCCAAGAACACCATCCCCACTGGGCATTTCTCTGCCTCCAAACACGGCGAGTGGAGTTGATGCCAAAGAGCTCAATTTTTGTCTCATCTGACCATATCACATTCTCCCAAGCTTTCTCAGAATCATTCAGGTGTTCATTGGCAAACTTCAGACGGGCCTGTACATGAGCCTTCTTGAGCAGAGGGACTTTGCGGGCACTGCAGGATCTCAATCCATTACGGCGAAGTGTGTTACTAATGGTTTTCTTGGTGACTGTGCTCCCAGCTCCCTTGAGATCATTGACAAGCTCCTCCCATGTAATTCTGGACTGACCTCACCTTTCTCAGAATCATTCTTACCCCACCAGGTGAGATCTTGCATGGAGCTCCAGAGCGAGGGTGATTGACTGTAATCTTGTATTTCTTCCATTTTCGAATTATCGCACCAACAGTGGTCTCTTTCTCACCAAGCTTCTTGCTGATGGTCTTGTAGCCCATTCCAGCCTTGTGCAGGTCTACAATCTTGTCCCTGACGTCCTTTGATAGCTCTTTGGTCTTGCCCATGGTGGTCGAGAGATTTGAATGGAAGAAACTGATTCTGTGACAGGTGTCTTTTATACAGGGACAGGACTAATTTGTGTGCCTCATGGGCACATAACCGGTCTGTGGGGGTCAGAATTCTTGCTGGTTGGTAGGGGATCAAATACTTATTTCCCTTAATTAAATACAAATTAATTCATAACTTTTATTTAATGTTTTTTTTTTTTTTCTGGATTTTTTGTTGATATTCTGTCTCTCTGTTAAAATAAACCTTCCATAAAAATTATAGACTGTTCAAGTCTTTGTAAGGGGGTAAACTTACAAAATCAGCAGGGGATCAAATACTTATTTCCCCCACAGTATATACTGTATATATATATATATATATATATATATATATATATATATATATATATATATATATATATATATATATATATATTCTAAAATCACTTTGTCAAGAACTCTTGATTCAATTGACTGCTAATATACTATATTTTAAAAAGAAGCCACTGTGAAAGTTATGGTGCATAAAATGATATATTCTTTCCACTTTTAATGTGTATTTACAGAAATGAGCCAAGCTTTGATGCCAGTTACATGATTTTCTGTGAGAAAGTTTCTGTCAGATGGAAAAAAGAAAGAGGCACTGGCAGAATTAATGAGACACTGTCTGAAAAGTAAAAAGTGTGCCCCTTTGCCTGTCGGCAATGTATGGCACCTTGAGGATGGAGAGCTAACAGTGACCTGGATGACTAAACATCCTGCTCCTGAAAGTGTGTTGCAGGTAGTCCACTGCAGTTGTAAGCAAGGCAAATGTGAGACAGGATGTTCCTGTATGTCTGCAAGACTATGTTGTACTGATTTATGTCGATGCCAAAATTGTGCAAATGTTTCAAAGGAATCAGAAGAAAGAGCTACATGGGATGATGACTCTGATGATAGTGACATGGAGGAATTATAGTGATGAGTAAGAGATGCACTGCACTGTAAAAAGTAAAACATTGCTGTCGTTCATTTAATGTTTTTTTTCTAATTAAAATAGTTTAAAATTATTGGTTTGCTTGTTTGAATTCGACTTCTTAATTTATATCTACAGTTTGAACCTGTTTTTTATATTGATACAGTGTAAAATGTCAGACTGACTTTAAATTACAATTATTCATTTAATCAGGGCAAGTTTTTAGCTTGAGCAAGATTTGCGCATGCGCAAACACGCCCGGACCTGTCGGTTCATTTCGTCAGTTGTGTCAACCACTTCAGGAGAAATAGCCAAATTGATACAGGTAAGAAAAACAAACTTTTATAACAAGTTTATAAAAAATTTATATAATTAACATTAGTTTAAGTTTATTTGATGTTATTTGGACCTTAAAGTTGTTTGTCGGCCTATGTTATAACAACCCTTCTGCTTGTAAACTAATGTTAGCTTTCTAAAGGCATCGTTACAGCTAAATTACCAAAATAAAACGCATTTCCTCTGTAACTGTAGCTGAGAGCGGCACTATTACGGTTTTTTACCGAATGTTAGGAGTGCAGTTGGCGCCTAATTTGTAATTTGAAAATGGCCGTTTGTAGGTCTGTGAATATAGGTATGAATATGGGTGTGTATAACTCGGTGAATATGAATATAACGTTTATATCTCTGTGAATATGAATAACGTTTATAACTCGGTGAATATGAATATAACGTTTATAACTCGGTGAATATGAATAACGTTTATAACTCTATTTTGCATGGAGGTTTGTTTTTCTGACTGTTTGTACTGAAAATAACAACATCAGCCAGTCAGAATATACATTTTTGGTACTACTTCGTCCTGAGCTTTTGCTGTTGTGAGTATTTAATCATAAATCAGAGCAGACGCTGCAGCCGAAGCTCACATGCAGAGGGGTTTACAGGACACCCCCACATAGAGTAGGCAGAGTACATAGCTTACTCTGTGTTGTTTGGCCCACCTATATCATTAAACCTGAACTCCAAATACTCCCAGACTGAACTCTTTGTCTTATATCAGCTGTTTGTCTGTCCAGCTGTCTGAATCATTCTTTGACTTGTGCACTGTAGTTTAAAGCAGTTCTGTGTCAGTTAAGAGAACAGATCTTTGACAGGACAGATTTTCACCTATGCTTACATTATATATATCACCCAGAGACTGTAATATCACCTGCCTTTGTTACAAAAAGATTTTCTGCCTTCTTCAATAAAATGTTAAGTGTACAAGTAGTGGAAATGTAAGGAGACTGTTGGTCTGTGTCCATGTGTTCTTCTAGTTGTCCTCATATTGCAGTTTTTTTATTTTGTACGATATTCAGGAAAATGAGTGTGAGGAGCTGGATCAGGCAACCATGGCAATATATGTCTCCACAAACGAGGGTCCTCTCCATCCAGCCAAAGCCACAAAGATATTCATCGAGCGAACGGAGGTCCTGAGTGAGTTGCCGTCAGTTGCAATGGCTTTTGCCATGTTGTTTGGGCTCATATACGCACTCAACCTAAGGTATCCTAAAAAACTGCAATTCACATTTGAATTTGTGCAAAAAGTCCTGATGGAGCTTGAGGCAAAAAAGATGACAGCAAAAGTTAATAGACTGAGTATTCAGCTGTACAGACCAGAGTAAACAGTGATTAACTGCACTGGCTTGATTGATTTTATTTTGTCATTGTTGTTTTTTATTTTGTTTCTACAGCCAAAACTTTGTAATTTTAATATGACATAGCAGCTATCTACAACCCCAAATCAGAAAAAGTTGGGACAGCATGAAAAATGCTAATAATAAAAAAACACTGTTTCTTACATTTACTTTAATTTGATTGCAGACAGGATGAACCTCAGACATTTCATGTTTTGTCTGCTCAACTTCATTTATTAATAAACATCCATTCCTGCAGTTCAGGCCTGTAACACATTCCATAAAAAAGAATTTATTACTTTGTAATGTTGCCTTTCCTTTTCACCACTTAAAAGACATTTTGGCACCGAGGATACCAAGCGATTTAGTGTTTCAGCTTTTGTTTGTTTATTAGGATTGTAACGTCATGTTTTACACTTTTGGTTACATTCATGACAGGAACGGTGGTTACTCATTACACAAGATTCATCAGTTCACAAGTTTATATTAAACACAGTCATGGATAATTTAGTGTCTCCAATTCACCTCACTTGCATGTATTTTGACTGTGGGAGGAAACCGGAGCACCCGGAGGAAACCCACGCGGACACGGGGAGAACATGCAAACTCCACACAGAAAGGACCCGGACCATCCCACCTGGGGATCGAACCCAGGACCTTCTTGCTGTGAGGTGACAGTGCTACCCACTTTGCAAGTGACGTGAATTGGAGACACAAAATTGTCCATGACTGTGTTCGATATAATCTTGTGAACTGATGAATCTTGTGTAATGAGTAACTACCGTTCCTGTCATGAATGTAACCAAAGTGTAAAACATGACGTTACAATCCTAATAAAAACAAATAACAAACCATGATTACAATCACCTGTTGACATCACCTGTTTGGAATCACATCATTATTTAGGTTTTTCACCTCATTACTCGCCCTAAACTGCCACTTTCACAACGTTTTGTGGAATGTGTTACAGGCCTGAAATGCAGGAATGGATGTATATTAATAAATTAAATGAAGTTGAGCAGACAAAACATGAAATATCTCAGGTTCATCCTGTCTGCAATCAAATAAAAGTTACAGTAAATGTGAGGAACACTGATTTTATTTGATCTGCATTTTCCATACTGTCCCAACCTTTTTTGATTTGGGGTTGTAGGTAGAGAGGATTCTAATAAGTCATTGACTTTTAAGGCAGGTTATTAGAATGCACTACTTAGCGATTACATCGGTTTCACTTACTAAGCTAACACAGTTAGCATCATAGGACGCATAGGATGACATAAATGCGTCTATGTAGAGAGCTCACCAGGTTTTCGAACATGCCCATAGTTTTGTCTCCATTGCTGGCTGAACAACAGTTAATGTTAATCATTTTTATTCATTTTATACACTGTTGTATGTATGTTTTAGGATATTCTGTATGTTCTGTTTAAAACATCTTTCTCATAGATTGCCTCATATCTGTCTCTGAGGCCATTGTTGTAATAATTAACATAAATAAATTGAAAATAAATGTGCATTCTAAAGCAATGTCTATTGTGGTTATTGTTCAAAGAACATATACAGCATTTTTAAATCACACTTGCTATACATTTTAAATAATGACAACTATTTGGTTTTTTTTTTAGCCAATGTAAAATAATCAATTGATGTAACATTCAAAATGGGTTGTGTTTAAGTAAACATTTTACATTAAAACAAGCTAATTGTTTACATTAGGTCAATGGAGATAATATATATTTTTAATTTGGGACAATTAAAAATAATTGGATTGTCCCAATCTAAAAAAATAGCTTGTATTGAGTGAAATAATTCAGGTTGAGTCAAATAAATTATTTACACTGAGTCAATTAAAAATATTTAGTGTGATTGATTACTTCAATTTTATTACGTTCATCCAATGTTTTATTTTTTACAGTGCAGCAGCATATAATTTTCATTTTTTCAATTTTACATTTATGGGCTGTGAAAAAAAAAACTGCAGGAAATTTTGTGGAGAACTTTTAACTAGTGATGGGTCGTACTGTGCCGAGGCTTCGGAGCGTGTGTCGAGAAATCTAGGAAGTCTTTCGAGAAGCGCGTATCGGCGTAGGCTTGCTTCTTTAAGAACAAGTGACGTCACGGATGACGTGTGAAGCCTCGCCGGTTCAGGAAGTGGTTCGAGTACTGGCGCGATTTATGTGAAAGGGTTTTTTCAAAAGCTGGAGAGGTCCTATCAAAAAAAAGAAACCAAGCACAGTGGAAAAAATACTGTTTCTAAATAAAAATGAATAAAGTCCATCTCACCAGTATTCACAAACACAATCCTATAAAAACACCACTAAAATGTAAACATGAATAGACCTATATTACTTTTTCCCACTTAACAAAAATCATATATGAAATCATGAATGAATGGATGGATGGATGAATTAACCACACAAAATCATATTAAGATGTTTTTATTTCTATTCTTGGCAGTGATTATTCCCATGTTAACACTTGCATGGGAGGCAGGGGTCATCACATCAGTTGAAATGACAATAATAGTTTTGACCAGCAGGGGGGTTTGTGTGCAAATGAAGCCTCGAGAAATGAACCTTTTCTCGAACCAATTTGATGGAAAGCGTCAAGGCTTCACGAGGCTTCATCAGCCCATCACTAGTGCCCAGACGTGGTAACAAAAATCACTTTCTAGGCACTTTTTCTTACTTAACCTTATGGCCTAAACCTGTGGCTGCACAGTACTTGCTTAAATAAGCAGACACAGCTGCAGGTTGTCAGCCCTAATTAGTAAGCCTCTAATTAAAGGCCTTTGTTCCAGTGGGTCTGTAACTCCTGTTACACCGCTAACCCAAGGTAAGTTCACCCGACGCCGCAGGAACCATTACATTCAGCATGTTAATAACTTCAGTAGCTTTTAAAATATTCATCCAAATGCTCCAAAACAAGTTGTATTTTATTAAGTGTAACCCACATTACATACTAAAACTCTTATACTTACACTTTTACCTTTAATTATGTAATAAAAAGCAGTTTTTTAATCATAACTTTAATAGCATTTAAAGTATTCAGTATATTAATAACTTTAATAGCTTTTAAAATATTCATCAAATTGCTCCAAAACAAGCTGTATTGTATCAAGTGTAACCCACATTACATACTACAATTTTTATTTTGACACTTTTACCTTTAATACCTAATAAAAAACTGATTTTTATCCATGACTTTTATACCGTTGAAACGATTCAGCATAACAATAACTTCAATAGCATTGCAAGTAATCGGCATATTAATATCTTCAATAGCTTTTAAAATATTCACCAAATTGCTCCAAAAGAAGTTGTATTTTATCAAGTGTAAAAGATTCAGCATAACAATTACTTCAATAGAATGGATAAAATCAGAAAAATAAAAATAAAAATTGTAGTGTGTAATGTGGGTTACACTTGATTAAAAAAATAGTTTTAGAGAAATTTGATGAATATTTTAAAAGCTATTGAAGTTTTTATATAGCTAAATACTTGCAATGCTATTGAGGTTTTTGCTATGCTGAATATTAAATGGTATTAAAGTCATGGATGAAATCAGTTTTTATTACGTATTGAAAGGTAAAAGTTTAAAAATAAAAATTGTAGTGTGTAATGTGGGTTACACTTGATAAAATAAAACTTGTTATAGAAAAATTTGATAAATTTTAAAAGCTATTGAAGTTTTTAAATAGCTAAATACTTGCAATGCCATTGAGGTTTTTGTTATGCTGAATAATAAATGGTATTAGTCATGGATAAAATCAGTATTTTGTATTGAAAGGTAAAAGTTTAAAAATAAAAATTGTAGTGTGTAATGCGGGTTACACTTGATAAAATAAAACTTAAGAGAAATTTGATGAATTTTATAAACTATTGAAGTTTTTAAATAGCTAAACACTTGCAATACTTTTGAGGTTTTTGCTATGCTGTATATTTCAATGGTATTAATGTCAAGGATAAAATCAGTTTTTTATTAGGTATTGAATGGTAAAAGTTTAAAAATAAAAATTGTAGTGTGTAATGTGGGTTACACTCGATAAAATAAAACTTGTTTTAGAGAAATTTGATAAATATTAAAGTTATTGAAGTTTTTTAATATGCTAAATACTTGCAATGCTATTGAGGTTTTTGCTATGCTGTATATTTCAATGGTATTAATGTCATGGATAAAATCAGTTTTTTTTATTAGGTATTGAAAGGTAAAAGTTTAAAAATAAAAATTGTAGTGTGTAATGTGGGTTACACTTGATAAAATAAAACTTGTTTTAGAAAAAATTTATGAATATTTTAAAAGCTATTGAAGTTTTAAAATAGCTAAATACCTGCAATGCTATTGAGGTTTTTGTTATGCTGAATATTAAATGGTATAAATGTCATGGAGAAAATCAGTTTTTTATTAGGTATTAAAATATAAAAGTTTAAAAAATATATATTGTATTGTGTTACGTGGGTTTTTCTTGATACAATAAAATTAGTTTCAGATAAATTCGGTGATTATTTTAGCAGCTATTGAAGTTTTAAAATAGCTAAATACTTACAATGTTATTGAGGTTTTGGTTATGCTGTTTTTCAATGGTATTAATATCATGGATAAAAGTTTTTTATCAGGTATTAAAAGGTAAAAGTTTAAAAATAAATATTGTAATGTGTTATGTGGGTTTTTCTTGATACAAAAAAATTGTTTTACACAATCTGTAGATTTCACTCAGTTAATATCAAGCAATTCTGATGTGTCATTTTTAATAAAGGCCTTCATATTGTCAAATTTCCATTATTTTAATTATAGACTGTTATTAAAAGAATTCTCTAGTTTCCACAGAACAATTCCACTTCATAATGATAGTACACTATCTGTAGATGTCACTCAGTTAATATCAAGCAATTCTGATTTGTCATTTTTAAATAAAGGCCTTTATATTGTCAAATTTCCATTATTTTAAATCTAGACTTATTAAAAGAATTTTCTAGTTTCCACGAAACAGTTCCACTTCTTAATGATAGTACACCATCTGTAGATGTCACTCAGTTAATATCAAGCAAGTCTGATGTGTCATTTTTAAATAAAGGCCTTCATATTGTCAAATTTCAAATATTTTAACTCTAGACTGCTATTAAAATTTTTTTTTTTGTTTCCACAAAACAATTCTACCTCACAATGATAGTACACTATCTGTAGATGTCACTCGGTTAATATCAAGAAATTCTGATTTTTCATCTTTAACCTAGACCTTTGGATCACTAGTCCAGTACCTTAACCACTAGGCTATAACTGGCATAATACGTGTAATATAATTGTTATTATATTACAAATACAATATATTACTATTATTTTTTTATATTACTATTATTATTATTGTACATTTAACATTACAATATAGAATTCCAAGCTGGTAAATGTGTTGTCAATTTACCATTTAGAACAGGCATGTCCAAAGTCCGGCCCGCGGGCCTTCTGTCTCAAATTACATTACTTGTGGCCCGCCAGCACAGTCGAACAGAAAAAATAATAAATTATCGTCACTGTCTGATTAAAAACACTTTTAGCTGTTTTCACTTTTTTTACGTGTTTTGTGGGTATAAATCTCTGTCTGTCCATAGCAGCGAATATCAAAATGACCAATGAAAAGATAAATGAAAGCTCTTTAACGTGTATCTCCATTGGCTGCTAGACCTGTCCATCAAACCGCATAGCTCCGCCTCCTTCCCCTCCGGTACTGTTTATTCAGGTTATTCAATCACATGGTTGTAAAAATGATTTATATTTGTGATATTTGTAGTTTTTTAAAAACACATTTGTATCTGATATTTATATGGATTAAGCGTTTACATTAGCGTTTATATTAATTAACACAATTTAACTCTTTTTATAGCCAGTGAATAACTTGATTTACAGTAATAAAGTAATTTATTTAATATTTTTAATAATTAATTACTAATTTATTTAGTAATAAGTAATATTGTCTGGTAACTTGACTGTTTCAGGTATTTATAGGTATTTAAATGGTAATTTAGAACAGTATATCCCAGTCATTTTTCTGCACAACACAGTATTAAAATGTTCTTAATAAATCTATGAAATAATCGTATCTGTGTTTTGATGCTTTATTGATGCACAATATTAGATCAAAATATTTTGAAAAGCATGATTTCTGAGTTAGCCAGAAAACTTAAGCACAGTGTCAAGGATTGTTCAATATGAAAGTTTTTTTTTTCTTTTGTCTTATGGTTATGTATGCCAGGAAATACTCCAAAGGTAGCCATGCATTGTTATAGTTTAAACCCTGGCATAGTTTAAATGTCTGGCACCTGAATGCTTACATTTGGTTGTTGTTCACTGTGTGAAAATAAAATGATTAAATAACAGCATATTATATGCATATTTTATTGTTTAAAATGATGTCATCAGGGACTGTTGGCCCTCGGGCACTTTCACATTATCAAATCTGGCCCGCCTAGAAAAAAGTTTGGACACCAATGATTTAGAAGGTATCCTTACCAGTTGTTTTTATGCTTGTGTTTGAAATCATAATAACTTTTAAATCATACCTCCTAACTAACCCTACCCCAACCCCCCTTTTTTCTTTTTCTCTCTCTTTTCTCTTTATACAGCTACAATGTGTTTATACAACCCCTGGCAAAAATTATGGAATCACCACTCTTGGAAGATGTTCTGTCAATTGTTTAATTTTGTAGAAAAAAAATAAATCACAGACATGTCACAAAACTATCATTTTTCAAAATGTCAATCTTCTGGCATTAAGAAACAATAAAAAAAAGAAACAAATATAATAGTTGTGGTCAGTCACAATTGCTTTTTTTAGATCAAGTAGAGGAAAAAAATATGGAATCACTCGAATCTGAGGAAAAAATTATAGAATCACTCTAATTTGCAGTTTAAAAACAAAACATCTGCAGCAGATTAGATTTGCTAATTATTCTTCAGTTTAAAAAGAGTGCTTACACCTCGGAGAGCTGTTGCACAAAGCAGATTGTCATGAATCATGGTTCCAACACAAGATATGTCAGTTGAAACAAATGAGAGGATTATAAAACTCCTTCAAGAAGATAAATCATTGTGGAATGTCGCAAAAGATGTTGGTTGTTCCCAGTAAGCTGTGTTTAAAATCTGGACCAAGTACAAACAAAATGGGAAGGTTGTAAAAGGGAAGCATACTGGTAGACCAAGTAAGACATCAACGCATCAAGATAGAAAACTTAAAGCAATATGTCTTGAAAACAGAAAATGCACAACAAAACAAATGAGAAACAAGTGGCCGGAAAGTGGAGTCAATGTCTGTGACTGAACTGTAAGAAATCACCTAAAAGAAATGGGATTTACATACAGAAAAGCCAAACAAAAGCCATCATTAACACCTAAAAAGAAAAGAACAAGGTTAAAGTAGGCTAAAGGAAAGCAATCGTGGACTGTGGGTGACTGGATAAAAGTGATCTTCAGTGATGAATCGCGAATCTGCATTGGGCAAGGTGATGATGCTGGAACTTTTGTTTGGTGTCTGTCCAATGAAATTTATGAAGATAACTGCCTAAAGAAAACATGTTAATTTCCACAGTTGTTGATGATATGGGCCTGCATGTCGGGTAAAGGCACAGGGGAGATGGTCTTCAATAAATGCCAAAGTCCACATTGAAATTTTGGACGCTTTTCTTATTCCATCAGTTGAAAGGATGTTTGATGATGATGACTTCATTTTTCAAGATGATAATGCATCTTGCCATAGGGCAAAGGACGTGAAAACTTTCCTTCAAGAAAACATATAATGTCAATGGCATGGCCTGCAAATAGTCCGGATCTCAATCCATTTGAAAATCTCTGGTGGAAATTGAAGAAAATGGTCAATGACAAGGTTCCAACCTGCAAAGCTGATCTGGCAACAGCAAGACAGTTGAAGGCAGATTGATGAAGAATACTGTTTGTCATTAGTTAACTCCATGCCTCAGAGAGTTTAAACCATTATAAAAGCCAGAGGTGGTGCAACAAAGTAATAATGGTGCAGTGTTTTCTAATGATTCCATAATTTTTTTCCTCAGATTTGAGTGATTCCATATTTTTTTCCTCTACTTGATCTAAAAAAAAGCAATTGTGACTGACCACAACTATTATATTTGTTTCTTTTTTTATCGTTTCTTAATGCCAGAGGGTTGACAGTTTGAGAAATGATAGTTTTGTGGCATGTCTGTGATTTATTTTTTTTCTACAAAATTAAACAATTGAAAGAACATCTTCCAAGAGTGGTGATTCCATAATTTTTGCCAGGGGTTGTATGTGTTTAATAATCTATGTCTTTACTGTGTTGTCTTGGTTTGTTGGATTACATGTTGTAAAGCATTTGAAAAGCAATACAAAGAAAACAGAAAGATGTCTGCTTTTTGTGAATTGACTTTATTCCATTTTTGTGACAATGACAAAACTATGAAATACTAAAAAGTAGTTACTCAAAGTTGAGATGGTCCCTTCTAACATTAGTATTTAATTTATATAAGCTGTAGCTCATTACATAAATTGTGCTTAAACCATAAACTTTGCTTATGTTAAAATGTAAGCAATTGTGCTTGTACATCTGGATCTAAGTGTTTATAGGCTTATGTGACTTGCCTTGCACAAACAAATTATGCAAAACACCTTTACCAGCATAACTGTGCAATAGAGTTGCCTTTTGCTAAGAATAAACTCTAAAAATAAACTCTTGGACGATGTTAACATGCACAGATGTTACAGAAGACCAATTCTACGATTTAAAAAGAACAGCAATGTTAGGAAATTATAACTAGGTGAACCACTAAATTATTTTAAAATTAAATGACTGAATATGCAAAACAGACAACAGAAATTACATGACAACACTATTTGGTGGGTAAGTTACCTTACTTTTGGAGGAGACACTTTCACACAGTTCTATGTACTATGTAGAAAAATGTATGTATAAAGTCCAGCTGTTTTAGCAATATCAGTTGCTGACAGTGTATAAAACTAGTCATCTAAAAACTAACTGTGCCTCTGAGTTTGCCTGGAGCCTGCACAGATTCTCTACTTCATCCTTACTAAAAGCCTTTGAGATGAATTTAAAGGTTGATCAGCCATGCTTCTTGACCAACATCAGTGTGTAAGTTACAAATTCTCATTTGACTGAATGGACATAACGTATCACAGACATACTTTATATAAGATTATTATTCCAGAGAAGTAATTGTAGAGCAGTGGGCGCTGCTATATTAATACGGTATTTGAGTAGGCTGTCTAACAACCTTAGTCCAAAATACAAGTATACAAATGGCTACACAGTGCTGACATCCCTCCTAATAAGTGAGTATGGTTAATTATTGCTTACAAGTGCAGTAATTTATGTCATCAAAGTGTTGTAAATTTTACGGTAACCGTTTTTAAACGAAGTTCTTTTGAATTGGAATACCTCTGAAGGCAATGTCATCAAAAAATCTGTTCATTATGTGATTCACAACCTGGATATTCATGAATGAGCAGTCTTCCCAAACCTAAGATCAGAGTGCACGTTTCCAAGCACTGCCTGTTGTGGTGTAAAAATATACACCATTGTTTTTTTCTTTTTTATTTACCCTTTTTTCTCCCACTTTAACGCATCCTATTTCTACCCGTCAATCATCCTCTCACTAATTTAAAATGCAAATGCTTACAGGCTACTTTAGTACTGTACCACTTAAGGAATACCATAGCCCCATAGTAATTTATTGACTGTTTGTTTTGGTGCCACTGTGGCTGCCTGACTGGGTCAAGTTACCATGGCAATTTGTTGTCGACCATCCCCCTTGAACCCTTGACCCATTAATATACCCATCTGATTGGTAGGTGAGTCCACACCCTCTCCCCCCTCCTTGTCCCTATCCCCCATGATCAAGATTCCACTTTAAAAAAAATATCAACTCGTCACTGACAGGCGAAGTGTGAAGTCCCAAGAGAATTGAAAGAAGGATTTATTTACAGAAGATGAGTGCATGGAAGACAAGTGGTATTTGGATGCATTTTCATGCAGTAAATCAATCGCAATCAAGATTTCAGTACAAATGACTCAAGTGTACAGGATCACATTACTGAGTGACTCAGATTTACCCAAGTCCATAAAATGAACCGAATTTACCACCACTAAGCACAAGAGCCAAAATAATACACTGAAATACCAAAATGCTTGCTGGTTGAGAGAAATGGCGAGTTTTTGGTTAGTGTGCTTATTGTTTCAGAATAACAGAAATAACTTTTTTAATAGCAGTTCTGATGTGTCTCAAAAGTCACCTTAATCGCACCACCACAAGTGCATACATTTTATATCATTTATTTTTGCTTATATATATAAAAAAGTCCTGTTTTCATGGTGTATTATTTCGTAAAAAGTTGTACCCCACTGTGAATGACCATGTACTTTTGTGTGTATGAGTGTTCATTAATCATTAATAACTCCAAGACTGCAACTCATCTGTATTTTAGTCTAAGGCCAGAGGTCAAAGCGCATTGTGCTTGCATGATTCAGATAAGTGTGTAATGTTCCTCATTGCAGAAATAAATACTGACCCCAATTCTATCCTATAAATCTGTAAACATTATGTTTGTAACAATGTACTCCCTCCATGTTAACTGACTAATCCAGTAGTAGTGGGGATCCACATTTGGGATTCATATTATTCAACTACACCATGGTTTCTGAACAGTGGGTTTAGTCATTTTATAGTGGGTGCTTAAAAATCAGTACATGATCTTGCAATCTTCATAGACAACAACGTAAAGGTTTAATGACATTAGGCATGGCAAAGTCAAGGCTGTTAATGTACAAAACATAGACTGCTGAGAAATGAAGCACAAAGTGCAAAATTCCTTTGTCCTGAACTCCACTGATTTCCATGATTAGCAAGCAGTACACCACTACCATGGGTGCATGCAAAAGAATTGCTATAAAGAACTGGAAATAACCGAATTGGGAGAAAATGAATACAAATTGTGCTCTAAAATGTGCAAAATCTTTTCGAAAGATGTGTTAATTTGTGTTACATTTTAATTCAGAAAGTCAACAATACCTGGTATTTAATGTGAGGTCTTGGAGCTTTTGCAGACTAAACACAGCGTGCCTTAAATGTGGTTACAGTGAGGAAAATAAGTACACTGCTCACAAAAATTAGGGGATATTTCAAAATGAATATGAAGCGATTAAAAAAAAGATGGACTGGCCTTTACATTCTGACCAACCGTCCAATGCCTCCCACAACACTTCTTGAGCTGGAAGTTGCCCTGGAGCAAGAGTGGCAGAGGATCGAGAACTGCTTGACAATCTGATCCTGTCCATGCTTCATCGCTGTCAGTGTGTTTTGGCAGTCTTGGGTGACCATACACCCTACTGAACAGTCAACGTGTGGCACTCTCGTCCAGTTTGACATGCTTCTGTTCACCCCCACCAATGTCACTTGCTACTCTATCACGATAACTGAGTTTGCATCTCATTTGCATAATCAAACAACTTTCTTTGACTTATCTTTTGCTTTTTTGATGTTCTTGTTTAATAAACAAAAAATCAAATGCTTTTTTTTTTTATCGCTTCATATTCATTTTGAAATATCCCCTAATTTTTGTGAGCAGTATATTTGATTTACTGCCAATTTTGCAAGTTTTCCCACCTACAAAGAATGGAGAGGCCTGTAATTTGTATCGTAGGCACACTTCAACTGTGAGAGACAGAATCTAAAAAAAAATCCAGAAAATCACATTCTATGATTTTTAAATAATTAATTTGCATTTTATTGCATAAAATAAGTATTTGATACAATGGAAAAACAGAACTTAATATTTGGTACAGAAACCTTTACAGAGGTCAGATGTTTCCTGTAGTTCTTGACCAAGTTTGCACACACTGCAGCAGGGATTTTGGCCCACTCCTCCATACAGATCTTCTACAGATCTTTCAGGTTTTGGGGCTGTCGCTGGGCAACATTGAGTTTCAGCTTCCTCCAAAGATTTTCTATTGGGTTCAGGTCTGGAGACTGGCTAGGCCACTCCAGGACCTTGAAATGCTTCTTACAGAGCCACTCCTTAGTTTATAAGATTGTTTTATGATATTTTTTTTACCATTCTGGTTGGTTGCAATAATTAAAAAAAACGGGCACTGGACATGGCGCTTAAGAAAACTTTCTGTTGCCTGAGGGCAACGCTGTGCAGTAGAGGGTTAAAATTCATACAATGTGATTTTCTGGATTTTTTTTTTAGATTCTGTCTCTCACAGTTGAAGTGTGCCTACGATAAAAATTACAGGCCTCTCCATTCTTTGTAGGTGGGAAAACTTGCAAAATCGGCAGTGTCTCACTGTATATGTGTTTTTTTTTTTTTTTTTACCTTGACCAGCCATAATTAATATTCAAGCACAACATACTACAATGGTTCTTCAAAAAGTTTCTGCACTTTTTAAAAATTCGATTTATTAAGAACGTATACAGTCGCCCTCATTTGTGATGCATTTTTCCCAGCGTACCATTTTAATGCCATCCGTAAAAATGTTTTGGTTGAGCGCGTAGCCACTGATGCACTGCTGCTTTCACATCATCATATGAAAATCCCTTTCCCCTTAAAGCTTCTTTGAGCATCCAAAAAGGTGGAAATCAAATCCAGACTGTAAGCTCTCTCCAGTCTCTCAGACAAGACCAATTACTACTCCTCTCACCCTTACCGTTTTCAACCAAAATATAAAAGTGTGGAAGATTTTTGAAGATTCCTTGTACTTACATTTACATTTTCAGCATTTAGCAGACGCTTTTATCCAAAGCGACTTACTCGATGAGCAATTGAGGGTTAAGGGCCTTGCTCAGGGACCCAGCAGTGGCAACTTGGTGGTGGTGGGGCTTGAACCGGAAACCTTCTGTCTACCAGTCCAGTATCTTAACCACTGAGCTATCATGGCCCTATACTTAACAGAATAGCTAATTGAATGTTTTTTGACTTTTCAGTGGAGTCCATGTATTCTTTATAGGGTGAAGGTCAAGACTTTAGGAATACCATTACAAAGACTTAATTCAAGCTTCATTTAGTCATTGCAAAACCAGTTTCTGTGTTTTAAAAAAAAAAACAGTGGTGTCCAAGGTTTAAGAACTTCATGGTAATCTTTTTTCTTTATTATTACACCCACTTTCTGCCATGTATTAATTTAACTGGCAGAATATGAAATGTAGACATTTTTTACATGAGATATGAAAGCAAAGAAGAAATCAACTTGTTTTATTATACTAACACAAGTAATAATTCATTTCATGGAACATATTAGAAATCGAAGCAGACTCTATAAAATTTTATTAGTAAACTAATAATGAAAATTTACAGCTGAGTGTAAATATTAAAATGATCTTTTTGATTAATACCGGACATGAAATGAGTTTAAACACGTTACTCAAGTGACTTGACATATTTTTCATATGCAGTTTCATCCATAAGAGCTTCAAGTTCTCCAGGGTTTTCTATGGTCATCTTAATCAACCAGCCTTAAAAAAAACAGAATAAGCAATTAGAAACCAGACCAGACCTCCCAATAAAGATTTATTTATCCTAGTTTATTAGCCAACTGCACACTTACCACGATCGTAGCAGGATGAATTGACAAGGTTGGGGTTCTCGGTCAGTTCTGTGTTAATTTCTACTACGTCTCCGCTTAATGGAGAATATAACTCACTGGCAGCTTTTACACTTTCTAATGCACCAAATTCATCTAAGGAATGACAAACAGAAATTATGATAGAGTGGTTCAAAAAGAATTAAGATATTTCAATTTGAAAAATCTTTATTGGGGCTGGGTATGTTTTAATGAACTGGTACCGACTATAGGAAGCCTCTAAATGTTTTAACATGTTGCACTCTTTTTATGCTCTGTACTTAATACAGACAGTGTGTCAGTTAACCATGTATCACCAAATTTAATTTGCAAAACAATTTTAGAATGAAAAATGTTAAAAATTATAAAGGTATATCATCTAGCTGTAATATCTGCAATGTCAGAGTATAAACAGGTGGTATTACCTGTATACTTATAACAAGACTGCTATGATTAGTGCAAGACCAGACAGGTCACTCAGGGGGAAAAACACACTAAGTCAGCAAACACTGAATAAACAGGTAATGCTTAATAAGCTGTTTACAATGTCACTGTTACTAGGGGCTTAATGATGCAGAAAGTACACTTAGTACACTATGTGTACACTTAACAGAATATATAGTTAATTCTTACCCATCGGTTGAAGCTTGGTTCCAACCTCTGGTAGTCCACAGTATACCACATCACCTAGTGCTTCCTGTGGTTTATGCAGGGGGAAGTGGAAAACAAAGTTAAATAAAGAAACAATATACACCGATCAGCCATAACATTAAAACCACCTCCTTGTTTCTACACTCACTGACCATATATAAGCACTTTCTAGTTCTACAATTACTGACTGTAGTCCATCTGTTTCTCTGCATGCTTTGTTAGCCCTCTTTCATGCTGTTCTTCAATGGTCAGGACTCTCACAGGACCACTACAGAGCAGGTATTATTTGTGTGGTGGGTCATTCTCAGCACTGCAGTGACACTGACATGGTGGTGGTGTGTTAGTGTGTGTTGTGCTGGTATGAGTGGATAAGACACAGCAATGCTGATGGAGAATTTAAACACCTCACTGTCACTGCTAGATTGAGAATAGTCCACCAACCAAAAATATATCCAGCCAACAGTGCCCCATGGGCAGCGTCCTGTGATGAAGGTCTAGAAGATGACCAACTCAAACAGAAGCAATAGATGAGATATTTAAAACTCCAGCAGCGCTGCTGTGTCTGATCTACTCATACCAGCACAACACACACCAACACACCACCACCAAGTCATTGTCACTGCAGTGTCATCCACCACCTAAATAATACCTGCTCTGTGGTGGCCCTGTGGGGGTCCTGACCATTGAAGAACAGCATGAAAGCAGGGTAAAACAGTATGTAGAGAAACAGATGGACTACAGCCAGTAATTGTAGAACTACAAAGTGCTTCTATATGGTAAGTGGAGCTGATAAAATGGACAGTGAGTGTAAAAACAAGGTGGTTTTAATGTTATGGCTGATCAGTGTATTTTTGTCTCAACAAATCACACAAGTAATTACACTTCTTAATGAGTGTATTGCTAAACAATGTTCTACACTGTGGTTATATTGATGACAGGACAGATAAGCTTCTGATTCATCTAATCTTTGGACTGTGGGAGGAAACCCACACAGACACGGGGAGAACATGCAAAAAAATTGTTACATTGTTAATTGTAAAAATTGTTTCCTTAAGAAAATCCCATCTTTACAAAATATGCTCTACATTGGAACAATAGCCTTAATCATTAAGAGTAACATGAGCATTACACTAGCCCACCAATCTCACTGACACTCTCTGTGAACTGGGCCGGCATGATTGGCTATGTCAGACGGGAGGAATGGTCAAATCCCTGACATGTACTTGGGCTCTGTCCAAAATATACCTCACTTTCTTAGTGGTACCAGACCTGCTGTGACCTTGACCCAGATAAAGTGGTTGATGAAAATATAATGATATGCAGACCTGAGCATAATTGCTGATGCCGACTGTACCAATACTCCCTTCTACTCGTACCCATTCATGTTTGTCTGTAAATCTGAGAGCTGTGGAAACAAAAGAAAGCATTTCATGTTTACAAACCAAACATGCACAGTTATTTAGAGAGTCTACAGAGAAAGGGGGGCAAAAAGCATATTTTCCAATACATATTCTTGATAGAACTGAGTACAGGACTTGTATTTGAGCTCAAAGTACACTGTAATGTATTCTGAAGCCAAAGATCAATGTCTAACTCGAAACACATTCTCCTCAAATACTAAAACTAAACAATCAGGAAAAAATCTAAGTGATCAGACTAATCTTGAAAAACCAAACGAACTGCAGTCATATTCAGGACTGTGGCGAGTAATTAACTTCACCAGTTGTTCAGCACTTGAAACAAGTTCAAACAAGATCAGGAGTTGCGCAAAACTGCAGGCCTGGTTGCGTCAGACACAGACTTAAAAGTATTAAACCAGCTAGAAATCAGTGGATCGTAAACAATACTAATTTTACTCAGAGAATAGTTACCCTAATTATTTTTAGAGTGAGCCCCAGAGTCCCTAAACGTGTCAAATCAGGGTTTAAAAAAATACTTAGTTCAGATTCAAGGTTTAGCTGGTCTACCAGCCTATGACAGTCAACCTACCTGGTCTTTACTTTAGCTGGCTGGTCAGCCTGACTAGCTTACTTTGAGCATGACCAGTTTCACCTAAATGGCCAACCAGAATAACAAGCTTAGACTAAAACCTATTGAATCTATAACCATAAGATTCATCATTGTTTCAAGAGTTGAAGGTTCCAAAGGGGAGGGGAGTATGCTCTACCAGTATGGCAATGCTTTAATCCATTAAGTGCTAGAGGGCAATGAATAGTTGATAAGTAAACAAACTATGTAAATCATTAGCTTTGATCTTATCAGATTAAAACACACTAAACCAATATTTCTGGAAAAACGGTGTTCCATTCTAACAGTAAAGTTTTAAAAACATATTATTAACATATTATTAACCCCAAGATGCATTAAACCTTTTCTGGTGATCCAACAATGATCTAACCTTATGAGTTATGTCCATTTGTCAACCACAGTAGATCACATGCATTACAATGCATTAAAATTCATTTACAGCAATATGGTGGTATACACTACTTTGGCAACAAGTAGTGTATAACCAGTAGTAATTTACCAGGAGTAATATTCTATGAATTGAGAACATGGTGCCAGCTTCTTTGCAGATAAATGATGCACGTTAGAGGCTATCCACATGATCTTGGAGAGTTGGTATTGGTGTGACCAACTGTCCTTCTTGTGTTGCTTTAATGTCCACTTCCATTACCTGCATTCCTATTGTAGGCACTTTCTACGCTGGACAGAAATTAGCATCAGCACTTTGGTTTTATTAATTCTTCACTGCCCAACAACCTTTTGGCACTTTGTGGTTTTTTTGACTGTTGTGGGTAGTCACCATGGCTGTGTGTAAGCAGCACTTGCTGTTGTAGAGATACCTTTACCCAGTGGTCTGGCCATAACTATTGGACCATTAAAAAAGTCACTCCGGTTTTATGCCACATCTGCTGCATTCAAGATGTGTACTACAAGTAATTACCATCAACCCAACCTTTAATATATCCCTGACAGTGACATGCACAATTGATATTGCCATGCACGTTTTGGGGGACGGTCGTAATCTGTTTTTGCACAATACATTTTGCTTTGGAGGTGGAATTTTTCCAACATTATAGATGGTTTTTAATAATTTATATAATTTTCCCTGATATAATAGGGGTTTTTATACCAATGCATGAGATTTAATTGATTTAACCTTAGTGTAGCTGGTTTAACCTTTTTTGTTTTCAATACAATCCCAGAGAAAAGGGTTAAAATGTAAAAGTATTTCAAAAGCATGTTTTACTCTGTAAAAGAAATCAATTCAGCACAACGGTAGCGAAGCAACTGCAAATAATCAGCTCAATCATTTGAAGATACAGGGTGTCTACCAGATCACTTCTCATTTGTTAAGGTGTTAAAGAAACATTAAAGTACGGAGCCTCGCTGGTGACATCCCGTGCAAATAAAATAAATGTATGGCCACAACATAATAAGGCACTGTAAGGAGATAATAAAGTCATAACCACAAACTTAGTAAGGCGTAAGAATGAGATCATAAAGTCATTGCCACAAACTTGATAAGGCATATGGACGAGATAATAAAGTCACACCCACAAACTTGATAAGGCATATGGACGAGATAATAAAGTCACACCCACAAACTTGATAAGGCATAGGGACGAGATAATACAGTCATGCCCACAAACTTAATAAAGCAAAAAAATAATAAAGTCCCACCCACAAAGGCACAGGGACGAGATAATAAAGTAATACCCACACACTTAGTAAGGCAGGAGGAACGAGATAATAAAGTTATGGCCACAAACGTAATAAGACAAAAGACGAGATTATAAAGTCACACCCACAAACTTAATAAGGCGTAAGAACGAGATAATAAAGTAATTGCCACAATCTTATTAAGGCATGGGGACAAGATAATTAAGTAATGGCCACAAACTCATTAAGGCATGGGGACAAGATAATTAAGTAATGGCCACAAACTCATTAAGGCATGGGGACAAGATAATTAAGTAATGGCCACAAACTCATTAAGGCATGGGGACAAGATAATTAAGTAATGGCCACAAACTCATTAAGGCATGGGGACAAGATAATTAAGTAATGGCCACAAACTTATTAAGGCATGGGGACAAGATAATTAAGTCATGGCCACAAACTTAGTAAGGCATGGGGACAAGATAATTACGTCTGGCCACATCTTAGTAAGGTGTGTTAGTAATGGCAACCTAGTTCTTCAATTTTGGCCACAACTGCCAAAACATACAAAATACGCTCTTGGGGGATTAATGTATACTAGTGTCCAGGACAGGTAAGCTGTGGCCAAAATAAAATTATTAAATTGCCACGCCCTACTTTATTAAGCTATGGCCAAGGCTTAATTATTTCTTCCCCATGCCAGATAGAGCTTTGAGCTATCAACCGAAAGGTTGAGAGTTTGAATCCCAGCTCTGCCATGCAGCCACTGTTGGGCCCTTGAGCAAGGCCCTTAACCCTCTCTGCTCCAGGGGCGCCGTTCAGTGGCTGACCCTGCACTCTGACCCCAGCTTTCAAACAAGCTGGTCACGACTTAATTATCTCGTCCCCATGCGTTACTAGGTAATATCCACGCATTAAGATCTCGTTCCCACGCCTTAACAAGTCGTGTGCACAACTTTATTATCTCGTTAGTTTTATTAAAACAGGGTGTCACCAACAGGACTCCGTATTAAGTTAGATAGAATTTAGATAAATACAGCTACAAGAGTGACACGTAAGTTTTTACATAGAAAAACAAACCAAATGCAAAACTCCACAGCTGCTTCACTTCCATTATGAGTTTGTGTTTCAGCACTCTCAAATTTGAATCAAAATACGTTCTTTACCTTCAGTGAGGCAGGACGTCGTGCTAAAAGCCCTTAAGATATTTGTCTTTTGCAGTGTTTGGCACCGGGAAACATGGACAGCTCCCGAAAGAGCAGGTAGAATCGCAGAAAAGCGCCGGAACAGCGCGCACATCGCCATCTTCTTCAATTTAGTGCAAAGCCGATGCGACTCGGTGAACCGTGCACGCTCCCGAGTACTGATGTTTCGTTCACAAACGAGTCGGCTCATTGAGTCGGTTCTTTGCACAAAAGCGTTAAAACTCGAGTTGCGATTTGAACAGGGTAAATCGATACAGTGGCAACCCCCCCCCCCCTTCCACACCCAAAAGTGACATGTTTTCGATTTACTAAATAATTTCGGACAGTCGGTATTTATATTATTTAATTGATATTGAAATACGTTAAAGATTCTGTTTTATATTTAGTAGGGGTTGGTAGTAAAGGAATGGCAAGTATTCAGAATACAAAAAGTATGTGTGTGTGTAATCTAACATACATTTTAAAAAAGACTATAAAGTTCACTATAAATACTGTATGCTTTATGTATAAAATGTAAAATACAAGGTGGGCCATTTATATGGATACACCTAAATAAAATGGGAATGGTTGGTGATATTAACTTCCTGTTTGTGGCACATTATAAAACGGATAGTTCTGGTCCTAAAATCTGATTGGCTGAGCCGCGTTCGAAGCCGTTGTAAAATCCCCGATAAACGCACACCTCTGACCACCTCACATCATTCCATATTAATACGCCACTGAATAGAAAAAATTAATGTTATTTTCGCCCTCATGTTGCCTAGCAACTGTTAATCGAACTATTTTGCGTCGCGGAAGAATGCTTTATTGTAAGTTTATACACAATAAATACATTTATGAATTAAACATTGTTGTATTTATTATATTTTATGTTGACCGCCGTTTTATAAAAGCAATAAGCCACTCGAGACCATGCATTACTGTTATGATTTTAGCACGGGGAAAGACATTTTAGGCACTCCGCTTCGCGTCGTGCCTAAAACGTCATCCCCGTGCTAAAATCACAGTAATGCATGGCCTCTCATGGCTTATTGCTTTATTAGTATATGGGAGGGGGAAAACTTTTCAAGATGGGTGGTGACCATGGCGGCCATTTTGAAGTCGGCCATTTTGGATCCAACTTTAGTTTTTTCAATGGGAAGAGGGTCATGTGACATCAAACTTATTGAGAATTTCACAAGAAAAACAATGGTGTGCTTGGTTTTAACGTAACTTTATTCTTTCATGAGTTATTTACAAGCTTCTCTTTGTTTACAGCCATTGACATGTCGCAGAGGTTAACACGTGAGGAGCGGATAGAAATTGTGTTGATGTCTGGTGAACGCAGTACCCGGGTCATTGCAGCAGATTTCAATGCAAGACACCCTACGAGACCACCCATCTCCCATGCTACAGTTAGCAAACTGCTTGCCAAGTTTCGTGAAACTGGTTCAGTGTTGGATTTGCCAAAATGTGGACGCATGAAAACTGTCACTAATAAAGAAACATCAGTGGCTGTCCTAGCTTCATTCAGCAAGAGCCCACAGCGTAGCACTCGCCGCATGTCACTGGAGAGTGGCATCAGTCGAACATCCCTTCGGCGGATATTAGCTACTCACAAATGGCACCCTTACAAACTCCAGCTTCTGCAGCATCTCAACGAGGATGACCCAGATCAGCGCACTGAATTTGCAGAATGGGCAAAACAAAAATAGGAACAGGACCGTCAGTTTACACAGAACATTTTGTTCAGTGATGAGGCAAACTTTTATGTGAATGGTGAAGTTAACAAACAAAACCACCGCTATTGGTCTGACACTAATCCACATTGGATAGATCCCTCCAAGACTGTTGGAACACAAAAATTGATGGTATGGTTTGGTATATGGGGTACAAAGATAGTGGGGCCATTCTTCATCAATGGAAAGCTCAAGGCCACTGGATATTTGAAATTGCTACATGATGATGTGTTTCCCTCTTTATGCACTGAAGCTGGCACGTTCCCTGAGTTTTTCCAGCAAGGTGGTGCACCACCACATTATGGGTGTCAGGTCCGAGCATTCCTAGATGAACAGTTTCCTGGAAAGTGGATTGGTCGTCGTGGGCCAGTTGAATGGCCCCCAAGGTCTCCCGATCTGACCCCCTTAGACTTTTATCTTTGGGGTCATCTGAAGGCAATTGTCTATGCTGTGAAGATACGAGATGTGCAGCACCTGAAACTACGGATACTGGAAGCCTGTGCTAGCATTTCTTCTGCGGTGTTGCTATCAGTGTGTGAAGAGTGGGAGAAGAGGGTTGCATTGACAATCCAACACAATGGGCAGCACTTTGAACACATTTTATAAGTAGTCAGAAACTTGTAAATAACTCATGAAAGAATAAAGTTATGTTAAAACCAAGCACACCATTGTTTTTCTTGTGAAATTCTCAAAAAGTTTGATGTGTCACATGACCCTCTTCCCATTTAAAAAACTAAAGTTGGATCCAAAATGGCCGATTTCAAAATGGCCGCCATGGTCACCACCCATCTTGAAAAGTTTCCCCCCTCCCATATACTAATGTGCCACAAACAGGAAGTTAATATCACCAACCATTCCGATTTTATTTAGGTGTATCCATATAAATGGCCCACCCTGTACATTTAACGCTCGCCCCCCTCCCCGTTCAGCTATTTTTCCTACAACGCCCCACACGTTGTTGCCAGGTGCATAGAAACCACACATGCTAAAAAATAATCACCAAACACTAAATCTGTAAAAGATTAATTCAGGCCAGCAAAAGCACAAATAGTACCAACTTGTTGGTATTTTATATGGTTGCTGTAGAAAAATAATAAAATTTATGTGAATAACAATGATATTGATTTATTCTTTCGGCTGCTCCTGTATTTAGTGGTCTGTTTTTATATCCCTCCCATTTTTATCCAGGCTTGGGACTGGCACTGAGAGAGCACTGACAAGTGCAGTTCCCACTGGCAAGGCTGTTTTTGGCTAGGCGGTCATCCTTTCCCCTGGGACATTTGCCAATCATATGCATGCAGATGCACAACAAGCTGGTAGTATCACTGAGATTTGATACAATTGATATAGATCATATATAGATTGATGATTTTGACTCCTGGTGACCATACAAATAGTGTTTCTCTAGGGCATCTGGTATGAACAGAAGGACTACTGTGGCTCAAACTGTACATAAATTTAATATGGCAATTAGGTGTATGTGTCTCAACAGTGAGTGAAACCTTTCAGTATATAGGGATGCCAAAGAAGTCACAGGCTACTCCTGTCCACTGTTGAAAGCACCTAATAGACAGTCGGGCATCTGAACTGGTCTTGACAGCGGAGAAATCAAAGGTCTACTGGCTTGACTAATCCTTTTTTCTCCAGGATCATGAGAAAACTGTGTGTGAGCGTGTGTGCACACATCTTCCCCATGTAAAAGATGGCACCAAGATGCACTGTAGGACAATCCACTTCTGCAACATAAAAAAATTGAAGGGGTTGCTGGTAATGTACTGGTATCAGATACATTAGGACTCCTTCAGATGTCTTGTGAAGTCGATGTCCTTGCAGTTCAGAGCTGTTCTGACAGCATATTAGAAGGGATGTCCTAATACAATGGCTGTGGATGTCCTAATATTCAGTGTATGTCTGCCAAACTAAAAAATATCCCCAGCATTCATAAAAAAAAAATCCAGACTAAATTAAATGCATCACGACTTACATCACAGGTAGAATAAACAATGCATTGCTAATGCAATAAATTTAAAAAAATGGTAGATTTATAGATGCTGCACTGTTTTATGTACATTTATTTTAATCTGCGACTCTCCACGTTTTAACATTAGTTCTGAATTAAAAGTGGTGCAGTCGTATATAATTAAGCTACTAAGATTATCCCATTCTTCTACAAATTCACTCAGTTCTTGAGAAACTAACAACTATTTTAAAAAATTTGCAATAGACAAGTTCACTTATTTCAGAAAGAAATACTGTTCCAATTTTTAAAAATGTAATTGTCACAGCTCAGTTACAGAGCAGGTAGTTTATGTGCCAGCAAAGCTTTAAGTTCAGGGCAAGCTTACTCTAATTACGCCTACGTTTTAGTTGAGTGGCTGAATAGGCAATGCTATTCTGCAATAGATGGGTTTTCCACCCAGCTTGTAGTCCCACGTTGCACCCAGTCTTTTTTTTTTTTTTTAATGCATTCCCCGATTTTTTAGTGCATCCAATTTTTACCCAATTGCGTTATACTTCCCCTCTACTGGTGCTGACCACCGCTTTGATTGAGGAGAGCAAACTGGCACATGCCCCCACTGACACGTGAGCGGTAGCTGACTGCATCTTTTCACCCACACGATGCTAGTTCATATGTGATCAGACTTGTGCATGGAGAGCCACACGCTGATCAGCATTATTCATCTACTCTGTGCAGACACTATCAATTAGCCAGCAGAGGTCGTAATTGAATTGAATCAGTTATGAGGTCCCTATCTGGCTCCCTCGTTGGATGAACAACAGCCAAACGTTGTTCATATTGCCGCCCAGCCCAGCCGGATGGCAGAGCTGAGATTTGATACAATGTATTCGCAATCCCAGCTCTGGTGTGATAGCGTATTTTACTGCTGCGCCACCTGAGCGGCTGCACCCCGTCTCCAGAAAAAGGTTGTAAATAAAACAAAGTCATGCTAGTCCTTATGTACATTCAGGACTATTCTAGGGTGTCTATTCAGCTATTGAATGAAGTGAGAAACTGTCAATATTAATCACACATTAACAAACTCTAATCTAATTGAGCACAAAAAGGTTTATTCCTTTGTGTAATTTGAAGATATTTAAAAATACAGACAACAGTTGGTATTAAAACCATAAGTTGAGAAAAATATGGCTGAATTTAAACAGTTATTGTATTGATTTGATTCACAATTGTTGTGAACTAACAGACAACAAAGCTTTAAGAATAGGGAGTTTACTGCAAGAATTAGACACTTTGGTTTACTGCAGTGTGAAAGACTTCATGATATCTGGACAGCAAACAGGACAGTCAGGCTGAAACAAAACCCCCAACATGTATGAATCAGTTATAGGTCTCATCAGCACGTCAGTTATAATCAGCGTTAAACTGAAGTGCCCTCTGCTGGAGGCGCGGGTTTATTATCCTCAGGCTTCATGGCAGGAAAGAGAAGAACCTCCTACACAACACAATAGAAATAAACCACAATGTTAATTAAAAGGTAATTCTTATTCTATGTTGTTAGATGTTAAGTTTTGTACATACAAAAGGTACTTTGACAGGGACACAGTGTGCAGTTTTATACAATGAGCATCTTGTGCTTTACCATGTACTATGATTTGGCATGTTTAAGAAACCACCACTGAAGATTTAGGTGCTTTATCTTAAACAGGAATGCTACGCGTTGAATGAACATGTTTAAAAAAGCACATAAAAGGCTCTCAAAACTGCTCTGACCTGCCAAGACATGGACTCCAGAGTCCTGTGGTATCTGAGACCAGGACATTAACAGCAGTTCTTTGAACTTCGGTATGCTGTGAGGTGGACCGTCATACAATGCACCCTGGTTCCATTCTCTTCTGTGGGTAAGTGACACTACACACATGCCTGGCCGTCCTCGTAATCTTGGAGAAATCAGGATTCACCTGATAAGGTGACCTTTCATTACTCTGATGTCCAGTTCCAATGCCATCAAGCTCATCGAAGCTTTTCACAGTGGACAGGAGCTAGCATGTGTACTCCTGTCCTACGACTATACAACCCCATACACAGAAGGATTGTGAAACATTCTTATCACTAGTGTTAAAATCATCTGCAATTTAAGCAACAGTGGCTCTTCTGTTGGTCTGTATCAGATACCACTGCCTTTGTGTCCTCTGGCTTTAGTGAGCCCTGGCCTCCGAACAATGTCACTTTCGTGCCATGCCCCTCCTCGGACCACTGTCTGTGGTACAACTCACCATGGCTGCCTGTGAGCATCCTGTTCGGTTTCAGAGATACCTCAGCCTAGTCACTCAGGACTTTTACCCCGGCCCATACCTGCTGCATTCAACATGTGTATTGTGTGTAACTACGACCAGTACAACATTTTATATATTCCTGAACGGAATTATTTTTGGCCATTTATGTTTTTGCTTACATTTACATTTTCATAGTCACAGTACTGTGACAGTATATTGTCTAAGCAATTGAGGGTTAAGGGTCTTGCTCAAGGGTCAAACAGTGGCAACCTGGCAACCATGGTGGGGCTTGAACCAGCAACCTTTTGATTACTAGTCCTGTATCTAACTACTAGGCTATAACTGGGCTATAACTGCCTATAGTATAGTATACTGCATATAGTATAGTATAGTATAGTATATGCAGTACATTCTGAGTGGCATATTTAACTAATAAGAAACAGACAGCACTGGTTAACCCATTAAAGTCTGACTGGTGTACCTTGATGTTATTTGAGTCTGTAAGGAACATGGTGAGCCGGTCGATGCCCATGCCCCATCCTGCTGTTGGTGGAAGGCCATATTCTAATGCAGTGCAGAAAGTTTCATCTACAAACATAGCCTCGTCATCACCTTCTGCCTTGGCCTGTATAAAAGAGAGAATGAAAGTCAGCATCTACAATAGAGCCACCAAAACATACACATGGCCATAAGACTTAAATATTTCACCTTAGCCTGCTGTTCAAATAGCTCTCGTTGCCTGATTGGGTCATTCAACTCTGTGTAGGCGTTGCAAATTTCTTTCTTCATGACAAAAAGCTCAAAACGCTCAGTCAAGCCTTTCTGAGATCTGTGCCTGAGAGAACAAGTCAAGGAGTAAACAGATGCAACAATTAAACAGTGATTAACACAATCGGGACATAATGGAACTTTGGTTTTGGGGACCAACTGTAATTCACAGTCTTAAGTTTCATCTTTCAGTACAGACCTAATCCAATGTTTATAATGGGATACTAAACACATTTAAAACTTCATATAATGTTCTTATTTTTAAGTTAGGTCAAATTTATTTGCTAGTTTAAATCCCTAAAATCATTACTGAGACCATTTACATACCAGAAAGAACATATTAAGAATTCCTGGCCATTACATACAAATGGCAGAGAACTGCTTACCATTTTGCCAAGGGGCTCATGATTTGAGGGTGGTCACAAATAAATGTGGGGTTGATACACTTGACCTCCAGGAAATCTCCCACTAACTACAATATAAAAATAACACATAAAAAAATTAAAAACCAACATTACACCAACCATTTTCCCTTTTATAATCTGGTTTACATCTGTATACAGTGGGGGAAATAAGTATTTGATCCCCTGCTGATTTTGTAAGTTTACCCCCTTACAAAGACTTGAACAGTCTATAATTTTTATGGAAGGTTTATTTTAAGAGAGAGAGACAGAATATCAACAAAAAATCCAGAAAAAAAACATTAAATAAAAGTTATAAATTAATTTGTATTTAATTAAGGGAAATAAGTATTTGATCTAGGGCTGGGCGATTTTGCCAAAAAAAAAAAAATCGCGATTATTTTAAAATTATACCCGATTGTCGATTACGATTTAGATTTTTTAAAAATAAGACTCAAATTTCTTTTTTTGCATTGTAATTAAAGGCTGCAGAAGTGCAAAAATAGTAACAGCACCACCTATAATTATCCTTTTAAGGGACTCAAACTTTATAACAATAACGATATCACAATAATTAACAATAATAAAAACAAAATAGATCTAAATTATCTATATCCTTATCTATCTATATCTAAGAATAGCTCACAAACAACTTTTATTTTAAATAATGTTCAGCAGAACCTCCTTACATTAGGAAAAAAACTACAAAAAGTTCTTTACAGGTTTCTTAAAAGGAACACGAGCCTGTACTGTGCTGTTTCCACCACTGAGTGAGTCTGTATCAGTATCTACATTGGGGGGGGGGCATCAAGTGATCACTCAGCTCAGCTTTGATTTTGTCCGATTGTGATTTGGGGGGTGGATACAACATTTTAAACATTTAAGGATGTGTAATGTGTCATTTTAGTCCCATAAAACTTTCAAACTGTATTAACCACTATTATGTGTCGTAGAATGATTCGATTCTATTGAACGGCCCTTTAAGCCAAAATAAAGGAACCGATTCGCGCATTTGGGAGTCGTTACATACAAACGGCTCTTTAAAAGGAACCGAGACAAAAGATCCGACTCCCTATCGCAGAAGTCACTGCAGCAGTTTCCCAGACGCGATTTTTACTCGGTAACGGATGTGATTTAAAATGTAGCGAATTACAATTCTTAGTACAAAACTTACTTAAGTAAAAGTAAAATTACAGGCTGTAAAATCTACTTTAAAAAGTACAAGTACACAAAAAAAAACCCCGACTTAATTATCGTGCTCATCGGCTCCGTATTTTGATTCAGTTCAGTGGTGTTTGATTCAGTGAATCTTAATTAAACTCTTCTGTTTGTGTCTCGTTTAGCCGATCGTGTTTGCGCTCCTTATTACTGAATCTAACCGTTACCGTGTATAATCCTTGTTGTCTTCCGTTTACTGTTTTGGTTTTTGCTGGTTTTGGACTCTACCTGATTTTGTACACTGTTTTCGCCCTTTTTATATTAAACTTTCCCTGATTTATATTCCGCGAGCGTCTGGTCATGCGAATTAACCGAATTAATCGCCCAGCCCTAATTTGATCCCCTACCAACCAGCAAGAATTCTGACCCCCACAGACCGGTTATGTGCCCATGAGGCACACAAATTAGTCCTGTCCCTGTATAAAAGACACCTGTCACAGAATCAGTTTCTTCCATTCAAATCTCTCGACCACCATGGGCAAGACCAAAGAGCTATCAAAGGACGTCAGGGACAAGATTGTAGACCTGCACAAGGCTGGAATGGGCTACAAGACCATCAGCAAGAAGCTTGGTGAGAAAGAGACCACTGTTGGTGCGATAATTCGAAAATGGAAGAAATACAAGATCACAATCACCCTCACTCTGGAGCTCCATGCAAGATCTCACCTGGTGGGGTAAGAATGATTCTGAGAAAGGTGAGGTCAGTCCAGAATTACACAGGAGGAGCTTGACAATGATCTCAAGGGAGCTGGGAGCAGAGAAATGCTGGATATGACCCCAAGAACACCATCCCCACCAGGCATTTCTTTGCCTCCAAACACGGCCAGTGGAGTTGATGCCAAAGAGCTCAATTTTAATATCATCTGACCATATCACATTCTCCCAAGCTTTCTCTGAATCATTCAGGTGTTCATTGGCAAACTTCAGACGGGCCTGTACATGAGCCTTCTTGAGCAAAGGGACTTTGCGGGCACTGCAGGATCTCAATCCATTACGGCAAAGTGTGTTACTAATGGTTTTCTTGGTGACTGTGCTCCCAGCGCCCTTGAGATCATTGACAAGCTCCTCCCATGTAATTCTGGACTGACCTCACCTTTCTCAGAATCATTCTTACCCCACCAGGTGAGATCTTGCATGGAGCTCCAGAGTGAGGGTGATTGACTGTGATCTTGTATTTCTTCCATTTTCGAATTATCGCACCAACAGTGGTCTCTTTCTCACCAAGCTTCTTGCTGATGGTCTTGTAGCCCATTCCAGCCTTGTGCAGGTCTACAATCTTGTCCCTGACGTCTTTTGATAGCTCTTTGGTCTTGCCCATGGTGGTCGAGAGATTTGAACGGAAGAAACTGATTCTGTGACAGGTGTCTTTTATACAGGGACAGGACTAATTTGTGTGCCTCATGGGCACATAACCGGTCTGTGGGGGTCAGAATTCTTGCTGGTTGTTAGGGGATCAAATACTTATTTCCCTTAATTAAATACAAATTAATTTATAACTTTTATTTAATGTTTTTTTTCTGGATTTTTTGTTGATATTCTGTCTCTCTGTTAAAATAAACCTCCCATAAAAATTATAGACTGTTCAAGTCTTTGTAAGGGGGTAAACTTACAAAATCAGCAGGGGATCAAATACTTATTTCCCCCACTGTAAATGGCATGAGGTACCTTATCCAGTAGTCGTGCAGTTGTTCTGGGAGGTGGACATTCCACTCCCTTCTGAGCACACAGGTCATCGAAAAACTTGCGGGTTTCTTAGGGGGAAAAGAAAGGACATTATGTTTTGCTACATCTTGTGCTGCTGATAGTGATATAATAAATAAATAAATTGAAATGATCAGTGTTATTAAGAATTTAGTGCAATATTATAGTGTGGAAAATTCATTGTACCATCACTATCATAGGAGTCACAGGGTGGGAACTTCACTCCCATCTCTTTTTCCAGGTCATGGGTCATGCTTATTCTGCTGAAAGGAGGTGTGAAGTCAATTTCACAGGCCTGTCCTTCTGGTCCATCAGGGTGATAAGTTACTTTATAACCTCCTGTGATGTGCTTCACCATTCCTATGAGAGAAATGGAGAACATATTACATAAGGAAGATTTACAGTTTGTGAATGACTGTGTGGGTGTTTACATGCATTATTAGTAATCCGAATAAACCCCCCTAATGAGTAAATCTGAATAATGCATGTGGGTTTCTTGATACCTGCAAATGTACATGTTTGATAAAACAAGTTCCTAAAAGGGTGCAATAGAAAAGGGATATAAAAGGTAAACAGGGTTGTTGCTTTGCTGATCCATTCTGTAATAAATTGGAAGAAGCAGCAAGTAACTAGAAGATATTATACTCTGTTTCTAACAAGGATAGGATAAGAGTCTTCAAGTGGGCTTGTTACAAACTAGTTTTGTTTGTTTGTTTATTAGTATTTTAACGTCATGTTTTACACTTTTGGCTACATTCATGACAGGAAACGGTAGTTTATCTTCACACGAGGTTTGTCAGTTCACAAGGTTATATCACACTCAGTCATGGACAATTTGGTATCTCCTGTTTACCTCACTTGCATGTTTTTGGACTGTGGGAGGAAACCGGAGCTCCCGGAGTAAACCCACGCAGACATGGGGAGAACATGCAAACTCCACACAGAAAGGACCTGGATCGCCCCACCTGGGGATCGAACCCAGGACCTTCTTGCTGTGAGGCGACAGTGCTACCCCACTTAGCCACCGCGCCGCCCCGTTACCAACTAGTACCCTCAAAATAAAACAATAGGCTGTTTATTAGATCAATTCTAAGAGTCATTAAAACATCTTGGTAATTTAAACTAGAGATGCATGAGTACCGATACTGGTATCGGGTATTTGCCCGATACCGCGTTCAATAACTTGTACTTTTTACAAAAACATTCATGAGAAGTGATGAGGGGTTTAATGATACTACGTCCAAAAATGCACGTCAACAAGTAGCGAGTGATCAAAGTGTTTGTGTGCTGATGTGCAGCGTAAAATCAAAGAAGAAAAATAAATGAATGAGTGGATTTGGCAACACGAACAGTATGGATTGTTCTATAGTAAGTTGGAGGTTAATAAATATTTTTGCAATGCAGTGTTGGTGTTATGTTTTGTAGAGGATCAAATCAGAAATTCTGTAAAACGTGTGTGTGCCGGTGTATTCTGATATAAACTATACTATCCCCCTGTCCCACCTGTTTACACTCCTCTCCTGCGTTTCCCCTCACACCGTATCCTGCGTTCTTGAGAGCCGAGTTTTGATCGCCGAGCGAACACCGAGTTGCTCCCGAGCCGGCAAATCTAGCGCCGAGCTTGGGAGCAACTCGGCGTTCGCTCGGCGATCAAAACTCGGCTCTTGATCGCTAAGTGTGAACTATCCAACAACTCGATCCGACCGGCTCGCCGAGCGTCAGATATCTGATCTGAGATGTGCGACTGGGAATGAGTGACATGCCGAACAGCCAATGAGAACGCAGGATACGGTGTGAGGGGAAACGCAGGAGAGGAGTGTAAACAGGTGGGACAGGGGCTTATAGTTTATGTAAGAATACACCGGCACACACACGGTTTACAGTATTTCTGACCTCTATTTTCTCTCTACAAAACATAACAACAAAACACCAACATTGCAAAAATATTTATTAACCTCCAACTCACTACAGAACAATACATGCTATTCGTGTTGCCAAATCCACTCAGATTCATTTATTTTTCCTCCTTGATTTAATCACATCAGCGCACAAACATTTTGATCACTCGCTACTTGTTGATGTGCATTTTTGGACGTGGTGTCATTAAACTTCTCGTCACTTCTCACGTGTGTTTTTGTTTAAAAAAAAATGGTATTCTAAATAGGTATTGGTATCGGTATCAGCAAGTACAAAAATACATGTACTCGTACTCCGTCGGGAAAAAATGGTATCGATGCATCCCTAATTTAAACAGAGGTGATTATACCACCTCACTAATAAAAGTGTAATTAACATGTTTATTACCTATAAATACACTACTAACTACTAAATATACAAATACTTTAACCATTCAAAGATTTCACATAAAAGTGTGTTTAGAGCAATAGTGTTTAAAATAGCTCGTTTCATAATTATTTATGTCACGGACCGGGATTACAATTTGAGCTGATGGTAGTTAACACTAAGTACACATGTTAAATGCAGAATAAGTTTAAAGGTTCAAGAGAATTAACAAACTACAAATTCCTCTTTTAATATAATTTTACAATCTGTAAATAAATCAGTATTCTGCAACACAACTTTGTCAGTTCACAGGTGGCAGCAGCATTTCACCATAGCGCTTTTCCACCAAAACAACTCTGGTTCTTGAACCGGTTCTGTTCGAGTTTCTTTGAACCAATGCACGTTTCCACCAGTATTTAAGAACCAAGCTGCGTCATTAACGGTGGGCGTTACGCAACGAAAGTAAAGAGTAGTAACATGATGGCGAAGCGTGTAGATTACCTGCGAGCATTTGTGCTGTTTTTACAGATGTTCGTTTTTATGTAAAAAGCATCGATCGACATTTGGTGATAAGAAGACATAGACGCGTTTGTCGCCATTGTTGCTTTTTTTTAGTGCATTCATGTGAGAAGCTTTTTGTGCCTCGCTCTCACCGCGACCCTCGGGGTAAATAGTTGCTTTGCTCAGCACTCGGCTTGAGGGTGCAGTGAAGTTCACATCAAGAGCATCAATTTGTGTGAAATAACCATCAAACCCAGTCTATAATACAATACATATATCTGTGTTTAGTTGTATTTACTTCACATGTAGTGTTTATGCAGCTCGGGGTTCTGAATCCGCTTCTCAGGAAAGTTGAAAAAGCTTAACGTAAAAAATAAAGCGTAACGTGGCTGAATGTACTAAAAGTACTACACAGGAACACTAAACTTCTTTCCGTAATTACTGGTTATAAGCGCTCTGTACTGCCCAAATCCATCGCTTGTTGTTTATTAAAACAAGCCACGTTACGCCTTATTTTTCACGTTAAGCGTATTTTGTACTGTCTGGGTCACTTTTACCACACAGTTCATCTCTTTTGAGGCGCTTTGAAAATATCAGCAGCTGAACTGGCTCAAAATTCAAATCAGGTGAACTTTACAAGGTAGAAGTGCAGTGCAAGCGCCATACAAGACACCAGCACAACGGTTTCGCAGCTTGTCATGTAAAAGCACGCTACACTCTGACATGCCCACAGATGATGTCACGGTTGCGCTGAAAAAGCAAGTACTCTGTGGTGCCAGATTAGATCGCAAGTTCGCCTTCTGGAACCTCTTTTTTTCAATGGAAACAAGCAGAACCGGTTCAAAATCAAGTTCTCAAACTGGAACAAGCTCTGTTCCACATAGGTGTAGGAAAGTGTGCTAGGAAAAGAAAAACAAACCTGAAAGAAGCTTCTCGGTGATCTCCATGAGGTCATGATAATCAGCATACGCCATGTAAAATTCACACGTAGTGAACTCTGGATTGTGAGTGAGGTCAATGCCCTCGTTTCTAAACTGACGACCAACCTCATAGACACGGTCAATACCTCCAACCACCAGCATCTAATGAAAAGACATCAGAGAGAACCATTCTGGCAGCTTGAATTTTGGCAATGTATTTGTTTAAAGACAGAGAGTAGAACATGGTACCTTATGATAGAGCTCAGGGGCAATTCTCATGTACAGGTTCATATCCAGCTCGTTGTGGTAGGTGACGAAAGGTCTAGCTACTGCTCCTCCAGGAATGAGGTTCATCATCGGTGTCTCAATCTACAACCCCAAAACACACCATTACTAGTAGTGCCTCATTTAACAGCTATGTATGAACTGCAGATGTATATTGTGAAAGGTTAACATACCTCAAGAAAGCCAAGCTGATCCAGGAAGCTGCGCAGGTAGGTTATGATCTTAGCTCGGGTTATAAACTTTTGCCTTACAGGGTCGTTAAGAATCAGGTCCAGGTACCGCTGCCGGAACCGTGTTTCCTAACACAAAATAGCACAAAGCCCATCAGAAAAAGCAACACCCATGTTTGTTCCAGATCCATAGTTCTATTAACCTTTTTAGTTACTAATGTGAAGCTTGTACTTTTTATTGTTGACTGATCAAGTGCAACATGACTGGCAACATGCCCTTATCATACTAATAGTGCCTAATAATGTTTGCAGGCATACACTCACCTTGTCTTTTAGGCCAAAGTGGAGGTGAGGAAGCATGTGCAAACATGGTGACAACAAGGTCATCTCAACAGGGATGATGCTCAGCTCCCCTTTCTTGGTCTTCCCAGGGACACCACGGACACCAATGATGTCACCACGTCGCAGTTTATTGTTGATGGCAACAAAGGCTTCCTCTGATTTGTAATTTCTAAGTGGAAAGAAGAAACATTTGAAAAAAAATTTAAACACACAGCTGCACAGCTAACATGGAAAACAAACTTTGCACTCTGATTGTTCAGACCTGGAGTTTGCCATGACCTGCAACTTCACCCCTTCTCCTCGCAAGTCGTAGAAGATCAGCTTGGCACCAGAGGCCCTTTTGGCATGGACACGACCTGAGGAGCATTAGAAAAGTAAAAAAAAGAAAAAAGAAGTCTGCAGTTGATAATGCTTGAATTCTATTTTTTTAACAAAAGTGTCAAGGCTATTACCGGTCACATTAAGGACAACATCTGATAGCTGGTCCCCAGGCTGTAGGTGGTTGTACTTTTCTATAAAATCAGTAAGTGATAAATCCACATGAAACTTGTGGGGGTAGGGGTCTTCAGCTGTTCCCTTCAAAGCTTGAATGGCCTGTGAGCGGATCTTGAAGTATTGCTTTAAAAAAATAATAATGATTGATCAATTCAAAGCATTTCAAAGTAAAACAGTTTACTTAAGGGTCTTATGATCAGGTGTACAACAATGTGTTTTACAGAAAACTTCCAGGAGGCCACCGATTTTGTGCTAATACTTCTGAATTAACCAGCATGTCAGCAGAGCCAACATGATGCAGTATTACAATTTAATATTAATCATAATAGGTACACAGCAGTAGTGTGCTGAAGTCTTGTATCAAGACGAACTGGACTTAAATTCCACCTGCAAGACTGTAACAATTAGTGTCGTCAGTTCTCAAACCATTAACCAAGTGTCATTCAGGGCTAGGGCTGGGCGATTTTGCCAAAAAAAAAAAAAAAAATCTCGATTATTTTAAAATTATAACCGATTGTCGATTACGAATTTTTTTTTTTTTTTTTTTTTTTTTTTTTTTGTATAATGCAATTGAAATAAGACTTAAATTTCTTTTTTTGCATTGTAATTTAAAAGACTGCAGAAGTGCAAAAATAGTAACAGCACCACCTATAATTATCCTTGTAAGGGACTCAAACTTTATAACAATAACAATATCACAATAATTAAAACAAAATAGAAATCTAAATTATCTATATGCTTTATAAGAATAGCTCACAAACAACTCTTGTTTTAAATATTGTGCAGCAGAACCACCTTACAAAAAGTTCTTTACAGGTTTCTTAAAAGGAACACAAGCCTGTACTGTGCTGTTTCCACCACTAAGTGAGTCTGTATCAGTATCTACATTGGGGGGCATCAAGTAATCACTCAGCTCAGCTTTTGTCCTCTTGTGATTGGGGGGTGGATGGAGGGGGCCAGTTCTGCTTCTAACAATATGGACTACAAATCCCAAGCTCTCACGGACTGTCACGTGACTGTCACATGTCCCGGTCAGCCAATCCTGATCGGGCTCACTGTCTCCGGAGTTTTGATTCAGTTCAGCGGTGTTTGATTCAGTGAATCTTAATTAAACTCTTCTGTTTGTGTCTCATTTTGCCGATCATGTTTGCGCTCTTTATTTCTAAATCTAATCGTTACCGTGTATAATCCTTGTTGTCTTCCGTTTACTGTTTTAGTTTATCCACTGGTTTTGGACTTTACCTGATTTTGTACACTGTTTTTGCCCTTTTGATATTAAACTTTCCCTGATTTATATTCCGCGGGCGTCTGGTCAGTTTCTGCCTCGTGACATGTTGGTATTTTAATTAAAATATAAAGTATGTAAACAATCGCGATTGTCACATTCTAACATCGGGTGAAAACTTTCATGCGAATTAACCGAATTAATCGTGAAAATCGCCCAGCCCTATTTAGGGCTAGGGCTGAAACGATTCCTCGAGAAACTCGAATAATTCGATGACTAAAAATCATCGATTCGAGTCATCGTTTAATCCATACAACTATATACAGTTAACGGTGTTTCGCACGGACGACTTTTACTTTTGCACAAAGCGTTCACGCTGTGGGCAGGTGACGTGAAGAAGCCAGAGCTGCGTCCGAAATCCCATACTTAAACCGGGTACTTTCCGCGTACAGTTTAATGAATACAATGAGAAAACAACAGAAAGTTTGAGATCATTTTAAGCTGAAAAAAAACGATCAGCATCGATAGAATACTCGATCACAAAAATAATCGATAGCTCTATTTAGGGCACTCTAGCACATCTCAAACTAATCGGCTTGAATCTTAGCTCTGCCAGCCGGCAGGCTGGGCACCTACACGACCATCGGTTGGCTTGTTTAAGAGATGGGTGCTGGATGGTATGCCTCATAAAGGTCAAAGGTGATGTAACACAGTGCTAAACAGGCCTCTGTCCCAGCTTTTTGATTGTTGCAGGCTTCGAATTCTACATTTATTTATATTTTAAAAAAAAACAATGAATTTGATAAGTAAAAACATTTGAAATCTTTTTTTTCTACTTTTGTCAGTTAAATCAAGATTCAAAAGAATTAACAAATCAAAAATATCAAATTAACAAATCAAAGTATTAACAAATCAAAGAATTAACAAAAATTCTTCTTCTTTTGGCAAAGGTACCAGCTGCAGTTTTAGTCTTAGTCTTCAAAAGTATGACCTACATTAGGGTCCAGATTCTCCTCGTCTGTGCCATCCACATGTTGCTGAGGTTGGTCATCTGTCTCCTTGGTCTGCTGCTGCTCTTTGACCTTGGTTTCCTTCTCAGCAACCTTCTTCTCCGCTTTCATGCGCCTTTTCAGCTCACTAGAACACACAGATAAGTTATGTGTGACTGAGAGCCTTGTAAGCATTTTAGTGAAGACATTGTAATTGAAACTAGCTAATGATGCCAAAAACTAAATGTTTGGAGTGACAAAAGGTTGGTTGTTTTTTCCAAAATTAGACAAACACCACCAACCTTCTGTCACTTCTCCAGCGACATCCTTCAATAAGCGAAGGCACAGTTTTCGGACAGTGAGGAACGAACTTCTGTGGCAGTGAGCCGATGGCCCGGCACACTGGCTGCCTGGCTGCTCTGACCAAGGTCAACATGTTGAACAGATCCTATTTAATAAAGCAAGAAAATGCACATAAGACCTATTTTAATGTTGCCTTATTTGATGGTTTAACAAAAATGCCTTAAGTATAGATAAATATGTTCATCTTTGCTAGTACACATGAAGGACAGAGGTTGTAAAAGCCTTACTTTTACACTATGGTAGTGAACTACAGAAACTGGGGACACTCATTTGAGCTGTTTTTTATACTTATATTGACTAGTGTGTCTATAAATGTTTTAGTCATTATTGAGAATTTATTGCCATAAAAAATAAACCACATGTGACTGGACATGAACTACCAGTGGTAGCTCAGCGGTTAAGGTACTGGACTGGTAAGTAAAAGCTTGGTGATCAAAGCCCCACCACTGCCAGGTTGCCAATGATAGGCCCTTGATTAGGGCTCTTAAACTTTTCTCAAAGCTCATATCTGTTTGTATTCAAAGTGTAAATCACTTTGGGGGGAAAAGTATCCACTTAAAATGACATAAATTTCAACATTAAATAGCTGCAGCCAAATAGAAATGGATTCCTGAAGCAAGCACAACAGCTGTGATTTGTCCCTGTCTGTGTTACCAATTAGGGCTGTGCTTACTCTCTATGGAAATTTGTGTGGTTAACAACAACACAGGTTAGCCACAAGCATCTTTTTATGTGTCATTTAGTTGCATGATAATTTGCTCCTGGCTTCCTGTGTAAGCAAACACACTGTATGGAAAATGTGTACTATATGAAGTACAAAATACTGGCTTCTATGCTAAATATATCAGCAGGTCAATTTACTCAGAATATCAAAAAATTTAGGTCCTAAAACTGAGGTTTACAAATAGGTTGTAGTACATTTAAGTAGTAATGTATTTAAAATATTTGAGCTAGAAGCAACCAATATGTATTCAGGTAATAACAACAAACTACAAAATGGTTTGCTGATTTGGTGGACATACATATTCTTCAGTTCACACCCTGTAAACACCCTATTACTATACTTAGAGACGTGTCAATCAAGTCTTTCAGCTTTTTCATTATGATAACATGCATAAGCACATACTGGACATATTTTTAAAGGTCGAAAGCCCTTTCTGACGCAGCCCTACATATTTTATAGGGCTTGGCCAGGCTTGGCCTTCAATGGCTAAACTGTTCAGCCACCACCACTCAGGCATAGTCACATAGTTCACATTTGTACAGACACCAAACAGACACCAAACTAATCAATAGCACCTCTTTTAAATTTAAATTTAAATTTAAGGGTTTAAATTTAAACCCTGGATCTCAGCAGGAGTGTGGTAGCATATTGTACTGCTGCGCCACCCAAGACACTTGAGCGGTAAGATTAAATTAATAAACACTATTCCGAATAGTCAGTACTGACAGTTTATTCACATGCAATTTTGTTTGAAAGGAAATACTCAAGACCGGATGTATTGTTTTCGGTGGAGGTGGTTTCCATGTCGCACTTAAAATTGTGTTAGCATTGCAAAAGTGAAAGTAAAACACAATTTAGAACAAAAGAAAACAAAACTAACTTGTTTGAATATATAACATCAGACAAATATATATGACAGCAGTGAAGTAATTTACCAATGTTTTTAACTAAATTTTTGTTAGTAAATAAATGTATTTTTTATTAGGATTTTAACTTCATATTTGACACATTTTGGTTACATACATGACAGAAACTGCAGTTACTCGTTACACAAGATTCATCAGTTCACAATTTTAATCTCAAACACAGTCATGGACAATTTTGTATCTCCAATAAACCTGACAGCATGTCTTTCTACTGTTGGAGGAAACCGGAGCTCCCGGAGGAAACCCACGCAGACGACATGCAAACTCCACACGGAAAGAACCCGGACCGCCCTAGTTGGGGCTCGAACCCAGGACCGTCTTGCTGTGAGGTGACAGTGCAACCCACTGAGCTGAGCCACCCTAGTAAATAAATCAAATGTCAGTAAAACATGCCATGTCTTTACTCATTCATTTTCTTATACGCTTATCCAATTAGGATCGCAGGACGGGGAATGCTGAAGCCTATCCCAGCTTTTCAATGGGCGCAAGGCACACAATAAAACCCTGGACGGGACGCCAGTCCATTGCAGGGAAGACACACATATGCACACACACATACCCATTCACTTACAGGGCAATTCAGTGTCTCCAATAAACCTGACTTCATGTCTTTCTAGTATGGGAGGAAACCGGAGCTCCCGGAGGAAACCCACGGAGAGAACATGCAAATTCCACACAGAAAGGACTTGGACCGCCCAAGTTGGGGCTCGAACCCAGGACCTTCTTGCTGTGAGACGACAGTGTGACCCACTGAGCCATTGTGCCACCCTAGTAAATAAATCAAATGTCAGTAAAACATGGCATGGTTTTACTTACCCAAAAAAGACAAATTTTTATTGACATTGATTTTACTGCCCTGGTCAGAACATGGAATCCCACTGCCCCACAAGGTTTCAAGCTTTTCTGACTTTATGACACAGATGATTCTACTTCTGAAGGGCTTAATAACGAGCTTGATGAGGTAGGTGTGTTGGGAGCAGGGAAAGACTATATAGCTTTGCATGGCAGTGGGCCTGCAGGACTGAAGCCAAGTAACCCTGGTAGCGCCTTTCACGTGTTACAACCAGGTCAATAAAACAAATAAACACGACTGCAAATTGGTTTCAGATTTCTTATATTAAAAAACAAAAACAAAAAAAAACTAAAGGAAGCCCTACATTTAATTTGATCAATATACAAATTAATAACACATTTTAACTGTACGGAACACTGTGCTCTATCTATATATCGCCACAATATGGACAACACCAGCCCTACGACACAGGCTAACATAAGCAAATGTTCTGGTTAATTAGTCAGACAATACTTGCTCTAGATAATCTGCTGTAAATATAAAAAAGAGAGACTTAACTCGCTGATTTTGAGCCTGATAATGTGTGTTTAAAGCGGAAATAATCGACCGCATGCAGCTATCAAACTCCACACTGCAGCTGCTAAGCTAAAAGTTGCACCTTTTTACCCTTTTTAACAAAAATGCCTTAAGTATAGATAAATATGTTCATCTTTGCTAGTACACATGAAGGACAGAGGTTGTAAAAGCCTTACTGTTACACTATGGAAGTGAACTACAAAATCTGGGGACACTCATTTGAGCTTTTTTTATACTTATATTGACTAGTGTGTCTATAAATGTTTTAGTCATTATTGAGAATTTATTGCCATCAAAAATAAACCACATGTGACTGGACATGAACTACGAGTGGTAGCTCAGCGTAGGGCTGGGCGATATGGATCAAAAATTATATCTCGATATTTTTTTCTGAATGGCGATATACGATATACAGTGTATCACAAAAGTGAGTACACCCCTCACATTTCTGCAAATATTTCATTATAGCTTTTCATGGGACAACACTATAGACATGAAACTTGGATATAACTTAGAGTAGTCAGTGTACAGCTTGTATAGCAGTGTAGATTTACTGTCTTCTGAAAATAACTCAACACACAGCCATTAATGTCTAAATAGCTGGCAACATAAGTGAGTACACCCCACAGTGAACATGTCCAAATTGTGCCCAAATGTGTCGTTGTCCCTCCCTGGTGTCATGTGTCAAGGTCCCAGGTGTAAATGGGGAGCAGGGCTGTTAAATTTGGTGTTTTGGGTACAATTCTCTCATACTGGCCACTGGATATTCAACATGGCACCTCATGGCAAAGAACTCTCTGAGGATGTGAGAAATAGAATTGTTGCTCTCCACAAAGATGGCCTGGGCTATAAGAAGATTGCTAACACCCTGAAACTGAGCTACAGCATGGTGGCCAAGGTCATACAGCGGTTTTCCAGGACAGGTTCCACTCGGAACAGGCTTTGCCAGGGTCGACCAAAGAAGTTGAGTCCACGTGTTCGGCGTCATATCCAGAGGTTGGCTTTAAAAAATAGACACATGAGTGCTGCCAGCATTGCTGCAGAGGTTGAAGACGTGGGAGGTCAGCCTGTCAGTGCTCAGACCATACGCCGCACACTGCATCAACTCGGTCTGCATGGTCGTCATCCCAGAAGGAAGCTGACGCACAAGAAAGCCCGCAAACAGTTTGCTGAAGACAAGCAGTCCAAGAACATGGATTACTGGAATGCCCTGTGGTCTGACGAGACCAAGATAAACTTGTTTGGCTCAGATGGTGTCCAGCATGTGTGGCGGCGCCCTGGTGAGAAGTACCAAGACAACTGTATCTTGCCTACAGTCAAGCATGGTGGTGGTAGCATCATGGTCTTGGGCTGCATGAGTGTTGCTGGCACTGGGGAGCTGCAGTTCATTGAGGGAAACATGAATTCCAACATGTACTGTGACATTCTGAAACAGAGCATGATCCCCTCCCTTCGAAAACTGGGCCTCATGGCAGTTTTCCAACAGGATAACGACCCCAAACACAACCTACAAAATGACAACTGCCTTGCTGAGGAAGCTGAAGGTAAAGGTGATGGACTAAACCCAATTGAGCACCTGTGGCGCATCCTCAAGTGGAAGGTGGAGGAGTTCAAGGTGTCTAACATCCACCAGCTCCTTGATGTCATCATGGAGGAGTGGAAGAGGATTCCAGTAGCAACCTGTGCAGCTCTGGTGAATTCCATGCCCAGGAGGGTTAAGGCAGTGCTGGATAATAATGGTGGTCACACAAAATATTGACACTTTGGGCACAATTTGGACATGTTGACTGTGGGGTGTACTCACTTATGTTGCCAGCCATTTAGACAATAATGGCTGTGTGTTGAGTTATTTTCAGAAGACAGTAAATCTACACTGCTATACAAGTTGTACACTGACTACTCTAAGTTATATCCAAGTTTTATTTCTATAGTGTTGTCCCATGAAAAGATATAATAAAATATTTGCAGAAATGTGAGGGGTGTACTCACTTTTGTGATACACTGTATATCTCGATATTTTTTTATTCCATAAGGTAATAACAAAAAGACACTTCTGAGACAAAGCTACATGTTCCAATTTTTTTACAGGCACTTTTATTAATATTCATGCTGGGGAAGCTTCACACAAGAATTATTTTTGCTTCAATAAAAAAAAAGAGCTATTCTAAGAAAAAAAAAAGTTGTTTTCTAAGGCATCTCCTGTTGTCTAACGTGAATTACAAATATATTGTCTGGCCCTTTAAGAATGTTAAGTGTACTATAGGGCGCAGGGAGCGAGTGTGTAGGGAAGATGTTGGAATGACACGGTTTCCGGCTGAGCTTGTGTGACATTAAAAGTAAAACCCCGTTAAAGTAAACCCCTCGTTAACCCCCCACCCCCCCATGTTTGGACTTTATACATTATTTTATGTATATGTCGCCACAACATTAACATTTACATTAATATTTTCTTTTACTGTATAGAACTCAGTTCTGTAATACAGGCAGAACTAATCGTTCATGTTACTGTGTAACTATTACAACATTTAATGCATTTTAATCAGCGTTCTTCTTCATGCACTTTATTATTATTTAACAGCTTTATTTGCTGTTTAATTGCTGTTTGCTCCTTGTTTACTGCAGAGTTAGTTCATGCAATTTAATAATGTTTGGTTGTTTATTGGCCGACAACAAGAAATACTATAATAGAAGATAAATAAATAAATGACGTGTCGGACGTCGGGCGATCGTCCAGTATAAACTAACACAACCACGTACAACATCCAGTACAGAAATCCCCATAATGTTTGTTTTTACAGATAGAGCAAATATATGCACATCACATATACAAACACAAGAGTCAGAACAACAGGATACGCACCTACGTTATTATTACTTTCTCAACACGCACGTATTTATGTGAAGTAAATACGTGCATGTCAGCGCGTGCATGCGCTTGTGTTGGTTTTTGAAACGAATAACGACTCGTTTTCTTGTTTTTTAACTTTGGGATTTGAAGTGAAAACGAATGAAGGTACACGGAGCTGGAACCTTTTATCTGGACTTGTTTTCGGCATTCTCTACAGAATACATTATTCTGCTGCTCATCTGACACTTTGAATTCGAACCATCTCCAAATAATTACAAAATTAGTCATTATTTTTCTTTTTAGTAAACAGCTCCTCTTCGATAGCTTCTGTCATGTCTTTATCCGTCTCCATGCTATCGCTGCCTGCAGGACTTACTGGTGAAGCGGTGGGGAGGGTGAGTTGTGTTCAGTGAGGGAGAGGGGCGGGGCAGGTGAACATGTGCAGAGACAAACTGGGAGAAGAGAAAGACGAACTGTCGGATCTAACTGGAACGCAACATTTATATCGATATATGCGATATTGTCTTATCTTATATCGCGTATGAAAATATATCGATATTTTTAAAATATCGATATATCGCCCAGCCCTAGCTCAGCGGTTAAGGTACTGGACTGGTAAGTAAAAGCCTGGTGATCAAAGCCCCACCACTGCCAGGTTGCCAATGATAGGCCCTTGATTAGGGCTCTTAAACTTCTCTCAAAGCTCATATCTGTTTGTATTCAAAGTGTAAATCACTTTGGGGGGAAAAATATCCACTTAAAATGACATAAATTTCAACATTAAATAGCTGCAGCCAAATAGAAATGGATTCCTGAAGCAAGCACAACAGCTGTGATTTGTCCCTGTCTGTGTTACCAATTAGGGCTGTGCTTACTCTCTATGGAAATTTGTGTGGTTAACAACACAGGTTAGCCACAAGCATCTTTTTATGTGTCATTTAGTTGCATGATAATTTGCTCCTGGCTTCCTGTGTAAGCAAACACACTGTATGGAAAATGTGTACTATATGAAGTACAAAATACTGGCTTCTATGCTAAATATATCAGCAGGTCAATTTACTCAGAATATCAAAAAATTTAGGTCCTAAAACTGAGGTTTACAAATAGGTTGTAGTACATTTAAGTAGTAATGTATTTAAAATATTTGAGCTAGAAGCAACCAATATGTATTCAGGTAATAACAACTGAAACTACAAAATGGTTTGCTGATTTGGTGGACATACATATTCTTCAGTTCACACCCTGTAAACACCCTATTACTATACTTAGAGACGTGTCAATCAAGTCTTTCAGCTTTTTCATTATGATAACATGCATAAGCACATACTGGACATATTTTTAAAGGTCGAAAGCCCTTTCTGACGCAGCCCTACATATTTTATAGGGCTTGGCCAGGCTTGGCCTTCAATGGCTAAACTGTTCAGCCACCACCACTCAGGCATAGTCACATAGTTCACATTTGTACAGACACCAAACTAATCAATAGCACCTCTCAAATTTAAACCCTGGATCTCAGCAGGAGTGTGGTAGCATATTGTACTGCTGCGCCACCCAAGACACTTGAGCGGTAAGATTAAATTAATAAACACTATTCCGAATAGTCAGTACTGACAGTTTATTCACATGCAATTTAGTTTGAAAGGAAATACTCAAGACCGGATGTATTGTTTTCGGTGGAGGTGGTTTCCATGTCGCACTTAAAATTGTGTTAGCATTGCAAAAGTGAAAGTAAAACACAATTTAGAACAAAAGAAAACAAAACTAACTTGTTTGAATATATAACATCAGACAAATATATATGACAGCAGTGAAGTAATTTACCAATGTTTTTAACTAAATTTTTGTTAGTAAATAAATGTATTTTTTATTAGGATTTTAACTTCATATTTGACACATTTTGGTTACATACATGACAGAAACTGCAGTTACTCGTTACACAAGATTCATCAGTTCACAATTTTAATCTCAAACACAGTCATGGACAATTTTGTATCTCCAATAAACCTGACAGCATGTCTTTCTACTGTTGGAGGAAACCGGAGCTCCCGGAGGAAACCCACGCAGACGACATGCAAACTCCACACAGAAAGAACCCGGACCGCCCTAGTTGGGGCTCGAACCCAGGACCTTCTTGCTGTGAGACGACAGTGTGACCCACTGAGCCATTGTGCCACCCTAGTAAATAAATCAAATGTCAGTAAAACATGGCATGGTTTTACTTACCCAAAAAAGACAAATTTTTATTGACATTGATTTTACTGCCCTGGTCAGAACATGGAATCTCACTGCCCCACAAGGTTTCAAGCTTTTCTGACTTTATGACACAGATGATTCTACTTCTGAAGGGCTTAATAACGAGCTTGATGAGGTAGGTGTGTTGGGAGCAGGGAAAGACTGTATAGAACTCAGTTCTGTAATACAGGCAGAACTAATCGTTCATGTTACTGTGTAACTATTACAACATTTAATGCATTTTAATCAGCATTCTTCTTCATGCACTTTATTATTATTTAACAGCTTTATTTGCTGTTTAATTGCTGTTTGCTCCTTGTTTACTGCAGAGTTAGTTCATGCAATTTAATAATGTTTGGTTGTTTATTGGCCGACAACAAGAAATACTATAATAGAAGATAAATAAATAAATGACGTGTCGGACGTCGGGCGATCGTCCAGTATAAACTAACACAACCACGTACAACATCCAGTACAGAAATCCCCATAATGTTTGTTTTTACAGATAGAGCAAATATATGCACATCACATATACAAACACAAGAGTCAGAACAACAGGATACGCACCTACGTTATTATTACTTTCTCAACACGCACGTATTTATGTGAAGTAAATACGTGCATGTCAGCGCGTGCATGCGCTTGTGTTGGTTTTTGAAACGAATAACGACTCGTTTTCTTGTTTTTTAACTTTGGGATTTGAAGTGAAAACGAATGAAGGTACACGGAGCTGGAACCTTTTATCTGGACTTGTTTTCGGCATTCTCTACAGAATACATTATTCTGCTGCTCATCTGACACTTTGAATTCGAACCATCTCCAAATAATTACAAAATTAGTCATTATTTTTCTTTTTAGTAAACAGCTCCTCTTCGATAGCTTCTGTCATGTCTTTATCCATCTCCATGCTATCGCTGCCTGCAGGACTTACTGGTGAAGCGGTGGGGAGGGTGAGTTGTGTTCAGTGAGGGAGAGGGGCGGGGCAGGTGAACATGTGCAGAGACAAACTGGGAGAAGAGAAAGACGAACTGTCGGATCAAACTGGAACGCAACATTTATATCGATATATGCGATATTGTCTTATCTTATATCGCGTATGAAAATATATCGATATTTTTAAAATATCGATATATCGCCCAGCCCTAGCTCAGCGGTTAAGGTACTGGACTGGTAAGTAAAAGCTTGGTGATCAAAGCCCCACCACTGCCAGGTTGCCAATGATAGGCCCTTGATTAGGGCTCTTAAACTTCTCTCAAAGCTCATATCTGTTTGTATTCAAAGTGTAAATCACTTTGGGGGGAAAAGTATCCACTTAAAATGACATAAATTTCAACATTAAATAGCTGCAGCCAAATAGAAATGGATTCCTGAAGCAAGCACAACAGCTGTGATTTGTCCCTGTCTGTGTTACCAATTAGGGCTGTGCTTACTCTCTATGGAAATTTGTGTGGTTAACAACAACACAGGTTAGCCACAAGCATCTTTTTATGTGTCATTTAGTTGCATGATAATTTGCTCCTGGCTTCCTGTGTAAGCAAACACACTGTATGGAAAATGTGTACTATATGAAGTACAAAATACTGGCTTCTATGCTAAATATATCAGCAGGTCAATTTACTCAGAATATCAAAAAATTTAGGTCCTAAAACTGAGGTTTACAAATAGGTTGTAGTACATTTAAGTAGTAATGTATTTAAAATATTTGAGCTAGAAGCAACCAATATGTATTCAGGTAATAACAACAAACTACAAAATGGTTTGCTGATTTGGTGGACATACATATTCTTCAGTTCACACCCTGTAAACACCCTATTACTATACTTAGAGACGTGTCAATCAAGTCTTTCAGCTTTTTCATTATGATAACATGCATAAGCACATACTGGACATATTTTTAAAGGTCGAAAGCCCTTTCTGACGCAGCCCTACATATTTTATAGGGCTTGGCCAGGCTTGGCCTTCAATGGCTAAACTGTTCAGCCACCACCACTCAGGCATAGTCACATAGTTCACATTTGTACAGACACCAAACTAATCAATAGCACCTCTCAAATTTAAACCCTGGATCTCAGCAGGAGTGTGGTAGCATATTGTACTGCTGCGCCACCCAAGACACTTGAGCGGTAAGATTAAATTAATAAACACTATTCCGAATAGTCAGTACTGACAGTTTATTCACATGCAATTTTGTTTGAAAGGAAATACTCAAGACCGGATGTATTGTTTTCGGTGGAGGTGGTTTCCATGTCGCACTTAAAATTGTGTTAGCATTGCAAAAGTGAAAGTAAAACACAATTTAGAACAAAAGAAAACAAAACTAACTTGTTTGAATATATAACATCAGACAAATATATATGACAGCAGTGAAGTAATTTACCAATGTTTTTAACTAAATTTTTGTTAGTAAATAAATGTATTTTTTATTAGGATTTTAACTTCATATTTGACACATTTTGGTTACATACATGACAGAAACTGCAGTTACTCGTTACACAAGATTCATCAATTCAAAATTTTAATCTCAAACACAGTCATGGACAATTTTGTATCTCCAATAAACCTGACAGCATGTCTTTCTACTGTTGGAGGAAACCGGAGCTCCCGGAGGAAACCCACGCAGACGACATGCAAACTCCACACAGAAAGAACCCGGACCGCCCTAGTTGGGGCTCGAACCCAGGACCTTCTTGCTGTGAGACGACAGTGTGACCCACTGAGCCATTGTGCCACCCTAGTAAATAAATCAAATGTCAGTAAAACATGGCATGGTTTTACTTACCCAAAAAAGACAAATTTTTATTGACATTGATTTTACTGCCCTGGTCAGAACATGGAATCTCACTGCCCCACAAGGTTTCAAGCTTTTCTGACTTTATGACACAGATGATTCTACTTCTGAAGGGCTTAATAACGAGCTTGATGAGGTAGGTGTGTTGGGAGCAGGGAAAGACTGTATAGAACTCAGTTCTGTAATACAGGCAGAACTAATCGTTCATGTTACTGTGTAACTATTACAACATTTAATGCATTTTAATCAGCATTCTTCTTCATGCACTTTATTATTATTTAACAGCTTTATTTGCTGTTTAATTGCTGTTTGCTCCTTGTTTACTGCAGAGTTAGTTCATGAAATTTAATAATGTTTGGTTGTTTATTGGCCGACAACAAGAAATACTATAATAGAAGATAAATAAATAAATGACGTGTCGGACGTCGGGCGATCGTCCAGTATAAACTAACACAACCACGTACAACATCCAGTACAGAAATCCCCATAATGTTTGTTTTTACAGATAGAGCAAATATATGCACATCACATATACAAACACAAGAGTCAGAACAACAGGATACGCACCTACGTTATTATTACTTTCTCAACACTTAATGTGAAGTAAATACGTGCATGTCAGCGCGTGCATGCGCTTGTGTTGGTTTTTGAAACGAATAACGACTCGTTTTCTTGTTTTTTAACTTTGGGATTTGAAGTGAAAACGAATGAAGGTACACGGAGCTGGAACCTTTTATCTGGACTTGTTTTCGGCATTCTCTACAGAATACATTATTCTGCTGCTCATCTGACACTTTGAATTCGAACCATCTCCAAATAATTACAAAATTAGTCATTATTTTTCTTTTTAGTAAACAGCTCCTCTTCGATAGCTTCTGTCATGTCTTTATCCGTCTCCATGCTATCGCTGCCTGCAGGACTTACTGGTGAAGCGGTGGGGAGGGTGAGTTGTGTTCAGTGAGGGAGAGGGGCGGGGCAGGTGAACATGTGCAGAGACAAACTGGGAGAAGAGAAAGACGAACTGTCGGATCTAACTGGAACGCAACATTTATATCGATATATGCGATATTGTCTTATATCGCGTATGAAAATATATCGATATTTTTAAAATATCGATATATCGCCCAGCCCTAGCTCAGCGGTTAAGGTACTGGACTGGTAAGTAAAAGCTTGGTGATCAAAGCCCCACCACTGCCAGGTTGCCAATGATAGGCCCTTGATTAGGGCTCTTAAACTTCTCTCAAAGCTCATATCTGTTTGTATTCAAAGTGTAAATCACTTTGGGGGGAAAAGTATCCACTTAAAATGACATAAATTTCAACATTAAATAGCTGCAGCCAAATAGAAATGGATTCCTGAAGCAAGCACAACAGCTGTGATTTGTCCCCGTCTGTGTTACCAATTAGGGCTGTGCTTACTCTCTATGGAAATTTGTGTGGTTAACAACACAGGTTAGCCACAAGCATCTTTTTATGTGTCATTTACTGCATGATAATTTGCTCCTGGCTTCCTGTGTAAGCAAACACACTGTATGGAAAATGTGTACTATATGAAGTACAAAATACTGGCTTCTATGCTAAATATATCAGCAGGTCAATCTACTCAGAATTACACATCAATATCAAAAAATTTAGTTCCTAAAGCCGAGGTTTACAAATAGGTTGTAGTACATTTAAGTAGTAATGTATTTAAAATATTTGAGCTAGAAGCAACCAATATGTATTCAGGTAATAACAACTGAAACTACAAAATGGTTTGCTGATTTGGTGGACATACATATTCTTCAGTTCACACCCTGTAAACACCCTATTACTATACTTAGAGACGTGTCAATCAAGTCTTTCAGCTTTTTCATTATGATAACATGCATAAGCACATACTGGACATATTTTTAAAGGTCGAAAGCCCTTTCTGACGCAGCCCTACATATTTTATCCAGGCTTGAACTTCAATGGCTAAACTGTTCAGCCACCACCACTCAGGCATAGTCACATAGTTCACATTTGTACAGACACCAAACTAATCAATAGCACCTCTCAAATTTAAACCCTGGATCTCAGCAGGAGTGTGGTAGCATATTGTACTGCTGCGCCACCCAAGACACTTGAGCGGTAAGATTAAATTAATAAACACTATTCCGAATAGTCAGTACTGACAGTTTATTCACATGCAATTTTGTTTGAAAGGAAATACTCAAGACCGGATGTATTGTTTTCGGTGGAGGTGGTTTCCATGTCGCACTTAAAATTGTGTTAGCATTGCAAAAGTGAAAGTAAAACACAATTTAGAACAAAAGAAAACAAAACTAACTTGTTTGAATATATAACATCAGACAAATATATATGACAGCAGTGAAGTAATTTACCAATGTTTTTAACTAAATTTTTGTTAGTAAATAAATGTATTTTTTATTAGGATTTTAACTTCATATTTGACACATTTTGGTTACATACATGACAGAAACTGCAGTTACTCGTTACACAAGATTCATCAGTTCACAATTTTAATCTCAAACACAGTCATGGACAATTTTGTATCTCCAATAAACCTGACAGCATGTCTTTCTACTGTTGGAGGAAACCGGAGCTCCCGGAGGAAACCCACGCAGACGACATGCAAACTCCACACAGAAAGAACCCGGACCGCCCTAGTTGGGGCTCGAACCCAGGACCTTCTTGCTGTGAGACGACAGTGTGACCCACTGAGCCATTGTGCCACCATAGTAAATAAATCAAATGTCAGTAAAACATGGCATGGTTTTACTTACCCAAAAAAGACAAATTTTTATTGACATTGATTTTACTGCCCTGGTCAGAACATGGAATCCCACTGCCCCACAAGGTTTCAAGCTTTTCTGACTTTATGACACAGATGATTCTACTTCTGAAGGGCTTAATAACGAGCTTGATGAGGTAGGTGTGTTGGGAGCAGGGAAAGACTATATAGCTTTGCATGGCAGTGGGCCTGCAGGACTGAAGCCAAGTAACCCTGGTAGCGCCTTTCACGTGTTACAACCAGGTCAATAAAACAAATAAACACGACTGCAAATTGGTTTCAGATTTCTTATATTAAAAAACAAACAAAAAAAAACTAAAGGAAGCCCTACATTTAATTTGATCAATATACAAATTAATAACACATTTTAACTGTACGGAACACTGTGCTCTATCTATATATCGCCACAATATGGACAACACCAGCCCTACGACACAGGCTAACATAAGCAAATGTTCTGGTTAATTAGTCAGACAATACTTGCTCTAGATAATCTGCTGTAAATATAAAAAAGAGAGACTTAACTCGCTGATTTTAAGCCTGATAATGTGTGTTTAAAGCGGAAATAATCGACCGCATGCAGCTATCAAACTCCACACTGCAGCTGCTAAGCTAAGCTAAAAGTTGCATCATACAATTTAGCCGTACAAGCTGCAGCAGGTCTCCCTAAAACTACCACTTAAAAAAAAGTATTAAAATGTCGCTTCAGACGTGTTCAGTAGTAATGTAAACATGTCAGTAAAACACGGGAAAGGTTTCCTACTTTTTGCTCAGTTTCTCTGCGTCCGCTACCACGTCTGCCATCTTCACTCAGTCTGCGCGACAACCTTACAGCCTACCTACGACGAAGGCTTAAGAGGCTCCCCACAAACCCCGCCCCTGCCCTGGGATTGGCTAAAAAATCGTATTCGTTCGTTCGGCTTTCAAGTCGCAGGAACAACTGACCAATCAAATTAAAGAGAATTTATAAACGGAACAAATGCCATAAGGCCGGTGTTAAAGTGAAAGTAGCAGTGAGCTAAGTCATCTCACCAGGAAGCTGTGGTTTAGTAAACAGATGTGTGAACACGGTAAAAAAAACAAAAAAAAACAAAAAAAAACGGTGTGGGACACAGCTTAAACTGTTGAATTAAAACTAAGAAAGCTTATACTATGGCGTCAGATTAGTGCCAAAAGTCGAGAGCACATTTTATTTGTGTGCGAGCAGGATTTTCTCTGCTCTCGCATGAATTCACCCCGCTCGTTCACCTATAAGTTGTGCTCGCGCACGAATTTGCATGCGCGCGCACGAATTTGCATGCGCGCGCTCGAAACGCTGCTCTCGCGCTCAGATCGTATGCGTGCACTCAAAACAGTGCCAAAAGTCGTCGACCAATCAGAATGTGTTTTCGGCTTCGACCAATGAGCCACAACTTCCCGTTGTAAAGAGAGTTATGGACAATCAACGACCTCAGGTAAGATTATTATTTATTTTATTTTACTTATTTTTTTAATTAAAAAAAGTGTCAAAGAGAATGTAAAGTTAACTTTGTGTCATTATGTGAATATAAACTCGATTTTATATGACTGACTTTGGAAATCCAGCTAAAGCGGTACCCCTAACTTACATAAAATAGCTTTTGTGTATTTTACATGTTAATTAATAAAGTAAAGCCTTTATACAGTAAAGTTAATGTGTTCACGAGTTCAGTGCCACAGTACAAAAATGGACTATTTTAGTAAATCAAAGTGGGTAGATCAGAAAGCTATAGCCACCTAAATGATATGATGAACTATCTCTAACACGATAGTGAACATATTATTTTTACTTTCCCAACCAAGACTAGAATATCAAACATGACACATTAAATAATTTAACCTCAACTTTTTAAAATAAAGATGTTTTACAATTGAATGTTTTGCTGTTTTTTTATTATTACAGCAATTTGATAGTTTTTGATACCAGTATGTCAGGCTTTTGCTTTATTTACTATTATATAAAGTGTGAACATTGCATATTTACCATGCATAATGTAATGTTTTAAATGTAGGTTTCTGAATGATTTGCAGTGTTCAAGAAAAAGCCACATACAATGACAGCTTTTCCCTGGTGCATCTATTGTAGCTGAGATTCCCCCACCAGAATCCAGCAAGGAAGCAAGTAGTGTTAGAACACCAAGCAGTAAGGTAAAAACATATCTGCAATATCAACAATATTATAGTACCAACCAGTCTGCATTTAATATGGTGCACTTATTGTGTATTGATATTGTTAACACTAATGTTTTTATTTAGGCTTTATGTTCAGTGTGTCAAATATATTTTCCATTGGATTGTATAGAAATTCATGCCAGCTAGTGTGGAAAAAGATAACAATGTATTTGATATTATCTTTATTTTTATTACTCCTATAATTAAATTATAAGGACAGTACTATCATATTAGGACACCGTTATAATTATTGAGTTAATGCATTAAATATGGACCTTAATTCCAATTCTGCTTTGTTCACCTGCTATAATAACACCAGCTTGTGTGTGTTTAAGCTAAAAAAAAAATGTCATAAAATCATAAAAATATGATTGACTACACTTCTATAAATACATTTGCAGAGTGGTATGTACATGTATATAACAAGTAGGGATGTCCCGATCACGTTTTTTTGTTCCCGATACCGATCCCGATTATTAATTTTGATCCCGATCCGATACCGAGTCTCAAACCGATACTTGTATTTTCTAGATATTGTCTAGATAAGAACTGTATAATACTGTTCACACAGTGCACACTTCAAGTACATTACAGTTATTCAAATTAATCCAATGTATATGTTTAACAACTAAATAGCTCTGCAGTGCTGAAGGGGAAAATGCTGCATCCAAGCTATTGGCTTAATGTTTTTGTATTTTTACAAAATCAATCAAAATGAGTGAGATAATTACAGTTTTACTTTAAACTTTACATTCGAATGTAACAGAAATCTGTGTAGCAGCTTAACTTGAATATAAGAAAAAAAGTTACTTAAAAGCATTACAGTAAAACCTGAATACCAAAATAAAATGGAAAGGCTCTTTTGTTATGAAGGAAAGCCAGTTTCTAAAGTGCTTGTATTGTGTCAGTGGTTTGATGGACATTTCTAGTGTGTTTTGACCCTTTGGGGCTTCCATAGTGCATGGAATAGCGTGCTTGACTCTAGCTGTCCGCTATTCGGTACCGTAACAGAAGAAGTTAATAAAGTGTTCTGCTCCCGACAATATGTGAATATACCGTGTATTTATTTCTTTATTAAACGAGTGCATCACTACGTTGTTTTGTAAACCGGAGTGATCCTCGACACACACCATATAAACAGTAAAATTGTACAGTAATGAATGCAGCTCTGCTCCTACCACCTCCTGAAATGCTCACATTGCAGACATTACACTGCTGCTGGACTTGTTTCACTTTCCAATTCAAACTATTTCCACACAGCGGACATGCTGATGTAAAACAAAAGATCGGATTATGATCGGATTATGATCGGCATTAGTAAAGCCGATTCTGATCAGTTAAAAAATGCCTTGATCGGCCCCAATCCCGATCTTTGAGATCGGATCGGGACATCCCTGATAACAAGAAACATTGTAATCTATACAAGTCAATGCTTATTTTGCTTTTTGGTGTTTCTTTCTGAACAGGCTAATGCAGACTTTACCACCTATGGTTAAGACAGCTGGTTCGCCCTCTCTTTGTCCAAGAACATTCTTTCAATGGCTCAGTATTTGTCTGTGGATATTTGTACTCATTCAATAAATAAGTAAAACAATGTGTACTGTTATTTATTTATATGTAATATATATGAGAATAGAGTCAGTACAAGTATCTATGAGAATAGAGTCAGTACAAGTCAGAGTCAGTACAAAAGTTACATTTGCCACATTTGTTCCGGGGTCATAAAAGGGGATGGTGGTTCCAGCCTTCAACAAAGATCTGAAGGTCGGAGAAGAAACACAAGGTGTACCAGAGAGAAGTGCAGGGTATTTGCAATGTCCAGCATCCCAACTTGTTCAAGATTGTGCAGGATATCATACACTGTTAGCCCGGAATTTATATTTAATCAAACATTTTTAGTACAACATACATAAATTATTTAAGTTTTTTTGCTCTACTCTAAAATGCAGAGTACATTGTACTAATTTGAGTACACATTTAAATGTGCTAAAAGATTTAAGTTTACTAAACAAAAAAAATACTTTTCTATCAGATTAACTTAAAAAAGTTAAGTTAAGGTAATAAAACAGAAAAACCATTTACGTGTAAGTCTGCCTTTTTTCAGCTCGCTGTTGGTGAATCAGGCAGCCATTTGTTTTAACTTTTGTAACCTGTTGTTGCAAATTACTTTTTACTTTTCATTTAAGGCTTTTTGCAAAAGTAAACTTGACTTCCTCCAATGTCTTTTGTGAAGTGGAACCTTTGTTAAACTAAGTGGACAAAAATTTTCTTCCTCATTATGCTATTTTTGAGTAGCATGTACACCAGTCTGATGGGGCTTTTTCATCTTCCGTCTAATTTTGGTAAGTGTTGTACTTAACAATTTTGTTTAAAATAAATGATCTTAATGTTGACACTAAATAAATAATCAAACAGCGCTGCTTTATTTGCCGTATTTAGGCTACATGCTAGCATGTTAGCATGATAGCCTTCATACGAAGCAAAGAGTGTGCTGGCTTGCTTTATTTTAATCCTTAAATTAATGCTATTAATGTTGATTTTAATACTTCTGTTTCTTGTTTCTTTGTGTTGTTTTACAGGTTCATGGTTACTGTAAAGAGCTGTTTGTGTTTCATCAGAACTTTATATACAGTTTGTACAGTTGTTAAGATGTTTTCTTGACATGTTGTATTTTAAGTAAATACTTCTGAAGTGAAATAAAGAAAAATAATTGTATAATTGTGTCTGTTTCTCTATAAACATTTGTAATTCATATTTAAAATGTAATTAACATGAAAACTAAGAAGAAATCAATAGTTTTTTCCATTGAGCTCAAGATAATAAGTAGAATTATTGGGAAAAGCAGTTGGTATAACAAAAAAAAGAAAGTTTAATCAACTTGCCTTTCAGGTGTAATAACTTAATGTTTTAAGTTATGCTAACTCAAGTTTTCATTATACATTACTTAACTTTTTTAGGGCAACCGGTTTCCTGAAATTTTTTAAGTAGATTGAACTTATCCGGGCTTACAGTGTAAAATGTGGAGGTCACAGCTGTCCACACATCAACCAACAGCCTTTCTGTAAGACAAAAAAATAATTTAAAATGTAATACTTTCTTGACTGAATAACATCTGTGAAAAAGTGGTAGCTGAATAGAATTCAAGGACAACAATAGCCTTAAAATGTAGAAACAATAAATAATGTAGGGAAATATACAGCAGGGCTCTAGACTAACTTTTTGCACTGGTTGCACTGGTGCGCCTTTTTTCTTAGGTGCACCAGCACAAAAGTTAGGTGCACCCAAATTTTCGACCGCATCGCATTTAACACCGCAGTTTTACAGGTTCACTTTTTTTTTAATCGTTGTCCATATAGGCAATATCGACTTGTAAATGATTAACAATTTGGTCAACATGGCCTCATTTGATGATCTGTTTGCTGCTGCCTGCCGCTGAAAGGCAGCAGAGAGAGGGGACACTTGGGCAGTACATTTATCCCGGCATGTAATGGGTTTTATAGATGCATTGTGCTTTTTCAGCATTTCAATTCGAAATGTATTACAACCAGTCACAAATGCACTATTGCTCTTCCTACACTCTTTACAGTCAATGATAGTATTATAGTAGACTATAATACAAATTATAAAAATAATAATAGAGTAAATGTGTGTATGTATGTGTGTATATCTGTTTATATGTGTGTGTATGTGTGTATATCTGTTTATATGTGTGTGTATGTGTGTACATCTGTTTATATACAGGTCCTTCTCAAAAAATTAGCATATTGTGATAAAGTTCATTATTTTCCATAATGTAATGATAAAAATTAAACTTTCATATATTTTAGATTCATTGCACACCAACTGAAATATTTCAGGTCTTTTATTGTTTTAATACTGATGATTTTGGCATACAGCTCATGAAAACCCAAAATTCCTATCTCAAAAAATTAGCATATCATGAAAAGGTTCTCTAAACGAGCTATTAACCTAATCATCTGAATCAACGAATTAACTCTAAACACCTGCAAAAGATTCCTGAGGCTTTTAAAAACTCCCAGCCTGGTTCATTACTCAAAACTGCAATCATGGGTAAGACTGCCGACCTGACTGCTGTCCAGAAGGCCATCATTGACACCCTCAAGCAAGAGGGTAAGACACAGAAAGAAATTTCTGAACGAATAGGCTGTTCCCAAAGTGCTGTATCAAGGCACCTCAGTGGGAAGTCTGTGGGAAGGAAAAAGTGTGGCAGAAAACGCTGCACAACGAGAAGAGGTGACCGGACCCTGAGGAAGATTGTGGAGAAGGGCCGATTCCAGACCTTGGGGGACCTGCGGAAGCAGTGGACTGAGTCTGGAGTAGAAACATCCAGAGCCACCGTGCACAGGCGTGTGCAGGAAATGGGCTACAGGTGCCGCATTCCCCAGGTCAAGCCACTTTTGAACCAGAAACAGCAGCACTGGACTGTTGCTCAGTGGTCCAAAGTACTGTTTTCGGATTAAAGCAAATTTTGCATGTCATTCAGAAATCAAGGTGCCAGAGTCTGGAGGAAGACTGGGGAGAAGGAAATGCCAAAATGCCTGAAGTCCAGTGTCAAGTACCCACAGTCAGTGATGGTCTGGGGTGCCATGTCAGCTGCTGGTGTTGGTCCACTGTGTTTTATCAAGGGCAGGGTCAATGCAGCTAGCTATCAGGAGATTTTGGAGCACTTCATGCTTCCATCTGCTGAAAAGCTTTATGGAGATGAAGATTTCATTTTTCAGCACGACCTGGCACCTGCTCACAGTGCCAAAACCACTGGTGAATGGTTTACTGACCATGGTATTACTGTGCTCAATTGGCCTGCCAACTCTCCTGACCTGAACCCCATAGAGAATCTGTGGGATATTGTGAAGAGAAAGTTGAGAGACACAAGACCCAACACTCTGGATGAGCTTAAGGCCGCTATCGAAGCATCCTGGGCCTCCATAACACCTCAGCAGTGCCACAGGCTGATTGCCTCCATGCCACGCCGCATTGAAGCAGTCATTTCTGCAAAAGAATTCCCGACCAAGTATTGAGTGCATAACTGAACATAATTATTTGAAGGTTGACTTTTTTTGTATTAAAAACACTTTTCTTTTATTGGTCGGATGAAATATGCTAATTTTTTGAGATAGGAATTTTGGGTTTTCATGAGCTGTATGCCAAAATCATCAGTATTAAAACAATAAAAGACCTGAAATATTTCAGTTGGTGTGCAATGAATCTAAAATATATGAAAGTTTAATTTTTATCATTACATTATGGAAAATAATGAACTTTATCACAATATGCTAATTTTTTTAGAAGGACCTGTATATGTGTGTGTATGTGTGTATATCTGTTTATATGTGTGTGTATATTTGTGTGTGTGTGTGTGTATATCTGTATATATATATATATATATATATGTGTGTGTATATTTGTGTGTGTGTGTATGGGGCTCTAGAGTGTAATCTTAAATGCAGTGCATTATATTATCGGCTTTACTGTATCGTTTACACAGTCCCAAAATCGCTTGCGGTGCAATCACTGTGTGATTACATGTATACTGATATTTCATTGTCTTTTAGTTATTTTTATATTTTACTTAACGAAAATATTGTCGTGTTTTTACTTTCATTATCGCCGCACTTTACCGCTAGCATTAGCCACTTGCTACTGTAGAGGGTCGGCTCACTTAGCCGCTGTGCGTGGGGATGCTACAGGTCTTTTGCTGTGCGGTGGTGGAGGTGTGGGAATAAAAGCACACGACATAGTAGAGTCACTTTAACTGTTTAGTCAGGACTTCCAAGAGCGTTCCAGCACCCAAACTTCCATCCTGGGGCTATACGGCGAGTCTCATATACGAAACTAAACAAACTGCACATAACCAGGTGCTGCATTCTGATTGGCTGAGCTGAATGTCACATACCGCCGCTACAATATTGTCCCGCCCTTCACTATCTCTGATTGTGTGTTTGTTGTTGAACCACAGGGAGACTTTCAGAGTCGCGGAGACTTTTTTTCCCCCTCGAACGGCTGGTCGCACCGGTGCGACCTAAGATTTTTTTTAGTCGCACCATTGAGAAATTAGGTCGCATGTGCGACCAAATTGGTCGCACACTAGAGCCCTGTACAGTGTATCACAAAAGTGAGTACACCCCTCACATTTCTGCAAATATTTTATTATATCTTTTCATGGGACAACACTATAGAAATAAAACTTGGATATAACTTAGAGTAGTCAGTGTACAACTTGTATAGCAGTGTAGATTTACTGTCTTCTGAAAATAACTCAACACACAGCCATTAATGTCTAAATGGCTGGCAACATAAGTGAGTACACCCCACAGTGAACATGTCCAAATTGTGCCCAAAGTGTCAATATTTTGTGTGACCACCATTATTATCCAGCACTGCCTTAACCCTCCTGGGCATGGAATTCACCAGAGCTGCACAGGTTGCTACTGGAATCCTCTTCCACTCCTCCATGATGACATCACGGAGCTGGTGGATGTTAGACACCTTGAACTCCTCCACCTTCCACTTGAGGATGTGCCACAGGTGCTTAATTGGGTTTAGTCCATCACCTTTACCTTCAGCTTCCTCAGCAAGGCAGTTGTCATCTTGGAGGTTGTGTTTGGGGTCGTTATCCTGTTGGAAAACTGCCATGAGGCCCAGTTTTCGAAGGGAGGGGATCATGCTCTGTTTCAGAATGTCACAGTACATGTTGGAATTCATGTTTCCCTCAATGAACTGCAGCTCCCCAGTGCCAGCAACACTCATGCAGCCCAAGACCATGATGCTACCACCACCATGCTTGACTGTAGGCAAGATACAGTTGTCTTGGTACTTCTCACCAGGGCGCCGCCACACATGCTGGACACCATCTGAGCCAAACAAGTTTATCTTGGTCTCGTCAGACCACAGGGCATTCCAGTAATCCATGTTCTTGGACTGCTTGTTTTCAGCAAACTGTTTGCTGGCTTTCTTGTGCGTCAGCTTCCTTCTGGGATGACGACCATGCAGACCGAGTTGATGCAGTGTGCGGCGTATGGTCTGAGCACTGACAGGCTGACCTCCCACGTCTTCAACCTCTGCAGCAATGCTGGCAGCACTCATGTGTCTATTTTTTAAAGCCAACCTCTGGATATGACGCCGAACACGTGGACTCAACTTCTTTGGTCGACCCTGGCGAAGCCTGTTCCGAGTGGAACCTGTCCTGGAAAACCGCTGTATGACCTTGGCCACCATGCTGTAGCTCAGTTTCAGGGTGTTAGCAATCTTCTTATAGCCCAGGCCATCTTTGTGGAGAGCAACAATTCTATTTCTCACATCCTCAGAGAGTTCTTTGCCATGAGGTGCCATGTTGAATATCCAGTGGCCAGTATGAGAGAATTGTACCCAAAACACCAAATTTAACAGCCCTGCTCCCCATTTACACCTGGGACCTTGACACATGACACCAGGGAGGGACAACGACACATTTGGGCACAATTTGGACATGTTCACTGTGGGGTGTACTCACTTATGTTGCCAGCCATTTAGACATTAATGGCTGTGTGTTGAGTTATTTTCAGAAGACAGTAAATCTACACTGCTATACGAGCTGTACACTGACTACGTTATATCCAAGTTTCATGTCTATAGTGTTGTCCCATGAAAAGATATAATGAAATATTTGCAGAAATGTGAGGGGTGTACTCACTTTTGTGATACACTGTATGTTGAAGAAATGTATAACTTAGACAATCAAGGACATTTGTGCCAGTATGCCCAAATTTGGCCAGTGGGAATCCTAGCATGGATTTAAATTCAGTTACTTGTGGAACTGTCTGTACCCTGATGGATGGCATTCTGGTTTCCACATGTTCACTCACCAACATGTGAATTTGCCTGAGGGCATTTAATATATCTTCAGGAATATGATTTTTTTCCCACTAATTAATCAATAATAATCATTTCATGTGTGCTAATGAAATGTAAATAATTCAGATCAATACATAAGGCAGACTGCTTACTACATACTGCTTTTTATGCAGCTACCCCTCCAAAGCTTTATGTCTTAGTAAGGCCTAGACAACAAGAAACTTAAGATAATTAGACATACATGTTAAAAGATGAGTAGTCAGAATATGCCTGATTGTTAAAGCTTTAACAAATTCTACCCTTTTAAAATGATGATTTTTATGTACTCTAAAATAAGTCTAAAATAAAATAAATAATAATCTTACCTGAGGTCGTTGATTGTCCATTACTCTCTTTACAACGGGAAGTTGTGGCTCATTGGTCGAAGCCGAAAACACATTCTGATTGGTCGACGACTTTTGGCACTGTTTTAACGTGCAGACTCCGAGCGCGAGGGCAAGTGCAGTTATGAGAGCGAGCAGGAAATATCTGAGCGCGAGCGCAGTTTGCTTTGAGTGCACGCATACGATTTGAGCGCGAGAGCAGCGTTTCGAGCGCGCGCATGCAAATTTGTGCGCGAGCACAACTTATAGGTGAACGAGCGGGGTGAATTCATGCGAGAGCAGAGAAAATCCTGCTCGCACACAAATAAAATGTGCTCTCGACTTTTGGCACTAATCTGACGCTATAGTATAGAACCACGGCACATAAACTTCATGAACAGATACAATGTTGTGGCACTTTGGTTATTTCTGCGATCGTTTTTGTAAATGAATGATTAAAACTTTTATATATACAACCCCTGGCAAAAATTATGGAATCACCACTCTTGGAAGATGTTCTGTCAATTGTTTAATTTTGTAGAAAAAAAATAAATCACAGACATGCCACAAAACTATCATTTTTCAAAATGTCAACCTTCTGGCATTAAGAAACAATTAAAAAAAGAAACAAATATAATAGTTGTGGTCAGTCACAATTGCTTTTTTTAGATCAAGTAGAGGAAAAAAATATGGAATCACTCAAATCTGAGGAAAAAATTATGGAATCACTCTGTAATTTGCAGTTTAAAAACAAAACATCTGCAGCAGATTAGATTTGCTAATTATTCTTCAGTTTAAAAAGAGTGCTCACACCTCGGAGAGCTGTTGCACAAAGCAGATTGTCATGAATCATGGTTCCAACACAAGATATGTCAGTTGAAACAAATGAGAGGATTATACAACTCCTTCAAGAAGATAAATCATTGAGGAATGTCGCAAAAGATGTTGGTTGTTCCCAGTAAGCTGTGTTTAAAATCTGGACCAAGTACAAACAAAATGGGAAGGTTGTAAAAGGGAAGCATACTGGTAGACCAAGTAAGACATCAAAGCATCAAGATAGAAAACTTAAAGCAATATGTCTTGAAAACAGAAAATGCACAACAAAACAAATGAGAAACAAGTGGCCGGAAAGTGGAGTCAATGTCTGTGACTGAACTGTAAGAAATCACCTAAAAGAAATGGGATTTACATACAGAAAAGCCAAACAAAAGCCATCATTAACACCTAAAAAGAAAAGAACAAGGTTAAAGTAGGCTAAAGAAAAGCAATCGTGGACTGTGGGTGACTGGATAAAAGTGATCTTCAGTGATGAATCGCGAATCTGCATTGGGCAAGGTGATGATGCTGGAACTTTTGTTTGGTGTCTGTCCAATGAAATTTATGAAGATAACTGCCTAAAGAAAACATGTTAATTTCCACAGTTGTTGATGATATGGGCCTGCATGTCGGGTAAAGGCACAGGGGAGATGGTCTTCAATAAATGCCAAAGTCCACATTGAAATTTTGGACGCTTTTCTTATTCCATCAGTTGAAAGGATGTTTGGTGATGATGACTTCATTTTTCAAGATGATAATGCATCTTGCCATAGGGCAAAGGACGTGAAAACTTTCCTTCAAGAAAACATATAATGTCAATGGCATGGCCTGCAAATAGTCCGGATCTCAATCCATTTGAAAATCTCTGGTGGAAATTGAAGAAAATGGTCAATGACAAGGTTCCAACCTGCAAAGCTGATCTGGCAACAGCAAGAGACAGTTGAAGGCAGATTGATGAAGAATACTGTTTGTCATTAGTTAACTCCATGCCTCAGAGAGTTTAAACCATTATAAAAGCCAGAGGTGGTGCAACAAAGTAATAATGGTGCAGTGTTTTCTAATGATTCCATAATTTTTTCCTCAGATTTGAGTGATTCCATATTTTTTTTATCTACTTGATCTAAAAAAAAGCAATTGTGACTGACCACAACTATTATATTTGTTTCTTTTTTTTATTGTTTCTTAATGCCAGAGGGTTGACAGTTTGAGAAATGATAGTTTTGTGGCATGTCTGTGATTTATTTTTTTTCTACAAAATTAAACAATTGAAAGAACATCTTCCAAGAGTGGTGATTCCATAATTTTTGCCAGGGGTTGTATATATATATACTGTATATATTGGAAATAATCATAATAATTTAAAGATTTAAAGTTAGGCCTTCTAAAATATATCAAAATCTGCATGGCCCTGAAAACATATGCAGCTGACATGTTCAATTTGCCCATACACTGATTAGGCATAACATTATGACCACCTTCCTAATATTGTGTTGGTCCCCCTTTTGCTGACAAAACAGCCCTGCAACTGCATGCACTGTGTATTCTGATGCCTTTCTATCAGAACCAACATTAACTTCTTTAGCAATTTGAGCTAAAGTAGCTCGTCTGTTGGATCGGACCACACAGGCCAGCCTTCGCTCCCCACATGCATCAATGAGCCTTTGATTATTACCCTGTCGCCGGTTTACCACTGTTCCTTTCTTGGACCACTTTTGATAGATACTGACCATTGCAAACTGGGAACACCCCACAAGAGCTGCAGTTTTGGAGATGCTCCGACCCATTCGTCTAGCCATCACAATTTGGCCCTTGTCAAACTCAATCAAATCCTTACGCTTGCCCATTCTTCCTGCTTCTAACACATCGACATTCGATCTCTTGCTGTCTAATATATCCCACCCACTAACAAGTGCCGTGATAAAGAGATAATCAGTGTTATTAGCTTCACCTGTCAGTGGTCATAATGTTATGCCTTGTCAGTGTATATTCAGAGCTAGTTTGACTGTATATATATATATATATATATATATATATATATATATATATATATATATATATATATACATATACACACACACACACACACACATACCTGTATATACAGTGTATCACAAAAGTGAGTACACCCCTCACATTTCTGCAGATATTTAAGTATATCTTTTCATGGGACAACACTGACAAAATGACACTTTGACACAATGAAAAGTAGTCTGTGTGCAGCTTATATAACAGTGTAAATTTATTCTTTCCTCAAAATAACTCAATATACAGCCATTAATGTAAACCACCGGCAACAAAAGTGAGTACACCCCTTAGTGAAAGTTCCTGAAGTGTCAATATTTTGTGTGGCCACCATTATTTCCCAGAACTTCCTTAACTCTCATGGGCATGGAGTTTACCAGAGCTTCACAGGTTGCCACTGGAATGATTTTCCACTCCTCCATGACGACATCACGGAGCTGGCGGATATTCGAGACTTTGCGCTCCTCCACCTTCCGCTTGAGGATGCCCCAAAGATGTTCTATTGGGTTTAGGTCTGGAGACATGCTTGGCCAGTCCATCACCTTTACCCTCAGCCTCTTCAATAAAGCAGTGGTCGTCTTAGAGGTGTGTTTGGGGTCATTATCATGCTGGAACACTGCCCTGCGACCCAGTTTCCGAAGGGAGGGGATCATGCTCTGCTTCAGTATTTCACAGTACATATTGGAGTTCATGTGTCCCTCAATGAAATGTAACTCCCCAACACCTGCTGCACTCATGCAGCCCCAGACCATGGCATTCCCACCACCATGCTTGACTGTAGGCATGACACACTTATCTTTGTACTCCTCACCTGATTGCCGCCACACATGCTTGAGACCATCTGAACCAAACAAATTAATCTTGGTCTCATCAGACCATAGGACATGGTTCCAGTAATCCATGTCCTTTGTTGACATGTCTTCAGCAAACTGTTTGCGGGCTTTCTTCTGTAGAGACCTCAGAAGAGGCTTCCTTCTGGGGTGACGGCCATGCAGACCAATTTGATGTAGTGTGCGGCGTATGGTCCGAGCACTGACAGGCTGACCCCCCACCTTTTCAATCTCTGCAGCAATGCTGACAGCACTCCTGCGCCTATCTTTCAAAGACAGCAGTTGGATGTGACGCTGAGCACGTGCACTCAGCTTCTTTGGACGACCAATGCGAGGTCTGTTCTGAGTGGACCCTGCTCTTTTAAAACGCTGGATGATCTTGGCCACTGTGCTGCAGCTCAGTTTCAGGGTGTTGGCAATCTTCTTGTAGCCTTGGCCATCTTCATGTAGCGCAACAATTCATCTTTTAAGATCCTCAGAGAGTTCTTTGCCATGAGGTGCCATGTTGGAACTTTCAGTGACCAGTATGAGAGAGTGTGAGAGCTGTACTACTAAATTGAACACACCTGCTCCCTATGCACACCTGAGACCTAGTAACACTAACAAATCACATGACATTTTGGAGGGAAAATGACAAGCAGTGCTCAATTTGGACATTTAGGGGTGTAGTCTCTTAGGGGTGTACTCACTTTTGTTGCCGGTGGTTTAGACATTAATGGCTGTATATTGAGTTATTTTGAGGGAAGAATAAATTTACACTGTTATATAAGCTGCACACAGACTACTTTTCATTGTGTCAAAATGTCATTTTGTCAGTGTTGTCCCATGAAAGGATATACTTAAATATCTGCAGAAATGTGAGGGGTGTACTCACTTTTGTGATACACTGTATATATACACTGTGGGGGAAATAAGTATTTGATCCCCTGCTGATTTTGGGGATCCTTACAAAGACTTGAACAGTCTATAATTTTTATGGAAGGTTTATTTTAACAGAGAGAGACAGAATATCAACAAAAATCCAGGAAAAAAAACAATAAATAAAAGTTATAAATTAATTTGTATTTAATTAAGGGAAATAAGTATTTGATCCCCTACCAACCAGCAAGAATTCTGACCCCCACAGACCGGTTATGTGCCCATGAGGCACACAAATTAGTCCTGTCCCTGTATAAAAGACACCTGTAACAGAATCAGTTTCTTCCATTCAAATCTCTCGACCACCATGGGCAAGACCAAAGAGCTATCAAAAGACGTCAGGGACAAGATTGTAGACCTGCACAAGGCTGGAATGGGCTACAAGACCATCAGCAAGAAGCTTGGTGAGAAAGAGACCACTGTTGGTGCGATAATTCGAAAATGGAAGAAATACAAGATCACAGTCAATCACCCTCACTCTGGAGCTCCATGCAAGATCTCACCTGGTGGGGTAAGAATGATTCTGAGAAAGGTGAGGTCAGTCCAGAATTACACGGGAGGAGCTTGTCAATGATCTCAAGGGAGCTGGGAGCAGAGAAATGCTGGATATGACCCCAAGAACACCATCCCCACCGGGCTTTTTGCCTCCAAACACGGCGAGTGGAGTTGATGCCAAAGAGCTCAATTTTGGTCTCATCTGACCATATCACATTCTCCCAAGCTTTCTCTGAATCATTCAGGTGTTTATTGGCAAACTTCAGACGGGCCTGTACATGAGCCTTCTTGAGCAGAGGGACTTTGCGGGCACTGCAGGATCTCAATCCATTACGGCGAAGTGTGTTACTAATGGTTTTCTTGGTGACTGTGCTCCCAGCTCCCTTGAGATCATTGACAAGCTCCTCCCATGTAATTCTGGACTGACCTCACCTTTCTCAGAATCATTCTTACCCCACCAGGTGAGATCTTGCATGGAGCTCCAGGGTGAGGGTGATTGACTGTGATCTTGTATTTCTTCCATTTTCGAATTATCGCACCAACAATGGTCTCTTTCTCACCAAGCTTCTTGCTGATGGTCTTGTAGCCCATTCCAGCCTTGTGCAGGTCTACAATCTTGTCCCTGACGTCCTTTGATAGCTCTTTGGTCTTGCCCATGGTGGTCGAGAGATTTGAACGGAAGAAAGTGATTCTGTGACAGGAGTCTTTTATACAGGGACAGGACTAATTTGTGTGCCTCATGGCACCGGTCTGTGGGGGTCAGAATTCTTGCTGGTTGGTAGGGGATCAAATACTTATTTCCCTTAATTAAATACAAATTAATTCATAACTTTTATTTAATGTTTTTTTTTCTGGATTTTTTGTTGATATTCTGTCTCTCTCTGTTAAAATAAACCTTCCATAAAAATTAGACTGTTAAAGTCTTTGTAAGGGGGTAAACTTACAAAATCAGCAGGGGATCAAATACTTATTTCCCCCACTGTATACACATATTTTAAATTATTCACCTATGGTACAAAGGATTACCAAGAGAGATGCAAGAGTTGCATCACATAACCTACAAGCCGCTGGAATCACATGACACGTTTATGTTCATGACAGCACAATTACAAAAAGCGGAAGTTGGGTGAAAACTAGGTCATGCCTCAAAAACAAAACCCAAAGCTCACCAGCGAAACGACATCTAAACGGCAAAAGATGAAAAAAATATGGTGTTGGTATGTCTAGACCTCAACCCCATTAAAATGTTATGGTGAGATGTGAGCATTAAAGAATACCTGAAAACAATAATAAACTGAAGTAATGTTGTAAAGAAGAGTGAGTCAAAACAATGTGGGAGACTCATAACCTTTAAATTATAGTTCACAAAGGTGGCTCTACATGTTACTAAATTTTGAACAAAATAAACAGGATGTACTTATTTTTTACACCTGGTTTCTAAATGTTCGTTTTGGGTTGGGGTGGGGAGGTTATTATCAGTAATTTTTTGGTGCCATCTGAGGTTAATTGTTCATTTATAAAAGGACCACACAATTGTTATTTAGGCCCTTATAAATAAAAACAGAACGGAGCTGACATGACTGTACATGTATTTATGTAGGGTTAATAACACCCATTATCTCTTGTGCGGCACCGTCTTTTATCACATAAACAGTAAAGTATTATGGGTCTGTGTCATCACAGGAAGTTACAAAGTCTGTGGTATTGCAGGTAACTTACATTATCTATCAGTCATACATAATGAAAAAAACAGCCAGAGAATAAACATCCAGCTTAACACAAATTTAATTTAATGCAGACAATGCTAGCTTTTAAATAAACAGTTTCTAAATAAGGCAGACAAACTGCCACCTCGACCCCCTGGAACATACATTTCCTTGATGTTACTATAATAAAAAGACAGGTGGCATTAACAATCAGACAAGTAGCATTAACAATCAGACAGGTAGCATTTACAATTGCAATTGAGTTTAGGTAGGCAAGTCAAGAACAAGAAAGATTAACTGAATGAAAAACAATTTTTGTATTTTGCCCCACTTGTTTAAGAACTCGCCACCACCACACTATGGCATGGGCAAGCATGAAAAACAAACAAACTGAAATGCAAAAAATTAAAACCTCCATTTGTTTAAAGCAGACTGACAAAGCAGAAAAAAATTGTATTTTTAGCAGCTTGAGGTCTGTACTGAACAAAAGTAATCAGGTAAAAACTGCAGTAAATATTTAATATTTATATATACAATAATGTTGTACATACATTAAAAAGCAAAACAGCATAATAAAAATACGGTCATTGGTCCAAAGTGAGTCAAGGTCCTAAATAAGATATTTCTGTTCTATATATATACACCGATCAACCAGCTCCACTTACCATATAGAAACACTTTGTAGTTCTACAACTACTGACTGTAGTCCATCTGTTTCTCTGCATGCTTTGCTAGCCCCATTTTATGCTGTTCCTCAATTGTCTCTGGACTCTGCCAGGACCACCACAGAGCAGATATTATTTGGGTGGTGGATCATTCTCAGCACTGCAGTGACACTGACATGGTGGTGGTGTGTTAGTGTGTGTTGTGCTGGTATGAGTGGATAAGACACAGCAGCACTGCTCACTGTCACTTCTGGACTGAGAATAGTCCACCAACCAAAAACATCAAGCCAACAGCGCCCCGTGGGCAGCGTCCTGTGACCACTGATGAAGGTCTAGAAGATGAACAACTGAAACAGCAGCAATAGATGCGCGATCGTCTCTGACTTTACATCTACTAGGTAGGAGTGTCTAAGAGTGGACAGTGAGTGGACACGGTATTTAAAAAATCCAGCAGCACTGCTGTGTCTGATCCACTCATACCAGCACAACACACACTAACACACCACCACCATGTCAGTGTCACTGCAGTGCTGTGAATGATCCACCACCTAAATAATATCTGCTCTGTAGTGGTCCCTTGGGGGTCCTGACCATTGAAGAACAGGGTGAAAGCAGGTTAAAAAGGTATGTAGAGAAACAGATGGACTACAGTCGGTAATTGCAGAGCTACAAAGTGCTTCTATATGGTAAGTGGAGCTGATAAAGTAGACAGTGAGTGTAGAAACAAGGAGATGGTTTTAATGTTATGGCTGATCGGTATATATATATATATATATACAGTGTATCACAAAAGTGAGTACACCCCTCACATTTCTGCAGATATTTAAGTATATCTTTTCATGGGACAACACTGACAAAATGACACTTTGACACAATGAAAAGTAATCTGTGTGCAGCTTATATAACAGTGTAAATTTATTCTTCCCTCAAAATAACTCAATATACAGCCATTAATGTCTAAACCACCGGCAACAAAAGTGAGTACACCCCTTAGTGAAAGTTCCTGAAGTGTCAATATTTTGTGTGGCCACCATTATTTCCCAGAACTTCCTTAACTCTCCTGGGCATGGAGTTTACCAGAGCTTCACAGGTTGCCACTGGAATGCTTTTCCACTCCTCCATGACGACATCACGGAGCTGGCGGATATTCGAGACTTTGCGCTCCTCCACCTTCCGCTTGAGGATGCCCCAAAGATGTTCTATTGGGTTTAGGTCTGGAGACATGCTTGGCCAGTCCATCACCTTTACCCTCAGCCTCTTCACTAAAGCAGTGGTCGTCTTAGAGGTGTGTTTGGGGTCATTATCATGCTGGAACACTGCCCTGCGACCCAGTTTCCGGAGGGAGGGGATCATGCTCTGCTTCAGTATTTCACAGTACATATTGGAGTTCATGTGTCCCTCAATGAAATGTAACTCCCCAACACCTGCTGCACTCATGCAGCCCCAGACCATGGCATTCCCACCACCATGCTTGACTGTAGGCATGACACACTTATCTTTGTACTCCTCACCTGATTGCCGCCACACATGCTTGAGACCATCTGAACCAAACAAATTAATCTTGGTCTGATCAGACCATAGGACATGGTTCCAGTAATCCATGTCCTTTGTTGACATGTCTTCAGCAAACTGTTTGCGGGCTTTCTTGTGTAGAGACTTCAGAAGAGGCTTCCTTCTGGGGTGACAGCCATGCAGACCAATTTGATGTAGTGTGCGGCGTATGGTCTGAGCACTGACAGGCTGACCCCCCACCTTTTCAATCTCTGCAGCAATGCTGACAGCACTCCTGCGCCTATCTTTCAAAGACAGCAGTTGGATGTGATGCTGAGCACGTGCACTCAGCTTCTTTGAACGACCAACGCGAGGTCTGTTCTGAGTGGACCCTGCTCTTTTAAAACGCTGGATGATCTTGGCCACTGTGCTGCAGCTCAGTTTTAGGGTGTTAACAATCTTCTTGTAGCCTTGGCCATCTTCATGTAGCGCAACAATTCGTCTTTTAAGATCCTCAGAGAGTTCTTTGCCATGAGGTGCCATGTTGGAACTTTCAGTGACCAGTATGAGAGAGTGTGAGAGCTGTACTACTAAATTGAACACACCTGCTCCCTATGCACACCTGAGACCTAGTAACACTAACAAATCACATGACATTTTGGAGGGAAAATGACAAGCAGTGCTCAATTTGGACATTTAGGGGTGTAGTCTCTTAGGGGTGTACTCACTTTTGTTGCCGGTGGTTTAGACATTAATGGCTGTATATTGAGTTATTTTGAGGGAAGAATAAATTTACACTGTTATATAAGCTGCACACAGACTACTTTTCATTGTGTCAAAGTGTCATTTTGTCAGTGTTGTCCCATGAAAAGATATACTTAAATATCTGCAGAAATGTGAGGGGTGTACTCACTTTTGTTATACACTGTATATATATATATACACAGTGTATCACAAAAGTGAGTACACCCCTCACATTTCTGCAAATATTTTATTATATCTTTTCATGGGACAACACTATAGAAATAAAACTTGGATATAACTTAGAGTAGTCAGTGTACAACTTGTATAGCAGTGTAGATTTACTGTCTTCTGAAAATAACTCAACACACAGCCATTAATGTCTAAATAGCTGGCAACATAAGTGAGTACACCCCACAGTGAACATGTCCAAATTGTGCCCAAAGTGTCAATATTTTGTGTGACCACCATTATTATCCAGCACTGCCTTAACCCTCCTGGGCATGGAATTCACCAGAGCTGCACAGGTTGCTACTGGAATCCTCTTCCACTCCTCCATGATGACATCACGGAGCTGGTGGATGTTAGACACCTTGAACTCCTCCACCTTCCACTTGAGGATGCGCCACAGGTGCTCAATTGGGTTTAGTCCATCACCTTTACCTTCAGCTTCCTCAGCAAGGCAGTTGTCATCTTGGAGGTTGTGTTTGGGGTCGTTATCCTGTTTTCGAAGGGAGGGGATCATGCTCTGTTTCAGAATGTCACAGTACATGTTGGAATTCATGTTTCCTTCAATGAACCGCAGCTCCCCAGTGCCAGCAACACTCATGCAGCCCAAGATCATGATGCTACCACCACCATGCTTGACTGTAGGCAAGATACAGTTGTCTTGGTACTTCTCACCAGGGCGCCGCCACACATGCTGGACACCATCTGAGCCAAACAAGTTTATCTTGGTCTCGTCAGACCACAGGGCATTCCAGTAATCCATGTTCTTGGACTGCTTGTCTTCAGCAAACTGTTTGCGGGCTTTCTTGTGCGTCAGCTTCCTTCTGGGATGACGACCATGCAGACCGAGTTGATGCAGTGTGCGGCGTATGGTCTGAGCACTGACAGGCTGACCTCCCACGTCTTCAACCTCTGCAGCAATGCTGGCAGCACTCATGTGTCTATTTTTTAAAGCCAACCTCTGGATATGACGCCGAACACGTGGACTCAACTTCTTTGGTCGACCCTGGCGAAGCCTGTTCCGAGTGGAACCTGTCCTGGAAAACCGCTGTATGACCTTGGCCACCATGCTGTAGCTCAGTTTCAGGGTGTTAGCAATCTTCTTATAGCCCAGGCCATCTTTGTGGAGAGCAACAATTCTATTTCTCACATCCTCAGAGAGTTCTTTGCCATGAGGTGCCATGTTGAATATCCAGTGGCCAGTATGAGAGAATTGTACCCAAAACACCAAATTTAACAGCCCTGCTCCTCATTTACACCTGGGACCTTGACACATGACACCAGGGAGGGACAACGACACATTTGGGCACAATTTGGACATGTTCACTGTGGGGTGTACTCACTTATGTTGCCAGCTATTTAGACATTAATGGCTGTGTGTTGAGTTATTTTCAGAAGACAGTAAATCTACACTGTTATACAAGTTGTACACTGACTACTCTAAGTTATATCCAAGTTTCACGTCTATAGTGTTGTCCCATGAAAAGATATAATGAAATATTTGCAGAAATGTGAGGGGTGTTGTTTAAATATTGGAATTTAAACAATCTTACACTTCCAAACCAACTAGACACAATTTATGTGACTGAAGAGGGGTTGTCATATAAAGATTTTTAAATATAGTTATAGCTCTGTATTAAAACATTATTTTTTTATATATTTTAGAGTAAATCTGGTTAAATATTCACATAAATATTTAATGACAGAAAAAATAAATGACAGTTTACACTGTATAGAGATAAAGACCCATCACAGACAGCTGTCTTCATTTCAAGTTCATAGTTCATAGCTTTTGCCCTATCAGGGTGCTCCTTTACAGATCTAAAAGATCAGTCCTTCACCTACATAGAGGTCAAAATAGTTGCTATTTAAAACTAGTCAACAATGTGAAGTTGTCTCCAGAAAAGAAAATACAGTATATTGGCAGTAGAAGCTCTAATGAGCTATTGCTGCAGTCTATGCAACTAAACAAATACTACAAAGAACATTCTATCAGCTGACTCCCAGAGGTCAGACACACATTACCTACCATTAAAGAAAAATGATTGGCAGCTTTACAACAAGCCTGGCATTGAATTTGAGCACAATGTTGCTAACTTAATTATATTCTTCCTTTTGTAAGACAGCAGCCTTTCCTACCATTGTGATCCTATGTCAGCCATAAAACTGGCCAACTGTACGTAGTGTAAAAGCTGGTGCTGTATTGCCCCTTTAGATGAGGCTTCTGACTGATCCTCTGCTAATGGTAATATTCTGCTATTTATATTTTTACTGTCAATGTTATTACAAGAACATTAAATCCATAATAATGACAAAGATTATTACAGAAAGCATGACTAGAAAATATCTTAGATTGTAAAGTCTAACTGCCCAATACCAGCGTGCCAGACGCTATTAAACAGTAAAATACAGCACATAGAATCATCTAGAAACATATATTATTAGTGTTCTCCAATATCGCAATTTCTATATACTCTTTTTGTCCTAGAAACAAAAATTGGTGTAACATTTCAGGAAATTTTATACATACACCATATAACATACCAATCATTTTATAGTGACAATAAACAAACACAATGCTAAATAATTTAAATGCTTTTAGGACAAAATGTCAAAATATTAGCAAGTATTTTCATTTAGGAATCTCCAAGGTCAAATTCCATGTTTTGTTGATTTTACAACCAAAAATTAGTTAACATATTCTCTACAGCAGTGGTCTTTAACCACCGGGCTGTGGACCGATACCGCTCCGTGGGTCATTTATTACTGGGATGCACAGAAACAATAAATAATTAGAGATCGCTACAAGAGCAATCGAATTTTCAGTACTCTTTGGGTGTTATTGTCTCCAATCACCACTAGGTGGGAGCAGCATCTCGTTGCAGCAAAAAAGGCTCAGGATTCACACTGATTTTCCATTCTATAGTTATTCTACTTTAAACCCACCCTCCCCGCCAGTCCGTGAAATTATATCTTATATGAAACCAGCCTGTGGTGCAAAAAAGGTTGGGGACCGCACATAACATGACACACAATAACACACAAAACCCACACACAAAACCCAAACCCATATGTACTGTCTGATACAGCTTCAAAAAATCCTAAAGAATGTGTCTCCATTAGGAACAGAAAATACATATATAATATTTTTCATTTACAAATACCACTACAAAAATATGCAGCATGGTGTCCTTGATGCCAGGAGAGCTTCAAATATTCGTGTGTATGTAGTCAGCCTGCCCCTCTAAGGCCTGACTATTGTAATTCTTTGAGCCTTTATATCTTTTTACTTTCTCCAGGTGGTGTTTATAGCAATGATAGACACTGCACATTAATTCACACACAATTTGTCCACTGATTGTAATGACTTTGGCCTTCTTTCCATATCCTGTAAGGAGAACAAAACAAGAATAAGTAAAGATGTTTTATATATAAAACTTAAAAATGACCCCTCATTAAAATCAACACGCCAACAAGCCATTTTGTTTGTGCATTTTCCCCCTTTTTCTCCATTTAATTGCGTCCAATTGCCCCCTCCGACCTGTGGGCAGCAGCTGTATGCATTTTGTCACCTACACTTTGACGAGTGCAATGCGGATCAGCAATGTGTACGGAGAGACACACCCTGACAGGACTCTTTTCCCATCTCTGTGCAGGCACCATCAATCAGCCAGCAGAGGTCGTAATTGCATTAGTTATGAGAGAGTCCCTATCTGGCTTTAATATCCCACCCCTATCTGAACAACAGGCCAATCCTTGTTCATGTGGCCGCTCAACCCAGCCGGCAGGAAGAGTAGCTTTTCTGAATTAAGTCTACCAACCCCATTTACATACAAGTTGAGACTTTTATTAAAATGGAATAAAAAAAAATATGTGGTCTGTTAATTCTCTCAAATATTTATTTAATGGACAAACGTTCACTGTAGTTTGCAACTATAAACATATTTAGAATAAAATGCCTGCAACACGTTCAAAAAACTTGATAGTGAAAATGATTTTACTTTAAGGATCCATTAATGAAACATTAAAATCTAACCAACCCTGTCATTGTCATGTTCAATGCATACTGTTCTTCATACCCAAAACATTGATTTATCCACCATGCTTTACAGTTGGGATGTGGTTAAAGTTTTGATGTGTAGTGTATTTTGTCCTCCAAACAAAACAGCATACATTTTGATTACTTAACAGCTATGTTTTTACAGTGGTATCCTCCATGATGTCATTCCTTTAATACCAAGTTGTTTGCTTAGTGTTTTTGGAGTGGACATATGAACATATGAACATTTTGTAGGGATTTCTGCTCTTGTTTCCAAAACACAGATACTGTTTCTCTTTACTTGACATTAATAAAGTACAGATTGTATTTGATACAATAGATGAATAGGAATATGTTTTCCTTAAACAGAAAGGCATTTACCTTTAGGCTCTATATGGTCCTAGTAGGAATGTGAGACAGTGCTGCCTTGCTCTTGAAGGCTTACTAGAAGGTCATCTATCTTCTCCATGTTCTGAGAGGTGGTAAGCGCATTCTGTACATTTCCAGATTCTGTCATGGATGGGTTGAGTAAGGAATGCATCTGCCCATCACTTTCCCTCTGATTCTGACCAGACTGGCTTATAGCAATGATTTGGTCAGAAAGTGTGTTTCCTTCAGAATTCATCAGCTGACTGCATTCTGCAACAGAGAACAAATCAATACTTGAGTGGCCATTTTAATAGGAATAAAGTACTAATAAACTTCTAATAAATCATTACCGTTTTGGATTTCATACAGGAAAATGTTTGGCTGATGGTTTTGGCTGGGCTGGTTGAGGCCTCCAGTTATCGTTGTCTGAAACAGGGATCCAGGTTGTTGAACCGGTGAGGAGGTGGTGGTCTGTAGTCCAGCCACATTATTCTGAGCAACAAAGAGAACCTCTTGTGGGACAATGCTCCTAGACATGTCTGGCTGGGCTATGAAGAGGTTTACAGAAGGCTGGGAGCCAGGGCCTGAACTTGGTGCAAGTTGCATGGGTTGTTGTTCCTGGAAGAGGGCTTGCTTACTTGCAGCCTGATTATTCACAGCAGAGCTGTGATCCTGGAATGACATGGGTTCAGAAGGTTCTTCTGGCCTGATTGTGATCATGTTGTTTTGAGAGAAGGAGACTGATGGGTTTTGAGGCTCTGGCGAAATTAGGCTACTGCTGTTCAAAGAAGGAATTTGAGGCTGACCACTGAACAACAGGCTAGAAGGCTGTTCTGGTGCCATTCCTGAGCCCATAGAGTTAAAGACCAACCCAGACTGGTGCTGGTTAGCAGGAAGGTTGGTAATTGGCGACTGGGAGATACCCTGAAAGAGAGAGCCTGGTTGGGATTGTGAGGCCTGGTGTGTTGACTGCTGTTCCATGGGTGAGCCCTGCTGAATGGGAGGAAGTTGCGTTGAGGCTTGGAACACAGATTGTGGCTCCAGGGCAGATTTCTGCATAGAGGTAAGGAAAGCTAGCTGCTGTGACTGGTTGTTATTTGCTGCAAATTGGCCAGGTAAGGTATTCTGAGGAAGAAACATATTGGGTGCAGAATGTTGAGATTCTGTGGTCAGGTTAGACCCATCCAGAACATTTACTGGATTCTGGAAAAGAGAGGCCTGAACATGCTCCTGGGTGGGTGAGGTATTCTGTGTGTGGAAATGTGTCTCCTGAGGGGTTTGGGCCTCAGCCAAAGAATTGGAGGCGTGGAACATGGGGGAAGAAGTATGAGTGGATGTTTGCTGAAGGAACCCAGCTTGAATGGAAATAAGATCTTTTGCTTGTTGGAACATAGCAGCCTGTTGCTGCTGTTGTTGCTGTGAAGACTGTTGCTGAAAGAGTGCACCACTGTTTTCCACAATACTTTGTGTGGTTCCCTGCTGCTCTGAACTGCAGTGCATTTGAACCTGGGGATGAAAAAGCTGATGTTGAAGGTTTTCCAGAACTTGTTGCTGCTGCTGGATCTGTTGCTGCTGCTGCATTTGCTGTTGCTGCATCTGTTGCTGCTCCTGAATATGTTGTTGCTGCTGTTGCAGCTGCTGCTGCAGCTGTTGTTGCTGAATCTGGTGCTGCTGGATCTGCTGTTGCTGTGTCTGCTGCTGTTGCTGAATCTGGTGCTGCTGGATCTGCTGTTGCTGTGTCTGCTGCTGTTGTAGCTGCTGTTGCTGAATCTGGTGCTGTTGCATCTGCTGTTGCTGTGTCTGCTGCTGTTGCTGAATCTGGTGCTGCTGCATCTGCTGTTGCTGTGTCTGCTGTTGTTGCAGCTGCTGTTGCTGAATCTGGTGCTGCTGGATCTGCTGTTGCTGTGTCTGCTGTTGTTGCTGAATCTGGTGCTGCTGTATCTGCTGTTGCTGTGTCTGCTGCTGTTGCTGAATCTGGTGCTGCTGTATCTGCTGTTGCTGTGTCTGCTGCTGTTGCTGAATCTGGTGCTGCTGGATCTGCTGTTGCTGTGTCTGCTGTTGTTGCTGAATCTGGTGCTGCTGTATCTGCTGTTGCTCTGTCTGCTGCTGTTGCTGAATCTGGTGCTGCTGGATCTGTTGTTGCTGTGTCTGCTGCTGTTGCTGAATCTGGTGCTGCTGGATTTTGTGTTGTTGCTGCATCTGCTGCTGCTGAACTTGATTTTGCTGAAGCTGGTGCTGCCGCCTCTTTGCCAGTGAATCCTCTGAATGAAGCTGAATGTTGCAGAAGCCCTTAGCCTGAAGTTGCCGCACTGCCTGCTCAAGCTGTGCCACCTCATCAGGAGGTAGGAGAGAGAGTTGGTGCTGTGGACTATCATCCATCTGGGAAATTCCCACTATTGTACCAGAAGTGCTTCCAGACCTTTCCTGTGCCAGACTGTCAGTATTTAGAAGGAACTGCTGGAAGGAGGTGTTGGATGAACTTTCTGGTTTCTGATTAGGGTTTAATGTTTCTTTGTTAGGGAAAACAGAACTCTGAGACTGTTCTTGCTCTCGTGGTCGACAGGCCACAGAAGTCTGTTGGGTCTGGTTTACATGATCACAGGACTGTTGAGTAACCAGTTAAGAGAGAAACATAGGTTTAGGAACAATTACTAACACTGTTGAAATCAATCAATTAAAATTGCATTTAAAATCTTTTATATATTAATTATATTAATTATATTTTAGTGCTCTTATGAATTCAAACCTTAAAAGTTGCTGAGTTACTGGAAACCTCCATAGGAGTAACCTCTTCTGTTTTGACAAAAGGCAAGACTGGTACTACCAAGGCACTGTCAATTACTGTTTAAAATGACAATAGCACAGACATTATTTTTATTAACACTTATGTTTCATCTCATAATTTATTGACTGATAGAATCTAATGTTTAATGTACTTTTGAGAATAATGTACTGTTTAATTAACAATTAAAACAAACTAACAATTGAAAGACAAAAACATTCACAGCCCGCAACGGAGAAAGTGTAAAGAAAAAGAAACAGAGCAGAAATGAGAACTGGTTGTCACAAAATGTGACTGCACAGATGACTGTCAGTTAAGAGGAACTGAAACCCTCCATGCCCCCTCTCCCAGCCATATTAGGCAGGGGAGAAGGACATAATTCTGTTACCCACCCCTATCTGAGCTCCAGGTGGCTCAATAAATTAAGTACATATATTTACTTCTGCTGTATGCAATAGGGTAAATGCTGACTGCATTTTCAGTACAGCACCACATTCAGAGACAAGCCTTTCTTTGTGACCTAGTTTGGTTAGTGGAGAAAGCACTAACAGAATCACAGTGTGAGCTGTGTGAGTCACCTGTTATATGTAGGTGCTGATGCGCTTCAAGTGCAAGGTTTCTTATATTCACCTATTCTTTTAAAGCCATAATGCCAGAAAAATGAGGTTTGCTCCCCTTTTTGTTGATGGATGCCAGAATTCTGTTTATTTTCCTGGAAATAAGCTCCGGGTTCAGTGGTTTGGGCCTTGTGCCATGCTTATCTTGGGAGAGCAAAATGCCCGAAGCTGTGGCACAATGTCCCAGTTTCCAGAGGAGAGACTCAGCTAGTAAATGCACCACAGTGATGCAAGGGGGCGCAAGTGGTCGGTAGGCTCACCCAGGGCCAAACCGGGAAGCTCAGAAGATTTTCTTGTCCAATATTCGAGAAGTAAATTTGCGCCTGTTGACTGCAGCGGACCATAAGCGCGTCACAAAATTGCAGCATCAAGCTCTCATCTCTTTTCTATCCCTGTTCTACAAGAAACCAACCCCAAATGAAAAGCCAAAATAATACAAAAAGGAAGGTGAAGGTGCTTGGTCCAGAAACAACAGCTTTCCAGCAAATTATTAATTTCATTAATTTGTGGTTCCTAAATAACCCCCTTTGCCTTAATTTAGTTTTTAAACATATCTTTGTTCATCCTCATTAATACGTAGATCAAAATGTCAAGACATTTGTGTGTAAATCTAAAGTGAAAAAATAAAACTACAGTGGTTGATAACTTGTCCACCCCCCAACCAGTAACTGTATCAGTAAACTGCACATTTGATTACCTTTTTGCTCAAAAGTACAAGGCTTGACTGAAAGGACGGCCTCTTTTTTCACATCCGCAACTTGAAATGTGAAAACAAAAATAAAAGCACCTTAGACTTCTCTACATACTGCAGAATATATATTTTACTAGGTCTAGTAATACATTTCAAGTGTGATATCTCCTGTATGTACAGTAAATGTACAAACCTGGCTCTGGAGTGTACGTAAATGGTTGCACATCATGGCAACGTCCAGCATTAGTCAGCACATAGATCCCGACAGGAACCGGGGAGGTAATGACTAGATTTTTGTATGGAGGAACTGTAACAATAAGATGATTCTAAATGGGAAGACACAAAAGAACATAACACGTAATAATGACTTGGTTACAGATAAAAGTTAAGGTAAGTGGATTGATGTGGGTTTTTGTTTAATAAAGTATGTAATTGAGCAGATTGGACATTGGCTTAGGTCTCATTATAAGTTTAACAACTGCCTGAGCCAGAACATTATTAAAATATATCATTCAAAATTGTGTCATGGGCCACTCAGGTGGTGCAGCGGTAAAAACACATGCTGGAACCAGAGCTGGGATCTCGAATACATCGTATCGAATCTCAGCTCTGCCTTGCCGGCTAAGGATGAGCGGCCACATGAACAACGATTGGCCTGTTGTTCATATAGGCGGTCAAAGTGTAGGTGATAAGCTGCCCATGTGTCGGAGGGGGTGTGGGTTAGCTTCGTTCTCCTCAATCAGAGAAGAATTGGTGGAGAGGAAGCATGATGCATGATATGAATTGTGTCGTTATTGGGATAATTCAGGGTGATTCTAAATCTTAGTCAGGTTAACCAGACAAAATGTAATTACTAGTGTGTGTTTTACATTTACAAATTAAAATTATCTGCAAAACAGCAGTGAACCAAAGGCTATTCAAAATAGACATGAAAATGGTGTATTCATTTATCGTTTGTTTACATTCACCATTGTGCCACTTTGGGCACTTAAGGAAGACCATTATTTCACAGTCACTTAAATTGTATCAAATGCCAATTATATATCGCTTTGAAAAAAGTATTTGTCAAAATGTTTAGATGTGCATGCTGACTGTCTCTGTCTCTGCTTACTAAATAACACTGCTAGTTAGTGGAAAAGAAATGGCTACATTGTAGCAAAGCAGCCATATGGGGGCACTAGGGTTCTTCTCTCAGCACTTATGCCAACTGGTAATTCATATTTTGATCACTTGACAAACTCTAACTTCAAGTTGTTTTAAGAACTGTGAAATACATGCCTGACTGACTTTACTAGCTGTGTTTATCTGGTAAAAATCAACGCAATTTAATGCAGCACTTAGGAATTTAGCAGATTTTTAGGGGTTGATGCTACAATTTAATTAAATATTACACATGAATAAATAGGCATTATTCATGATTTAGTTGTTGTTCCTACATAAATGAAAGAATGTGAATTGTAACATCTATTTGCTTTTAATATCATATAGAAAAAAAAACATTTATAATGTTGCAAACTATCTGTTTTGGTGGCTATAGCCATGTTAAGTCATATTTACTGGTTGGGCGGCACGGTGGCTAAGTGGCTAGCACTGTCGTCTCACAGCAAGAAGGTCCTGGGTTTGATCCCCTGGTGGGGCAGTCTGGGTCCTTTCTGTGTGGAGTTTGCATGTTCTCCCTGTGTCTGCGTGGGTTTCCTCCAGGTGCTCCGGTTTCCTCCCACAGTCCAAAGACATGCAAGTGAGGTGAATTGGAGATACAAAATTGTCCATGACTGTGTTTGATATAACCTTGTGAACTGATGAGCCTTGTGTAATGAGTAACTACCGTTCCTTTCATTTTCAGCATTTAGCAGACAATGAGCGATTAGGGTTAAGGGCCTTGCTCAGGAACCCAACAGTGGCAACTTGGTGGTGGCGGGGCTTGAACCGGCAAACTTCTGTTTATTAGTCTAGTACCTTAACCACTGAGCTATCACTGCCCACGCTATCACTGCCCACGTTCAAAGTGTAAAACATGATGTTAAAATCCTAATAAACAAACATATTTACCGGTTAAACATTTGTGACGTAAAAGATCTTAAGGAGCATTTGAATGTAACATTTTTAACAGCGATTTGATAATGTAACCCTTGCTTAGGTACATTAACTTCTAGCCAGTGTTTTTCAACTGGTCTTACAAATTCTATCTATTTACTATATAGGTCTATTTACCATTTTCTACTAAAGGTCCATTTACTATTACAAACATTTATTACGCTAGTTTTTATCCTCAGCGATATAATAGGCTGGCCGGACGTCTACACAGACATCGTCGGTTATCTCTCTGAGGAAGAGATGGCCGAAGCCATTCAATGGATTGTCGCCGTGCCCAAAGTATTCCTGCCTTATGCAGTGTTTCTCACTGGAAGGGGACCCACAGTGACCCGGAACGAGACAAAGCGGTAATGCAAATGAATTAAATCTAAAAACTACCTAAATATGGCATTTAATAATTTTGAAGCTTTTTATTTGATTGAGGCATAACATCTTGCACCAGTTATTTTGGTCAGATAACACTATAGCTGTGACAGAAAAAGTTAGTTCATCAAAATTACTTTTGACTTTGGTCATTTATGTTTATTTATTTATTAGGATTTTAATGTCATGTTTTACACACTTTGGTTACATTCATGACAAAAACGGCAAGTTCAAACACAGCCATGGACAATTTTGTATATCCAATTAACCTTACTTGCACGTCTTTGGACTGTGGGAGGAAACCGGAGCTCCCGGAGGAAACCCACACAGACAAAGGGGGAACATGCAAACTCCACACAGAAAGGACCCGGACCGCTTCCCCTGGGAATCAAACCCAGGACAGTGCTACCCACTGAGCCACTGTGCTGACCATGGCCATTTATGTTAAAGCAATATGCAACCTATATTGACTAAACAGTAAGGTCAGGTGTAAAATTTCAGTGAATTGAAATAGGGGGGAGGTCAGGACAGAACATGCTTTGGGTATCACCACCTGGTCACTGAATGAATGAATAGGTTACCTTGCTCCAAAAGCCTTAAAATCTTAGAAATACAGGTGATTGTTGAATTTCATTGTTGGTAAATTTCTAAATATTTGACAGTCAATGTTTGTTTGTTTGTCCTTTCAACTGCTTCCGCTAGAGGTCAGAACAGTGGATCATTCGTTCGCATATTTGATTTGGCACAGTTTTTTATGCTGAAAGTTTGGGACCAGCACTAAGGGTGCACTAATATGTGGTTGATGTAATACCATGCGCCTTCTGTATTTGTGAGCCCAGTCCAAATTTAAACTCCCAGAACTCAGGTACTGCGGTTACCAGCAACACTGCTCTTAACATGATGTCACACAAACTCAGCAATGCAAAAACATTTGGGATTCGGCCTGTGTGTTTAAATTTAGTGCTACATACAGGTGTTTCAGATAAATGTGTGAAATGTGACTTGTTATGATTTTTGCTAAGCATGTGTTTGCATGCTATGAGTGGCAGTCTGCTGTTAAAATAGATAAAAAATAAAGCTAAACGGTGACTTTAATTTTTAGAATCTGACTGCTGATCCAATATCCAAAAATTTAAATCCTTTCACTGTTTTGTCCAGCACTTTCATCACATTCTATTTGAGTAACTAGAGCAGCAATAAAGATAGAAATGGAAACAACAATGGCAATGATGTCAACTGATCAGAAAAGCAGGCCCAGCCTGTAACCTTGTAACACACCACACCTGATGGAAAAGCTCCATGTCAATCTCAGCTTCAGCTTTCCAAGATTTTTCATCTGCAGTGAATACAAAGGCATAAATCAGACTGCACTGGAAACAATGCTGTATAATGAAGCTGTAGAACAGAGGGAGCTAGAATTACTTGCACAGTACCTGAGACATTCTCCTGAAATATGACTTTGGTTCCCTTGAGAAAGTTCTTTCCAATAATGAACAGTTCCTCTCCGCCTTGTACTGAGCAGCTGTGCAGACTCTTCTTCAGAATTTCAGGAATTCCTGCAGGCTGGGCTAAAGAAAAAGAATTATGCATTATTATTATTATGCAAGAATTATAGCGATCTGTCAAACTACTGTACATCACAGAACAACTTTAATGTCCTTAACTAGGCTACTTAAGAATAAAAGACAGTAACATGATTACTTATCAAAATTACTAATTTTGCTGAAAATAGCCAAAACTATGTGGACACCTGACCATCCCGTTGGACATCCAATTCTAAAATACTGCACTTACTGAGAGTTAAAATTTCCTTTTCTAGAAAGGCTTTCCACATGATTCTGGGTGTCTGTGCAAATGTGTGCCAATTTATTCAAAGGAGCATTTGTGAACTTGGGCACCGATGCTGGGCAGAAAGCCCTGGCTCGCAAACAGCTGGTTCATTTGCTTTGTGCAGGCCACTTGACTCTCTCCACAAGAACGTTATGTCTTAAATGACTAATTATGGAAACTGAGGCACAGAAATCTAAAACAGAGGAGGGCTTTCTCTAAACTGTTGCCACAAAGCTGGAAGCTTGTACAATTTTATCACACCTGTTAGCAGTGGGTGTGGCTGAAACACCTAAACTCAATAAATACAAGGGATGCCCATATAAGTTCAAATAAATTACATTTTGTTTACATTTACGTAGAGCAAACTTCCAAAGGTGGGTAAGACCTTAATATACTGGCAGTTACATTTAATACAATAACTAAAAGGAAGTAGTAGGAATGAGTTTAAAAAGAGGTGGTGGTGGCTTCTCATGTCTCAAAGTACTTACTGCATAGTATGGGAGAAGATGGTGTCTGTAGTGTGAGTATTGAACCATCAGGTCTGGTGATGTTTACCCGGAACACCAACCTGGCACGGGTGCTTTTCTTTTTCGATCCGGCCACCCCGATACGAGCCTCCACATCTGCATTCCGAAGCTTCAGAATTCCCACACAGTCCACACTGCAGAAATACATCGACCAGGCATAACATTATGACGAGGTGAAGTAAATAACACTGATTATCTCTTCTTTACGGCACCTGTTAGTGGGTGGGATATATTAGGTAGCAAGTGAACATTTTATCCTCAAAGTTGATGTGTTAGAAACAGGAAAAATGGGCTTGAAATGAGTTTGACAAGGGCCAAATTTTCACAGTTTTGAAAATTCCACAGTTTTCGAAGGGAGGGGATCATGCTCTGTTTCAGAATGTCACAGTACATGTTGGAATTCATGTTTCCCTCAATGAACTTCAGCTCCCCAGTGCCAGCAACACTCATGCAGCCCAAGACCATGATGCTACAACCACCATGCTTGACTGTAGGCAAGATACAGTTGTCTTGGTACTTCTCACCAGGGCGCCGCCACACATGCTGGACACCATCTGAGCCAAACAAGTTTATCTTGGTCTCGTCAGACCACAGGGCATTCCAGTAATCCATGTTCTTGGACTGCTTGTTTTCAGCAAACTGTTTGCGGGCTTTCTTGTGTGTCAGCTTCCTTCTGGGATGACGACCATGCAGACCGAGTTGATGCAGTGTGCGGCGTATGGTCTGAGCACTGACAGGCTGACCTCCCACGTCTTCAGCACTCATGTGTCTATTTTTTAAAGGCGACCTCTGGATATGACGCCGAACACGTGGACTCAACTTCTTTGGTCGACCCTGGCGAAGCCTGTTCCGAGTGGAACCTGTCCTGGAAAACCGCTGTATGACCTTGGCCACCATGCTGTAGCTCAGTTTCAGGGTGTTAGCAATCTTCTTATAGCCTAGGCCATCTTTGTGGAGAGCAACAATTCTATTTCTCACATCCTCAGAGAGTTCTTTGCCATGAGGTGCCATGTTGAATATCCAGTGGCCAGTATGAGAGAATTGTACCCAAAACACCAAATTTAACAGCCCTGCTCCCCATTTACACCTGGGACCTTGACACATGACACCAGGGAGGGACAACGACACATTTGGGCACAATTTGGACATGTTCACTGTGGGGTGTACTCACTTATGTTGCCAGCTATTTAGACATTAATGGCTGTGTGTTGGGTTATTTTCAGAAGACAGTAAGTCTACACTGCTATACAAGCTGTACACTGACTACTCTAAGTTATATCCAAGTTTCATGTCTATAGTGTTGTCCCATGAAAAGATATAATGAAATATTTGCAGAAATGTGAGGGGTGTACTCACTTTTGTGATACACTGTACAATCTAGTGCACTGTGTAGGGAACATAAATTTATATCTAAAATACTATCTAGTGCACTATGTAGGGAACATAAATCCGTTATCTGATATACAATTTAGTGCACTATGTAGGGAACCTAAATCCGTTAACTAATACGCTACCTAAAGCATTATGTAAGACCTATTAGTCTATTATCTAGTACACTATCTAGTGCACTAAGTAATGAACATAAATTCTTTTCTAATTTACAATCTAGTGCACTATGTAGGGAACATAAATCTATTATCTTTCACACTATCTAGTGCACTATGTAGTACACATTAATGTGTTTGTGACACGAACAGTTAGCAGCTCCAAAAAGTTCTGTTATCACCCATATCCTTTGGTGTGTGCGAGAGGTTTTTTAGCTTTTCTTTTTTTTGGGGGGGGGCTCGGGGGGTCGGGGTCAAGGTCCGGGTCTGGAAGTACCTCCCTGAAATGAGTTTTTGCAACTCGGGATGTCTGCAAGTATACTTATGCAATAGTTTTACTATTATTACAGTTATACTAGTATTACAGTTGTCCTGAGCAGCAGCAGTTTTTCTCATTTGTGTATCTCTAGGAAAATCAGCAAAAGTGGAATTTGTCCAGGGATGTCCAAACGTTTGGTTATGTTTTAACAACAATGTTCTTACATTTATGACATTTCTATTTTTATTACCAAAATATACATACGCAAGAGTCATGCTATTGCTTGGGTCCAGTGGCACTTCAATGACAGTGGTGCCCTGGATGTCCACTTCTCTACAGGCAGTGGTGTTTCGACCGGTCACTCTGCAGGCCTGGTAGAACCCGTGAGGCTTCACACGTCCAGTGTCATTACCCACAAACACCTGCAGGACCACTGGCTCCTTAATTCCCTCAAGCTGTGAGGATTAGGTAGAAGAACAGCAGGTGGTGAATATAAACAAATCAACAGGCAAACCTAATGACAATATTTAAATTAATTAAAGGTCGTTACGATGCATGTGAGGTAGGATGAGCACTAGTGAACCCTCAGTGTTTTTAGTGCATACTGGAAAAAACTGGACTTATTGCACTATAGTACTATATACACATTGCCAATGTTAATGTATTTGATTTGACACACCTTGACAGTAGGGAAGCCTTGTTGGGTGTGGTCTTTTACAGAACCCCGACTGCCCTCGGTCAGGTAACGGGCTCTGTGCTGGCTCTCAGGCTGAACCAGGATCTTCAGCTCCTTTCCTTCACCCTTCTGCGGGTACTGGCCAGAGAGTATTCCACCTTTCTGTACAGATGTCTGGTTTCCATCCGAACTAGAAGGCAAAGGGTATGTCATTCTAGTACACTTCAGGGTCATGGCTATCTGGTTACGCACACCTAAGCAAGCTCTCTAAATAGCTGGCAACATGAATCAAGAATAAAATTAGTCTGTGCTGGCTTAGTGGAGGTAATAAACACCGTGAAGTAACATAACATCATGCTAAATTATGCCAGGTGTATGTATTTTTATCAGGAGAGTAAATGATTAAGACCAGGGCACCTTCAGTTGTCTGTGAATGACAAATCTTTAAAAATGGCTCTTTATTATTTGTAATTTCTTTTATATAGACTGTGGTTCAATCAATAGTGAAAGAAACTATTCCCTAACCTCTCCACTCAATACAATATGGTGCAGCAGTAAATTGAGCTAGCCCACCACCACTGGGATCCAGGGTTCGAATCCCCAGTGGTGCTATTGGTCAGACAGGTACACTATATTGCCAAAAGTATTCGCTCGTCTGCCTTCACACGCATATGAACTTGAGTTCATCCTGAAAAACTTACCATATAGAAGCACTTTGTAGTTCTACAATTACTGACTGTAGTCCATCTGTTTCTCTACATACTTTTTAACCTGCTTTCACCCTGTTCTTCAATGGTCAGGACCCCCACAGGACCACCACAGAGCAGGTATTATTTAGGTGATGGATCATTCTCAGCACTGCAGTGACACTGACACGGTGGTGTGTGTTAGTGTGTGTTGTGCTGGTATGAGTGGATCAGACACAGCAGCGCTGCTGGAGTTTTTAAATACCGTGTCCACTCACTGTCCACTCTATTAGACACTCCTACCTAGTTGGTCCACCTTGTAGATCTAAAGTCAGAGACGATCGCTCATCTATTGCTGCTGTTTAAGTCGGTCATCTTCTAGACCTTCATCAGTGGTCACAGGACGCTGCCCACGGGGCGCTGTTGGCTGAATGTTTTTGGTTGGTGGACGATTCTCAGTCCAACAGTGACAGTGAGGTGTTTAAAAACTCCAGCAGCGCTGCTGTGTCTGATTAACTCATACCAGCACAACACACACTAACACACCACCACCGTGTCAGCGTCACTGCAGTGCTGAGAATGACCCACCACCTAAATAATACCTGCTCTGTAGTGGTCCTGTGGGGGTCTGACCATTGAAGAACAGGGTGAAAGCAGGTTAAAAAGTATGTAGAAAAACAGATGAACTACAGTCAGTAATTGTAGAACTACAAAGTGCTTCTATATGGTAAGTTTTTCAGGATGAACTCAAGTTCATATGCATGTAAAGGCAGGCGAGCAAATACTTTTGGCAATATAGTGTATGTACATACATACATGATTGGCAATGTCAATATATTTGTTTTTCTTTCTATTACTTTGAATGCTTTTTGTACAAGACCTCACATGCAGCAGGCTGTCTTACCTTACTTTGCAGCTTGCCTTGTTTTCTGGGCTAAGTTGGGAGAGCACAAAGTGTGGGCCTTTGGCACTGTCGGCATCAAACACATCAATGCTGGCACCGTCAGCAAGCTTGGGCTTTGCTCCTGGACGCTGGCGTGGGGTGCGCTTTCGAGCCTTACGTGGAACCTCAGTATTGTCATTGTAGGAACTAGAACTCATAATACTGAAGTTGGAAAGTGAGTTTTCCATCCAAATGCTGTTGCTCTGCTCCGAGTCTCCGTGGAGAGACTCTTCCTGGCATCCTGACACGTGACTGTCATCAAACAGGTCTTCTGGTGGGGGCGAGATGTTTAAGACTGGATATTTGGGGGGCGTCATCTGGTGGTGGTGTTGTTGCTGAGAGCCTTCTCCACCTTTTTCTTCGGATCCTTTGGGTGGTTTGCCTTCAGTGGAGAGCATCTCTGACTTCCTGTGGCTACCCGCATCTTCTGGAGTGCTGCCATCATGCTCTGTGGCTGAGGAGTGCACGGCGAAGCTGGAAGAGGTTGGAAAAGCACTGCTGGGACTTCTCATGGTCATAGGAGAGATGACGGAGGAGGAATCTGCAGTGTGTACAATTAGAAAGTTAAAAAATCTTTCTCCAGCTACGCTGGCTAGCAGTCCCAGGTAAGCAGCGAAATTTTGGTACAACTGCTTGAATTCTGATTTAGATTCCCAATCGTAATTTTTGTTTCTTCCAAGTTTTTAATGCATCATGGTGCGAGAGATTGTGTAGAAGTGTGTTGATGGTAGTTGGTGCATCTTTGTTTTAAACTAATTAATAAGCATGTGCATCAAACAAAACAGTATCACTGAACTAATATTTTTCTAAAGCAACTTAATTTCTAGAGTGATGCTCATTTTTTAATTATTACATGTGAACCAGGGCTGTCAAAATCAGTATCTTGTTTATATTTGAATAAATATCTTGTTAAATTAAATTAACATTGTACTTATTTGCATGGTTAAGATTCCTTTAAAATTCCTTTCTCCCACTTTTAGTACCTCTACAGATTGTTTCAATCCGGAGGTGCATTTTTTGAAATACTGAGAGGCTGCAAATCAACTTTCACAAGGTTAGTGAGCTAAGTTAACCGTCTCCTAATTGCAGGTATAAACACAGGTGTCTCAATGTTTAAGTCTAGACTGTCTAGACTGAAAACATATTTATTTTCTCAGGCTTTTGATTAGTATAGACAAAGGCGCAGAGCTTAGGGGTTCTTGGTCATAGAAACTTGTGGTGATCAGGGATGTTGGGTTGCTGTCGTTCTGCCTCTCTTATCTGATCACTCAGGTTTGATGATGGTCAGATTGGCATCCCGGTGGCAAAATACATGCTCATTTTAACATTTTAATTGTATATTTAATTACAATTTCTAAATGTAAATACAAAGTCTAATAAATAACTACATACAATTTTTAATATAATTTGTGTATTTGACAGCCCTTATGTATCATAAGACAGTTCACAATGTCTTGTGCCAAGTATATATATATATATACAGTATATATATACAGTGTATCACAAAAGTGAGTACACCCCTCACATTTCTGCAAATATTTTATTATATCTTTTCATGGGACAACACTATAGACATGAAACTTGGATATAACTTAGAGTAGTCAGTGTACAACTTGTATAGCAGTGTAGATTTACTGTCTTCTGAAAATAACTCAACACACAGCCATTAATGTCTAAATGGCTGGCAACATAAGTGAGTACACCCCACAGTGAACATGTCCAAATTGTGCCCAAAGTGTCAATATTTTGTGTGACCACCATTATTATCCAGCACTGCCTTAACCCTCCTGGGCATGGAATTCACCAGAGCTGCACAGGTTGCTACTGGAATCCTCTTCCACTCCTCCATGATGACATCACGGAGCTGGTGGATGTTAGACACCTTGAACTCCTCCACCTTCCACTTGAGGATGCGCCACAGGTGCTCAATTGGGTTTAGTCCATCACCTTTACCTTCAGCTTCCTCAGCAAGGCAGTTGTCATCTTGGAGGTTGTGTTTGGGGTCGTTATCCTGTGTGAAAACTGCCATGAGGCCCAGTTTTCGAAGGGAGGGGATCATGCTCTGTTTCAGAATGTCACAGTACATGTTGGAATTCATGTTTCCCTCACTGAACTGCAGCTCCCCAGTGCCAGCAACACTCATGCAGCCCAAGACCATGATGCTACCACCACCATGCTTGACTGTAGGCAAGATACAGTTGTCTTGGTACTTCTCACCAGGGCGCCGCCACACATGCTGGACACCATCTGAGCCAAACAAGTTTATCTTGGTCTCGTTAGACCACAGGGCATTCCAGTAATCCATGTTCTTGGACTGCTTGTTTTCAGCAAACTGTTTGCTGGCTTTCTTGTGCGTCAGCTTCCTTCTGGGATGACGACCATGCAGACCGAGTTGATGCAGTGTACGGCGTATGGTCTGAGCACTGACAGGCTGACCTCCCACGTCTTCAACCTCTGCAGCAATGCTGGCAGCACTCATGTGTCTATTTTTTAAAGCCAACCTCTGGATATGACGCCGAACACGTGGACTCAACTTCTTTGGTCGACCCTGGCGAAGCCTGTTCCGAGTGGAACCTGTCCTGGAAAACCGCTGTATGACCTTGGCCACCATGCTGTAGCTCAGTTTCAGGGTGTTAGCAATCTTCTTATAGCCCAGGCCATCTTTGTGGAGAGCAACAATTCTATTTCTCACATCCTCAGAGAGTTCTTTGCCATGAGGTGCCATGTTGAATATCCAGTGGCCAGTATGAGAGAATTGTACCCAAAACACCAAATTTAACAGCCCTGCTCCCCATTTACACCTGGGACCTTGACACATGACACCAGGGAGGGACAACGACACATATGGGCACAATTTGGACATGTTCACTGTGGGGTGTACTCACTTATGTTGCCAGCTATTTAGACATTAATGGCTGTGTGTTGAGTTATTTTCAGAAGACAGTAAATCTACACTGCTATACAAGCTGTACACTGACTACTCTAAGATATATCCAAGTTTCATTTCTATAGTGTTGTCCCATGAAAAGATATAATGAAATATTTGCAGAAATGTGAGGGGTGTACTCACTTTTGTGATACACTGTATATATATATACTGTATATATACTATATTTATATATATATATATATATATATATATATATATATATATATATATACACTTTTTTTTTTAATGCATTTTCTCCCCTATTTCTCTCGACTTTTTAGCACGTCCAATTGCCCGATTGCATCACACTTCCTCTCCACTAATGCCGACCCCCGCTCTGATTTGAGGAGAATGAAGCTAACCCACGCCCCCTCCGACACGTGGGCAGCAGCCATATGAATTTTGTCACCCACACTAGGCGAGTGCATATATGCGAATCAGTCTTGTGTACAGAGAGACACACCCTGATCCGCACTCTTTCCCCACGTCTGTGCAGGTGCCATCAATCAGTGGGCAGTTGTAGCCTAGCGGTTAAGGTACTGGAGTAGTAATCCGAAAGTCACTGGTTCAAGCCCCACCACTGCCAGGTGACCACTGTTGGGCCCTTGAGCAAGGCCCCTAACTCTTAATTGCTTAGACTGTATACCGTCACAGTATACTGTAAGTCGCTTTGGATAAAAGCGTCTGCTAAATGACGAAAATGTAAATGTAATCAGCCAGCAGAGGTCGTAGTGCATCAGTTACGAGGAGTCCTTATTCGGCTTAATAGCCCACCCCTATATGAACAACAGGTCAATCGTTGTTCATGTGGCCGCTCAGCCCAACCGGATGGCAGAGCTGAGATCCGATACAATGTATTCGAAATGCCAGCTCTGGGCTAGCGTATTTTACCGCTGCGCCACCTGAGCGGCCTCAAGTTGTTTTGTCTTTGACACTAGAGCATGTGGATTTCATTATTCTTAGTGTAATTATAATAATAAACTGTGGACTTGGGATTACTGTAAATCAGCAGTTCTTAACCTTTTGGAAAAGACGCCAAAAGTGGCCTTAATCTGGTAATAATAGGCCCAGAGCCACAGGTTGAGAACCCCTGTTGTAAGTGCAACTAAAACAATTTTATAAATAAATAAATGATTATATGTGATCAGGCCAGGTCAGAAATATCATGTCAAATGATGCATTGTAAATTATTCTTTTGTCAGATTGAATTTTGGTGGGACTGAGCATAGCCACAGAAACAGAATAAACCAGCTTCTGACCTATGAAGCAGAGAACTGCAGACCATTTTATATGCAGACACTCCCTGCTTCAGAGGGAAATTCCTGGAATAAAAATGAGACAACGGATGAGTAATAAAAGCTGACCATTGCAAATAACTTGTAAAGATGAAAGACATATTTGTAAATGGTTAATGAATCAATAAAAGTGGAACTCATTCACAGTACGCATTCAAGATCCACAATGATATGGCCCACATCTTAAGCTATGATGGATCCTAGGTAAGAAAGTGGTAGCTTTACATTATATAGTGTCTTTAAATAGTAGTATTAAGCAGATACACTGATCAGCCATAACATTAAAACCACTTCCTTGTTTCTACACTCACTGTCCATTTTGTCAGCTCCACTTACCATATAGAAGCACTTTGTAGTTCTACAATTATTGACTGTTTCTAAACATACTTTTTTAGCCTGCTTTCACTCTGTTCTTCAATGGTCAGGACCCCCACATGACCACCACAGAGCAGGTTATTTAGGTGGTGGATAATTCTCAGCACTGCAGTGATAATGACATGATGGTGGTGTGTTAATGTGTGTTGTGCTAGTATGAGTGGATCAGACACAGCAGCGCTGCTGGAGTTTTTAAATACCGTGTCCACTCACTGTCCACTCTATTAGACACTCCTACCTAGTTGGTCCACCTTGTAGATGTAAAGTCAGAGACGATCGCTCATCTATTGCTGCTGTTTGAGTTGGTCATCTTCTAGACCTTCATCAGTGATCACAGAACGCTGCCCATGGGGCGCTGTTGGTTGGAAATATTTTTGGTTGATGGACTATTCTCAGTCCAGCAGTGACAGTGAGGTGTTTAAAAACTCCAGCAGCATTGCTTTGTCTGATCAACTTATACCATCACAACACACACTAACACACCACCATGTCAGTGTCACTGCAGTGCTGAGAATGATCCACCACCCAAATAATACCTACTCTGTAGTGGTCCTGTGGGGGTCCTGACCATTGAAAAACAGCATGAAAGCAGGCTTTAAAAAGTATGTAGAGAAACAGATGGACTACAGTCAGTAATTGTAGAACTACAAAGTGCCTCTATGTTTTAAGTGGAGCTGATAAAATGGACAGCGAGTTTAGAAACAAGGAGGTGGTTTTAATGTTATGCATGATCGGTGTATAACACTGAGAACAGGGTGGGGACAAGGTGGACAAGTAACAACCCAAAACCGCAGGTGTTTTCATGCATACAGCACATCTCAAAGCAATGCACTGTCTGCACATGAATTCCAATCACTCCAATCTAGCCACATTCTAACCCCCCCACCCTCCATCTGGCCCTCTGAATCCAAATGCTCAAATATGTGGGAATAATGCCCCGATGCAACACAAACCAGGTGGCTTATTCTAAGTCCACCAAAAAATTGAATCACATTAAGATGAAAGATGAATTTTGTTTGTTATAAAGTATAAACACTATTAACAAAATAAATGTCTTAATAAAAGACAACAATAATTAACCGATTTGCTTAAGAATTAAATACACCCCTGTGAAAATACCAAACTTAATGCTATGTTGAAGCACCTTTTAATTTTGATTTAACAGCACTCAGTCTTTTTTGGGAAGGAGTCTATGTATGGCACAGGCATGGTGAGGGGCAGCACGGTGGCTAAGTGGGTAGCACTGTCACCTGACAGCAAGAAGGTCCGGGGTTTTATCCCCAGGTTTGATCCCCAGGGGTTCTTTCTGTGCCCATGTGGGTTTCCTCTGGGTGCTCCGGTTTCCTCCCACAGTCCAAAGACATGCAAGTGAGGTGAATTGGAGACACTAAATTGTCCATGACTGTGTTTGATATAACCTTGTGAAATGATGAACCTTGTGTAATGAGTGACTACCGTTTCTGTCATGAATGTAACCGAAGTTTAAAAAATGACGTTAAAATCCTAATAAACAAACAAACAATGTATGGCACATCTTGACTCTGCAATCTTTGCCCACACTTCCAAGCAAATCTGTCAGATTGTGAGTGCATCTCCTGTGCATCTCCCTCTTCAGGTCACCCCACAGATTTTCAAATGAATTCAGGTCTAATCTCTTAGGTTTAGATGTTTTTTTATGCCATACTACCCAGCCAAAAAGAATACAGGAGATTGTTGTCATATGTAGTACATAACCAGTACTTACAAGAAATTCCTGCAGCTCTTTTGATGTTGCTGTAGGCCTCTTGGCAGCCTCCAGGACAAGTTGTATTCCTGTCTTTTTATGTATTTTGGAGGGACACCCAGTTCTGGTACTGTCACAGTTGTGCCACATTTTATCTATTCGTTTCATTTGTTTATCTATTTGACTGTCTTCACTGACCACTGACAGGTGAAGTGGATAACACTGATTACCCCTTCATCAAGGCACCTGTCAGTGGGTGGGATATATTAGCCAGCAAGTGAATATTTTATCCTCAAAGTTGATGTGTTAGAAGAAGGAAAAATGGGCGAGCGTAAGGATTTGAGCGAGTTTGACAAGGGCCAAATTGTGATGGCTAGACGACTGGGTCAGAGCATCTCCAAAACTGCAGCTCTTGTGGGGTGTTCCCGGTCTGCAGTGGTCAGTATTAATCAAAACTGGTTCAAGGAAGGAACAGTGGTAAACCAGCGACAGGGTCATGGGCGGCCAAGGCTCATTGATGCACGTGGGGAGCGAAGGCTGGCCTGTGTGGTCCGATCCAACAGATGAGCTACTGTAGCTCAAATTGCTGAAGACGTTAATGCTGGTTCTGATAGAAAGGTGTCAGACTATAGGGTCTCCAGTGCATCACAGTTGCAGGGCTGTTTTGGCAGCAAAAGCGGGACCAACACAATATTAGGAAGGTGGTCATAATGTTATGTCTGCCTAAAACCTTTCGAAAGTGGGATCCCTTTGATACTTTGTAAGCTCTTTGTGGACCATAGCTTTTGCTGTAAGATGCAAGTAGGTAAATGCCAGGAAAATCCTACTAGAAGAGCTGAACTTTATATGGGTTTAATCAGAGTCACTTTTATTTATGGCAGGTTTGTACTGACTACTGTTTTACATGAGTTTGAATGTGATTGGTTAAATCTGAGCCACATCCTTAATAATAAGAGGGTGTGCACACTTATGCAACCATATAATTTTAGTTTTTTTGTTTTATTTTCATTTAAACTTTGGCGTAGGACTTCTGCACTTCCCCCTTTCCTCCAAATCTAGTTGTACTCAATTCCCCAATTGTAACTACTTCCTTTACTGCTACAGTCTTCTACCCAGACATAGAAGCCACAGTCTTGTTTGTATATTTTGACCCAGCAGAATTAGTCATGAAAGAAACCTTATTTATAAAATAAGAACTCATTTTTTGGACAAAGAAGTATGTGTTCCAATCATTTAGGGACATTAAAAAGCACAAGCTCCTAAGTTTAATACATCTAGCATAATCCTGACATACCTATTACTTATTAGTAAGCTATGTCCATATACTTTTTGACATACAGTATTTTAAAGTATTTTCTTATCCAGTATTTTATCTAGAAGCTGTGTCCATATACTTTTTGACAACAGTATTTTATTATGTCGTATTTACATCATATAGTGTCCTTAAATAGTAGTATGAAGCAGTATACACTGATCAGCCATAACATTAAAACCACCTCCTTGTTTCTACACTGACTGTCCATTTTATCAACTCCACTTACCATATAGAAGCACTTTGTAGTTCTACAATTACTGACTGTTTCTCTACATACTTTTTTAGCCTGCTTTCACCCTATTCTTCAATGGTCAGGACCTCCACATGACCACTACAGAGCAGGTATTATTTAGGTGGTGGATTATTCTCAGCACTGCAGTGACACTGACATGGTGGTGGTGTGTTAGTGTGTGTTGTGCTGGTATGAGTGAGAAGAACTCCTTTTTTGGACAAAGAAGTATGTGTTCCAATCATTTAGGGACATTAAAAAGCACAAGCTCCTAAGTTTAATACATCTAGCATAATCCTGACATACCTATTACTTATTAGTAAGCTGTGTCCATATACTTTTTGACATACAGTATTTTAAAGTATTTTATTATCCAGTATTTTATCTAGAAGCTGTGTCCATATACTTTTTGACAACAGTATTTTACAGTATTTTATTATGTAGTATTTTACCCAGGCGGCACAGCGACCCAGGTGGGGCGATCCAGGTCTTTTTTGTGCGGAGTTTGCATGTTCTCCCTGTGTCTGTGTGGGTTTCCTCCGAGGTCTCCGGTTTCCTCCCACAGTCCAAAAACATGCAGTCGGGTACATTGGAGACACTGAATTGCCCTGTAGGTGAATGGGTGTGTGTATGTGTGTCTGCCCTGCGATGGACTGGCGCCCCGTCCAGGGTGTTACGCCCATTGAAAAGCTGTGATAGGCTCCAGCACCCCTCCTCAACCCTAATTGGATAAGCAGTTAAGAAAGTGAGTGAGTATTTTACCCCAATAAATAGAATATTTATACATTTTCCTGTGGAGCTAGCAGTTCAGTTCAAGGCTAGTATGCGAAAAGGAAATAGAACAAGAGGAACGACAATGAAATGCTTAGATTAGAGCCAAGTTGGTGAGATACACAAGGTAGCAGAGGATAGTGTGGGCCAAGCCAAGCTACAACGCTGACAGTGAGCATGTGATGACAAGCAAAGCTATGAATAGCAGTCCTAAAAACAGTAAGAGGGGAGTAGCATGTGTATAGCACAAGTGCGGGTGGAGGCTTAGCGTGGCTGAGCGCAGGTGTTTGGAAACTCGGTCTCTCTTGAATACTGACATAAAGTCTAAGAGAGTTGTGTAAACAAAACCATTAAGAAAATCTGTACACTGGTGGGTCACAACTCTTTATTTTATTGAATCATTTTTACAAATATCAAAAACAAATGGTAGAAAAAGAAACCAACATGTCAGGAAGTGTACAAAAAAACAAAGTGATATAAAAAGAAATGGGAAGTAGTCATATGTAGGGCCAATCTGTGAAAGCTGCTGTCCCTAACGAACATATGAGAGCCGGAAATACTTCACCTTTCTCCAGCTACAGCCAGCATGTCCTGCTTCGTGGCTGCGGTTAGGTACTGATGTCCAACGGTACCAGAGCTCTGGATTACCGAAACTCACCTGTAACCTGGGTGCTTTGATAAAGGAGTAGAGTGAAAGAAACTAAAGTGAATCTCGTTCTGAATGTTGATATACACCGATCAGCCATAACATTAAAACCACCTCCTTTCTACACTCACTGTTCATTTTATCAGCTCCACTTACCATATAGGAGCACTTTGTAGTTCTACAATTACTGACTGTAGTCCATCTGTTTCTCGGCATGCTTTGTTAGCCCCCTTTTATGCTGTTCTTCAATGGTCAGGACCACTACAGAGCAGGTATTATTTAGGTGGTGGATGATTCTCAGCACTGCAGTGACAATGACATGGTGGTGGTGTGATAGTGTGATCAGACACAGCAGCGCTGCTGGAGTTTTTAAATACCGTGTCCACTCGCTGTCCACTCTATTAGACACTCCTACATAGTTGGTTTACATTGTAGACGTAAAGTCAGAGACGATCACTCATCTATTGCTGCTGTTTGAGTTGGTCATCTTCTAGACCTTCATCAGTGGTCTCAGGATGCTGCCCACCGGGCGCTGTTGGCCGGATATTTTTGGTTGGTGGACTATTCTCAGTCCAGCAGTGACAGTAAGGTAAGCAGCGCTGCTGTGTCTGATCCACTCATACCAGCACAACACACCACCACCTTGTCACTGCAGTGCTGATAATGATCCACCACCTAAATAATACCCGCTTTGTGGTAGCAGTGGTAGCTCAGTGGTTAAGATGCAGGACTAGTAATCATAAGGTTGCTGGTTCAAGCCTCACCACCACCACTGTTGGGCCCCAGAGCAAGGTCCTTAACCCTCAATTGCTCAAAGTGTAGTCATAATTGTAAGTCGCTTTGGATAAAAGCATCTGCTAAATGCTGAAAATGTAAATATAAATGTTGTGGTGGTCTTGGGAGAGTCCTGACCATCGAAAAACAGCATGAAAGGGGGGTAACAAAGCATGCAGAGAAACAGATAGACTACAGTTAGTAATTGTAGAACTACAAAGTGCTTCTATATGGTAAGTGGAGCTGATAAAATGGACAGTGAGTGTAGAAACAAGGAGGTGGTCATAATGTTATGCTTCATCGGTGTATGTTAAAGCACAAACAGGAACTGCTGAAGTGCTTTTTTCTGATTTCCCAAATTAGAAAATAAGTCACTGTTAAACCTTATAAAACAATCATTTATTTTGTCTCAAGTAAAAACAAACTGTTGTTTTTTGTCTGGGTGTTTCATCCACTGTGCATTTATGGTAGCAACTTTTAAGAATGAATCCCAGATTTTTCCCAGATTGCCATGCTAAACTACATTGGAAACTTCTAAACCCTAAGCAGTGCATTGTTTTGTGATGGGTCATCAGGAAACTCTGGGGACAAGAATATTTTTATTTAAACCAGTATGTCACCTCTGGTTAAATGTCACCTAACTAAGCTATTGTATGGCAGCTACCAACCTAGCAATTTAAGAGTTTTTTTCTATCTTATTTTCCTTTTGTGCTCTGACGCAAGGTGGATATACTCAGTTTCTCTGTAGACTCTGGTGACCTCTGCCAGTTGCACTACACCCACAGTGGCTGAGACGTCTGTATCTGTTGAGTGTCCAGCTTGAGGCTTAGGCCTGTGCAATATGGTGATTTATATCGTCTGATTATAAAAAGAACATTGGTTTTACTTTTTATACCACAGTATATATAGATCATTAGAGCTGTACTGTAAACTGCCAAAACAGTTTCAGTGAGTACTCAGGAGCAAGGCCAGGTTAATCGCAGAATTTAACCACCCTTACCCTGCAGTTAAATTCTAAAAGTGCTCACTGCAAGGCATAAGATTGCCAAAAATGTCTTGCAGGCAGCCGAAAGCATGGACACCATTATAAGCTCTGCTTACTGATCTCATTGTGCTAGCTAGGAAACAACAGAAAAACTGGGTACAAATGCTTACCTGAAGCTAGTGCTGCTGGTGGTGGAGATCCCATCCCTCCTCCACTCTTCTGACTCATCGCTGTGCTGTTCTGGTCAGTACAGTGGGGCAACCGCAACTCTTTGGGAAGAAGATCATACACTGACTCTGTCAGAAAGAGGAAAAAGAAGATTAATCATCTCTGTGCTGGAAGTACGACTATATAACAATCTGCTTCTTCTTAGGAACTCATGTTTTCATTCATTGATTCATTCATTCACAGTAACTTTTACCACCACTTTATCCTGGTCAGGGTCATGGTTAGTCTGATGTATTGGGTGAAAGGTGAGAAATACCCTTAGAAAGTATAACACAAGTTAAAAATTAAAATGATTGGAGAGAAAAGTGTCATGCTCCATGTTATAATGACCACACACATGCTCTGAAGCAAAGAGCACAAAAATAAGAGTGCTACATTGGAAGTGTATACGTGAGAATGCTCTTATAAAAGCCAAAACTATGCCACTATTTACTCTGTTACAGCACAACACATTACACTCCATATAGGATAGTCCTTTATTAACATGATCAATTAATTCTAAATATTACATTTCCAAACAACCCACAGCTTAAAGCTTTTGATACAGAATCAGGTTTGTTTGATTAAACAATTTATACACTGATCAGCCATAACCAAAACCACCTCCTTGTTTCTACACACACTGTCCATTTTATCAGCTCCACTTACCATATAGGAGCACTTTAAAGTTCTACAATTACTGACTGTAGTCCATCGCCAGGAACCACACAGGACCACCACAGAGCAGGTATTATTTAGTTGGTAGATCATTCTCAGCACTGCAGTGACAATGACATGGTGGTGGTGTGTTAGTGTGTGTTGTGCTGGTATGAGTGGATCAGACACAGCAGCACTGCTGGAGTTTTTAATACCATGTCCACTGACTGTCTACTCTATTAGACACTTCTACCAAGTTGGTCCACCTTGTAGATGTAAAGTCAGAGACGATCGCTCATCTATTGCTGCTGTTTGAGTTGGCCATCTTCTAGGCCTTCATCAGTGGTCACAGGACGCTGCCCACAGGGTGCTGTTGGCTGGATATTTTTGGTTCGATGGACTATTCTCAGTCCAGCAGTGACAGTGAGGTGTTTAAAAACTCCATCAGCATTGCTGTGTCTTATCCACTCATACCAGCACAACAAACACTAACAGTGTCACTGCAGTGCTGAGAATGATCCAACACCCAAATAATACCTACTCTGTGGTGGTCCTGACCATTGAAGAACAGCATGAAAGGGGGCTAACAAAGCATGCAGAGAAACAGATGGACTACAGTCAGTAAATGTAGAACTACAAAGTGCCTCTATATATGTGTGTGTAGAAACAAGGGGGTGGTTTTAATGTTATGGCTGATCAGTGTAATCAGACAATATTTCTACAAATTCAAGAAATTCTTTTCCTTGTTTTTTTGTTCCTTGGAGGTCCTGTAAAACACACCCAGAGCATGACCTGCTAACCTACAAAAATCCTGCTGGTAAAACAAAGCACTTACTTTATTAATGGTGCTCATCACTGCACTGTCTGATGAAACTACACACTCATTGACAAACCAGTTATACTGTCAGTCTATCAATCAATCTATTAATTATGATTGTACTATATGCCATAGATGGTAAGATTATAAACATATAACCATAAATTAGAAGGTAGGTAACAGAATAGTTGACTGCATGGTCAGAACGATACATATAAAGGAGAATGATACATTAAAAGGGCAATACATTTAAACGTTTGGTAACTGGCAAACACAGCACACCAATGTTTTCTACAAACAGTCACATTTTATGTCCATGATTTTATGCTAAATGAGCTAGCAATGTGTTGCATTTAGGGTTTTTTATGACAATCCCTAACTTTAATTCATCATCCACAAACAAAACTAGAGCTTGTTACTAAATCTGTCTAGAAAAGTTCTGACCAAGTGTTGACCAGTTGTCACCATCAGTGTTACATTCTACTATCTAGGTGGCAAAAGTCTGTGAATGCAGGCCTGATCCTGATCCTCAGCTCTTAAAGGGCAGTGAGCTATTTCAGGCTACCAAAAGCACAATGGCCTCATATTATGTTTAGTATGCCAAACGGGCATCGCTGGGATGTTATAGTGACAAGTCATTGCAAAGCAGATAGATTTCGTCTGTAGTACGTCAGATCAAACGTAGCTAAAATAAGCTGCCATGGTGATATGTATAACAGAATATATGTGCACGAAACCAGAACCAAACCAGCACAAATAAAACCAAATTAAATCTACCTATATTTAAAAGTATGTGGAAATCTGACCAAGAGCTTGTTGAACATCCCTTTCCAAAACAATGGACATAAATATAGAGCTGCCCACACCCTTTTGCAGTTATAGCAGCCACTACTCATCTGCAAATTATTTACAGCAGTCTCACCAAAGCACTTCGTTATGAACCTCACTTTGTGCACAGTGGAACAACCAAGCAGAAACAGGAAAACACATTCCTATATACCGATATACACCTGGTGGTGCAAAGGTAGCACAACATAAATTATAGATTACATTTTCAGCATTTAGGAGACGGCTTTATCCAAAGCGACTTACAGTACAGTTACAGTATACAGTCTGAGCAATTAAGGGTTAAGGGCAGTGGTGGGGCTTGAACCAGCGATCGTCTGATTACTAGTCCAGTACCCTAACCACTAGGCTACGACGTGCCTACTACTGGGATCCAGGGTTCCAGACAAGATTGGCAATGTCTGAGCGGGAAAGTGTTACTGAATTGAGTCCAGTGATTCCAGAGTGACCAGACCCACAACCACGACCCTGACTAGGATAAAGTGGTGGTAAAACATGCAAATGAATAAATTAATTAAATGAATGTATACACCAATTAGGCATAACCTCCTTGTTTCTACACTCACTGTCCATTTTATCACCTCCACTTATCATATAGAAGCACTTTATAGTTCTACAATTACTGACTGTAGTCCATCTATTTCTCTACATACTTTGTTAGCTCCCTTTCATGTGGGCAGCGTCCTGTGACCACTGATGAAGGTCTAGAAGTTGACCAACTTAAACTGCAGCAATAGATAAGCGATCGTCTCTGACTTTACATCTACAAGGTGGACCAACTAGGTAGGAGTGTCTAATAGAGTGGACACGGTATTTAAAAACTCCAGCAGCGCTGCTCTGTCTGATCCACTCATACCAGCACAACACACACTAACACACCACCACCATGTCACTGCAGTACTGAATCCACCACTTAAATAATACCTGCTCTGTGGTGGTCCCGTGGGGGTCCTGACCATTGAAGAACAGGGTGAAAGCAGGGTAAAAAAGCATGCAGAAAATCAGATGGACTACCGTAAGTAATTGTAGAACTACAAAGTGCTTCTATATGGTAAGTGGAGCTGATAAAATGGACAGTGAGTGTAGAAACAAGGAGGTGGTTTTAATGTTATGGCTGATCGGGGTACATCTGTTGGCAATGGGTGCGACTAATACACTTAATAATAATGAGGGTTGTACACACAGTATATTTAGCTGCAGTATATGGTGTATATAGGTATCATTTATTTATTTATTCATGTCATGTTTTGCGCACTGGTTACATTCATGACAGAAACATTAATCAATGGCTTGCATGTCATGGTGGAAAGTGATTGCAGTGGGTATTTGCAAAAATCCTATTTAAATTATAATAAATCTTGTGAGTAAAACATGAAAATAGCAGGTTTGAGGCACTTGGGTGGCGCAGAACTTTATCACACCAGCCCACCATCCCTGAGCTCCGGATCTGAATTTTATCAGTGCTAAAAAGCAGCTAGGCGTCTACACAGACATGATTGGCTATTCCATTGAGGGTGTTGTTGAAGCCCTGCGATGGATTGCAACCAGTGTTTTCCTGGTTTTTTCACTTGTAATCTCACGGTTGGACTACTGCAACTTCCTCCTGGCAGGTGCAACGCCTGGTTTTTAACCAACCTAAACACTGTTACCTCACCCCACTGCTGCATTCTCTTCACTGGCTTCCTGTAGCTGCACGCATTCAGTTTAAAACACTGATGCCCGCCTACAAAGCCAAAAATGGACCAGCTCCAAGCTACCTTCGAGGTCTAATCAAACCCTGCTCTATACCACACAACCTGCGAGCCACTAGTCTCGCTCGATTTGATCCTCCACCCAGAACTCAAGGAAGACAAGCATCAAGGCTCTTCTCTGTACTTGCATCCAAGTGGTTCTTAAACTAGAGAAAGGTAATGTCTACGATGGAAGAACTACTGTAAGGCGCTCTGGATAAGAGTGTCTGCTACATGCCGTAAATGTAAATGGTAAAACCAGACTCTTTGCAACTCTGACCAGAATAAAGTGGTTGATAAAAATGAAACAAAAACAACAAACCAAGTTGTACGTGGATGCATTTTTTTTACATTATATGATGATGATTGGCTAGAGTAGTCAACAAACTGTGTACTTATAGGATTGCTCATTATATTATTTATCTTGGTAACTGCTTTATGTGGTCAGGATCCAAAGCCTACACAGGAAACATTGGCCACTAGACAGGAATACACCCAGGATGGGATGCCAGTTCATCCCAAGGCATCACACACTGACTCATTCACTCAAAGCAATTCAGTTAAACTGAAGATCTCATTCATAATCAGATCTTGGTTGGTCGCCACAGTCAACAACTTTATTGACTGTGCAAAGAAGTAGCAACCGGAGCAAAAAAAAAAGAGAACTTAGTCACATTTTAGAACATGACTGATGCAAAAATGACAACATACAGTTAAAGTCAAAGGTTAAACAACACAAGCAACGGATGTTTATGTCATAGCAGTGTTCAGATTTGATCACATCTAATTTGTTCAATTCTTTTTGGTCCCAAAATCCCAATATGTGTAGTTTAATAAAATAATGACCATTTCTGCTCGATCAAAAATATGCATCGATCTATCAGCCATAGCATTAAAACCACCTCCTTTTTTTTTTACACACATTGTCCATTTTATCAGCTCCACTTACCACATAGAAGCACTTTGTAGTTCTACAATTACTGACTGTAGTCCATCTATTTCTCTGCATGCTTTGTTAGCCCCCTTAATGCTGTTCTTCAATGGTCAGGACTCTCCCAGGACCACCACAGAGTAGGTATTATTTAGGTGGTGGATCATTCTCAGCACTGCGGTGACACTGACATGGTGGTGGTGCGTTAGTGTGTGTTGTGCTGGTATGACTGGATTAGACACAGCAGCGCTGATTGAGTTTTTAAACACCTCACTGTCACTGCTGGACTGAGAATAGTCCACCAACCAAAAATATATACAGCCAACAGCACCCTGTGGGCAGCGTCCTGTGACCACTGATGAAGATGTAAAATGACCAACTTAAACAGCAGCAATAGATGAGCAATCATCTCTGACTTTACATCTACAAGGTGGACCATCTAGGTAGGAGTGTCTAATAGAGTGGACACAGTATTTGTGTCTGATCCACTCATACCAGCACAACACACACTAACACACCACCCCCATGTCAGTGTCACTGCAGTGCTGAGAATAATCCACCACCCTAAATAATACCTACTCTGTTGTGGTCCAGTGGGGGTTACTTTGGATACCCTCCCAATTCCCATATAAGTGATTAAGTCTGACGACAGCCGGATGACTTTTTTGTGCCCAAATAAGTAGAACTAGTTTGACTGAACCTGTTAGACTGAGCCGCACATATTACAACAGCCACAAATATTCAATTTTACGACACTATATCTCAAAAGGCAGATCATAGACATTTCACAAGTCAGGAATTTATTTTCTGTATGATTACCTGTAATTCAAGAACCACCAAAACAGGTCTGCCATGAATTCCAAGTTGGTTACAGAGGTAACAAGCTGCCCACAGACAAGCTTTACTTTACCATGGAACTGAAGACTGCAGTACAGGAGAAAACAAATTGGCTCCACAGCTGGAACAATAAAGCCAGTCTGATATTTGATGCTGATCACACAAAGAAAAAGCATGCACAGAGCATCTAAGCTCATGGTGTCATAAAGCTTGCTTGAGTTTGGACAGTGTTATGTATTCCAGCAGATTTCAATTCATGGTAGATTTGTTTTTTGGTGGTTCATGGATAACACCTGTGTGTTATTGTCAAGAGTCAACAGAAACAAACAGTTGCAAAAAAATATTTCAATTTGTAGTCTGCCGCAATATATACTGACCAGCCATAACCTTAAAATCACCTCCTTGTTTCTACACTCACTGTCCATTTTATCAGCTCCACTTACCATATAGAAGCACTTTGTAGTTCTACAATTACTGACTGTAGTCCATCTCTTTCTCTACATGCCTTTTTAACCTGCTTTCACCCTGTTCTTCAATGGTCAGGACCCCCACAGGACCACGACAGAGTAGTTTTTATTCGGGTGGTGAATCATTCTCAGCACTGCAGTGACACTGACATGGTGGTGGTGTGTTAGTGTGTGTTGTGCTGGTATGAGTGGATTAGACACAGCAGCGCTGCTGGAGTTTTTAAATACCGTGTCCACTCACTGTCCACTCTATTAGACACTCCTACCTAGTTGGTCCACCTTGTAGATGTAAAGTCAGAGACGATCGCTCGTCTATTGCTGCTGTTTGAGTTGGTCATCTTCTAGACCTTCATCAGTTGTCACAGGACGCTGCCCACGGAGCGCTGTTGGCTGGATATTTTTGGTTGGTGGACTATTCTTAGTCCAGCAGTGACAGTGAGGTGTTTAAAAACTCCAGCTGTGCTGCTGTGTCTTATTTACTCATACCAGCACAACACACACTAACACACCACCACCATGTCATTGTCACTGCAGTGCTGAGAATGATCCACCACCCAAATAATACCTGCTCTGTGGTGGTCCTGATCATTGAAGAACAGCATGAAAGAAGACTAACAAAGCATGCAGAGAAACAGATGGACTACAGTCAGTAATTGTAAAACTACAAAGTGCTTCTATATGGTAAGTGGAGCTGATAAAATGGACAGTGAGTGTAGAAACAAGGAGGTGGTTTTAATGTTATGGCTGATCAGTATATATATGTATACATTTGTCTTATCTTAACACTACCAGACAAAAATAAATAAGTAAAAAATATACATAAACACTGAGAGTCTATAATTTTTTGCTTGTCTAAAACAAGCAATAAATAAATAATAAGCATACAATTACAGAGATTTACCATTGATATTCTTTATAATTCTATTTAATTAGTTTAACAAATTCTTGTGTTGTTTATTCATGCATTTTTCTCCCATTTTCTCCCAATGTAGTGTAGTCAATTTGTCTTCCGCTGCTAAGGGATCCTTGATTGCAGTTGAGGTGGTTATATTGCTGCTCACACCTCCTCCGACCCACGTGCAGCCCTTAGTAGAACCCTTTTTCACTTGTGCACTCTGCACAGGCACCTAATCTGCTAATCAGGGTCCTTACACAGCGTTTGAAGACCCCATCTACATAGTCTGGTCATCCCGCCCTAGCAGAAACGTGTCTTCTGTAGGCAGTCATCCCGCTAGATGGCGCCCAGCCGACCGGTGGCAATGCCGAGTTTCGAACCGAGGAGTTTAGAATCCCGATGCTGGTGCCACCTGGGCGCTGTGGTTTTTAACAGCACTGAAAATCACATGAGCTTAATAAAGCTTAATAAAGCTTTATATAGCTTTATAAAGCTTTATTAAGCTTATGTGAGCTTAATAAAAAAATGAAAATTTTTAAAGTGGGTGGCAGGGTGGCGCAGTGGGTAGCACTGTCGCCTTACAGCAAGAGGGGACTGGGTTTGGTTCCCTGGCCTTTGTGGAGCTTGCATGTTCTCCCTGTGTCCATGTGTGTTTCCTCTGTGTGCAAAGACATGCATTCAGGCCAATTGGAGCTACTAAGAACTGCTCTTAGTGTGAGTGTGAACACGTGAGTATGTGTGTCTGCAATGTGATGAGCTGGTGACCTGTCTAGGATGTTTATAACTTTCGTCCAATGTATCAGACCCCGTGATCCTGACCAGGATAAAGCAGTGGTAAAACAATGAACAAAAGAATAAAATCTTCCTATTAGAAAACACTTCAGGTGCTAATGAGACTATAAGAAGATCTGACAAGCTTATTATGTAACCATAAATCTGAGAAATAAAATCCTGCTTTTATATGAAGTGAAAAGCAAGGAAATGAAAGAGCAGACGAGGGAAGGGAGCCAGTCTGGTGAACACCATTAAAACGTGTTTACAGCAGCAAGGCAGGATGCAACAAAGACACTCTGTTCACATGCCAATCTGGGTAAACAGGTCCCTCAAAGGTGTATTTTAAAGGTATAAGAACAGTTTTATGGCCATTTCAGATTCACCATTCACATTTTCCTGTCTAGTCTTACAGGAGATTTACAGAGCATTACTAACTGCTAGTTTCAATTCTTCACTGCTGTAGACAAGGATTTTAAATCATATTCTGTATATTTTACCTGGTTTAATATGCTTAAATCATTTCAATGAACATGATCTCTGACTTATTTTATTTTCTGAAAAATTACAATTATGATTATAATAAAAAAAATGTCATTCTTAATTTGTAGTGTATAAAGTTCTATATCATTTAACATTGTGGCATGTTCTCCTAATTTCCTGATTGTGATTATAATTGACTACAGCTGGTGACTTCTCTGTGCCTATACACTGATCAGCCATAACATTAAAACCACCTCCTTGTTTCTACACTCACTGTCCATTTTTTCAGCTTCACTTACAATTACTGACTGTAGTCCATCTGTTTCTCTGCATGCGTTGTTCGCCGCCTTATATGCTGTTCTTTAATGGTCAGGACTCTCCCAGGACCACTACAGAGTAGGTATTATTTGGGTGGTGGATCATTCTCAGCACTGCAGTGACACTGACATGGTGGTGGTGTGTTAGTGTGTGTTGTGCTGGTATGAGTGGATAAGACACAGCAGCGCTGATGGAGTTTTTAAACACCTCTCTGTCACTGCTGGACTGAGAGTAGTCCACCAACCAACAATATCCAGCCAACAGCGCCCTGTGGACAGCGTCCTGTAACCACTCATGAAGGTCTAGAAAATGACCAACTCAAACAGCAGCAATAGATGAGCAATCATCTCTGACTTTACATCTACAAGGTGGACCAACTAGGTAGGAGTGTCTAATAGAGTGGACAGTGAGTGGACAGGGTATTCAAAAACTCCATCAGTGCTGCTGTGTCTGATCCACTCATACCAGCACAACACACACTAACACACCACCACCATGTAATTGTCGCTGCAGTGCTGAGAATGATTCACCACCTAAATAATACCTGCTCTGTGGTGGTCCTGTGGGGGTCCAGACCTTTGAAGAACAGGGTGAAAGCAGGCTAAAAAGTATGTATAGAAATAGATGGACTACAGTCAGTAATTGTAGAACTACAAAGTGCTTCTATGTGGTAAGTGGAGCTGATAAAATGGACAGCGTGTGTTTTAATGTTATGGCCGATCGGTGTGTACTATGTTTGTGATCAGTAACACTAAGACATTTAGTTGGAGAAGTTGGAGAAAATACAGTAATGCCTGTTTATGCTAAATAAATCCATTCCTTCACCCTTTTCTGTCCTCTATAGCCGGTCAGCACATGCACTAACATGTGCAGCATCCACAGGCTCCCTAAAGTAAACATACAGCCGACCATACACAGACACATAAACCATGCACACAGCTCTGACTGTGGACGTAGGATCAGTACATGTACTGTTTTGAAGCGTTTCCACAGACTGTGTTTCCTCCCACACAACAGTGGTGGCTGTTTATGTCACAAACATGTAGAATAAAAAATAAATAAATAAAAAAAGAGTTGTTAATTTAGGGTGACTTCATTGTTTTCATTACTATTAGTAAGAATTTGTTATTTACTGAAGCCTTGCCTTGACTGTTTTTCCTAAAATGAGCAAATTTCCTCTTGGTTAGCTTACGTGTTTCTCTGTTAAACAGATGCCAAATATACACTGATTAACGGGTTCTTTCAAATACAAAATATGTTAAGTAATTGACTTAACATCTTGCATAATGAGTTCAATTATTCTATTTAATGCAACCCCAAAAATTGGGACAGTATGGAAAAATGCAAATAAAATAAAAAACAGTGTTCTTTACATTTACTTTGACTTTTATTTGATTGCAGACAGTTTAAACCTGAACTATTTCATGTTTTGTCTGCTCAACTTCATTTCATTTATTAATATACCTCCATTCCTGCATTTCAGACCTGCAACACATTCCAAAAACAGTTGGGATGGGGGCAATTTAGGGCTAGTAATGAGGTGAAAAAACTAAATAATGATGTGATTCCAAACAGGTGATTGTAATCATGGTTTGGTTCAAAAGCAGTATCCAGGAAAGGCTGATTCTTTGATGAGCAAAGATGATCAGAGGATCTGTGAAGGGATTTGCACATTTCTCCCTCTACAGTGCATAATATCACTAAACCATTCAAAGAATCAGAAGGAATTTCAGTGCATAAAGGCCAAGGGCGCAAGCTTAAGCTGAACGCCCGCGATCTTCAATCCCTCAGACACTGCATCAAGAACCGCCACTCAACAATAGCTGATATAACCACATGGGTAAGGGATTACTTTGGCAAACCTTTGTCAAGCACTACAATACAGAGTTACATGCACAAATGCCACTTAAAACTTTACTGTGCAAAAAAGAGACCTATGTTAAACATGTCCAGAAGCGGTGTCGACTTCTCTGGGCTTGGAGGCATCTAGGATGGACCATCACACAGTGGAAATGTGTACTGTGGTCAGATGAATCAGCATTCCAGGTCTTTTTTTGGGAAAAAAGTAAACAACGACGACCCCGTACCGTTGCACATGTTAAGACGTGTTTGCAGGAAGAATGGGACAAAATAAAAGCTGAAACACTAAATCACTTGGTATCCTCGGTGCCAAAACGTCTTTTAAGTGTGGTGAAAAGGAATGGCAACATTACAAATTGGTAAATGCTTTACTGTCCCAACTTTTTTTTTTGGATGTGTTGCTGGCCTGAAATGCAGGAATGGATGTTTATTAATAAATAAACTCATATGGTCCAACCAAAAAGGTTGTTAAAAATGATTGAGATCACAGGCAAATCCACCGCTATGTTCAACTAGTGCATTGCTGGTCAAAACTGAAGCTTAAGATGATTCAATACAGGGAATAAAAGCCGATAAACAGTGAGAGCAATCAGGATTCCACCTTTACGAGTTTACAGGTGGGAGAGGGGATCTCTGTTCAGGGAGTCGGTAAAGATTTAAGTGAGGGCTTAGCGTTTACAGCTGTGTCCATATAAGAGCTGCCGATAGCACCATAGCAACAAAACACTGTCTCTCTGTTAACCAGACCTTTTATCTAAAAACCCAGGGAGAGTTTCAAACGCAGCAAAAAACAATGCAGTTTTTACCAATAGACAAAACGGATCTTTTTAATATACAGTGGTACCTTGTAACTCAACGTCCCCTAAAATCAAAATCTTTGAAACTCAACACTGTTTGTCGAGAAATTTGTACCCCTAAACTCAACGTTTCCTTTAAACTCAACATGTTCAGTTTGTTTTTAAAAAATGTATTTATTTAATTTTAAATTAACAATGAACAGTCGCTTTGTTCAGCGCTCGGCTTGAGCGGTGCAGTAATACATCATCAAAGTGTGCATATGAGACGAAACTGCATTTGTGTGGAGTAACCGTCAGATTCACTCTGAAAGCTCCACATTTATCTGTGTTTATCTGGATTTTCCTCACTGTTTCACTTTTAAACTTGTGTTACAGCTCGGGGTTCTGTGTAATTGTAAGAATCAGCTTTTTATTTCAGTGTTTGTATATTATATTTGTGTTATTTTTGGTGTGTAAGTGTCAAAAACAACCCCATTATATAAGTTCACGGGACCATGGAACGCATTAACAGGTTTCCCATACATCCATATGGGAAAAAATACCTTGAAACTCAACGCCTTTTAAACTCAATGCCAGTTCCAGAACCAACTGATGTTGAGTTTTAAGGTACCACTGTACATGATTTTTGTCTTTCTACAAAATACAAAAATCAAGTTCAACCCCACTGAACACCCTTAAAATGTTTGTTTGTTTATTAATTAGGATTTTAACATCATATTTTTTACACTTTGGTTACATTCATGACAGGAACAGTACACAAGGTTACACAAGGTTCATTAGTTCACAAGGTTATATTGAACACAGGATTCTCCAGTTCACCTCACTTGCATGTCTTTGGACTGTGGGAGGAAAACGAAGCACCCAGAGGAAACCCACGTGGACACGGGAGGAACATGCAAACTCCACACAGAAAGGACCCGGACCGCCCCACCTGGGGATCGAACCCAGGACCTTCTTGCTGTGAGGCGACAGTGCTACCCACTTAGCCCTTAAAATAAACTGGGATGTTGATTGCAGGACAGGTCTTGTCTCCCAGCATTCAGGTCAGTTGTAGCTTAGTGGTTACAGCAATGCTCTTAACCCTGTAAGAGGACTTGTAGGTGGTTACTGGAGGTTTCAGTTTATTCAAGGGTAATACTTGCTCTAAAAAATGCAAGAATCACTGTTCTTAATTAGCTTTTTAAAATGTGGAATTTGACCAGGGGTGTCCTGTCATGTTTGCATGACACTGTATTACATGTGACGGCACACTGGCACACTTTACAGCAAGAAGGGCCTGTGATTTGATTCCCTGACTGAGTGGCAGACTGAGGCTCATTTCTTCATGCAGTTTGCATGTTCTCTGTGTGTGTGTGCCCTGTGATAAACTGGCTACCTGTGTTTCCTGACTCTCGCCCAATGAATCAGGACCCTCCGCTACCCTGAACAGAATAAAGCGTTGGTAAAACAGTAGATACCTAAACAACACACGTACTGTATATGTTCTTGCTTAAAACATTCTTTTAAAACCATGGGCTTCAGTATGGTGTTGGTCCCCATTTGCTGCTGCGACAGCCCTCACTCCTTAAATCCACTTTTAAACATAAATTCCATGGAGACCGTTCGAGTCGCATGTCGGTGGCTGGACACTCAGTGCAGATTCTATACGCCAGTGTCTTTGCCACTTCACTAAACAATGGACGAACCCTGATGTACAAGGTAAACAGAAGACAGGTGGCAGCACAGACGATGTTTATTCCACTCCATGTGTTTCCATGTGCAACATATAACCTGTAAATCCAGTCCACACTGACGTGCTTAGAGAGTAAGTAGAATTGCTAAGAATCTATCTATCTATCTATCTATCTATCTATCTATCTATCTATCTATCTATCTATCTATCTATCTATCTATCTATCTATCTATCTATCTATCTATCTATCTATCTATCTATCTATCTATCTATCTATCTATATACTATGAAAACATAGTTTAATTCTTTTAGGTCATAGCAAATTTAAACCCAGTGAGACTTGTCATGTGACTCCTCCAAGACAGGTGAAGTCAGCCACTGCTTTTTAAACACTGTAGTGACAAAATTTCCAAAACTGAAGTCACTTTCTTTTTTTTTTTTTTAATTTTTCCCCTTTTTCTCCCCCTTTAGCACATCCAATTGTTTAATTTGCATCGTGCTTCCTCTCTGTCTATGCCGAACCCTGCCCTGACCGAGGAGATCGAAGCTAACCCATATCCCCTCCGAAACATGGGCAGCAGCCGGATGCATTTTTGCCACCCACACATTGATTAGTGTTGTGCCACCTAGCGTTGCATGCGGAGAGACACACCCTAAGGGCACTCTTCCTCATCTCTGTGCAGGCGCCTCTAATCAGCCGGCAGAGGTCGTAATCACATTCTGACAGAGAGAGACCCACATCCGGTTCTTTGTCCCGCCCCCCAACTGAGCAACCGGTCAATAGTTGCTCATACAGCCACTCAGCCTCGAACCGGTAAGGCAGAGCTGGATTCGATACAATGTACTCAGAATCCAGCTCTGGTTGCAGCGTGTCTTTTTACCGCTGCGCCACCTGAGCGGCCCTAATAGAGTCACTTTTGATACAGAACAAAATTGCTTCGGCCTCCACCCACTCCTGGCCATTGAGAAATTTGACAGCATCAGGGATCAAACTGATTATCTAGTGATAGGAGTACATGATGTCTATTTTGAGTAATAACTAATGCAGCCCTGGTTGTGCCAGAACATGTGCAAGAGCAAACACTATAATCGGCTTTGATCAAGCAGAAAAAGTGATTTCTCAGCTTAAGGATTAAGACTCCCTACATGCATATGCAATAAAAACAGCTGCACAGCAGCAGTCACTGGCACTTCAATTTGGTCCTTTAGCAACATGCTAAAGGGATTTTTTGAAACTGTGCAAAGCCTTCTTAAATAAAGTCCTTAATAAAGGGAAAATTGAAAATTAATGGAAATCTTAATAAACTGCTTACTAATGCTTAATAATGCTATAGAAGCAGCCCTGGAAATTGTGTTATAGGTGCTAAAAAACTGCAACAGCTTTTAATACTAAAGGGTTATTAATAAATATGCCCCCAGTTGAGAAATTATTAAACTCTTTTTTTATTACAGGCTTATGCCAGTTTTCCACTGCACTGTACCCTGTGGTACATTTTATTATACATGATTTACATTTTCGGCAATTAGCAGACGCTTTTATCCAAAGCGACTTACAGTATACAGTCTAAGCTATTGTGGGTCAAAGGCCTTGCTCAACGACCCAACAGTGGCAACCTGGCAGTGGTGGGGTTTGAACCAGCGACCTTCTGCTTACTAGTCCAGTACCTTGACTGCTAAGCTGAGGTCGTCCAATTGCACGTCCAATTGCCTGATTGCATTATGCTTCCTCTCCACTGATGCCGATCCCCGCTCCGATAAAGGAGAACGAAACTAACGCACGCCCCCTCCGACACGTGTGCAGTAGCCGACTGCATCTTTTACCACGTGATCACACATTTAGTGGTTGTTTTTTTGCCTAGTGACCCATACTATACTTGTATCCATACCAGTGCTAATTTTGATTAACCTTTTTGAAAAGGATCAAGCTTACCAAAGCCGGCTGTATGCATGGGGTAAGAAACAGTGCAGACAGTTATTTGGTCAAACAGAAAAACTTCTAGAATGAGAAGCGCTGTAGTTAAAATCCAACTGAATTTGATTCTATTATTGTTTACAATAATTTGCTCTCAAGTGTTTGGTGGAAAATGCTGTCACTGCCTCACCTTCACTTTTATGAGTACCCTTGCACAGACAATGGGACATCAGGTACTGCATGGATAGTTCTGGATTTGGATATGTATCACTGTAGGGCAATACGCAATGTAAAAGGAGCTTTAGATATCTAGAAAAATAACTGTACATTTTTTAGAACCTGTGGCCTCCGATGGACACTGTATACTCCTATAACAGAAGCTATAGAGGCAGAAGTAAATTGACGATGTCATACACAGACTAGGCATAACATTATGACCACTGACATCAGGTGAAGTCAATGGGATATGTTAGTGGGTGGGATATATTAGACAGCAAGTGAACATTTTATCCTGGAACGTCTGGGACGCCTGTCTATGTAAGACAAAGATATGACCACGGACGAATTCGTTATATGAGCGTCATTGTGTGGCAGTAGAACTGGAACACTGTACTACTGGTGACGACCGGTAGTATAAGTTACTTTGTCTGCTGTCAGTCTGTGGGATAGTCTTAGTATTTAGTATTGTAATTTCCCCGTTAATATATATAATTAATCCCTTATAATAACGTGTATCACTCTTGTTTTAATTTCATATTCTCTAAATTTTACTATATTTTCTTTTAGTTTTCATGTTCTTAATTGCTTATCTCTCTTGTTTTAATTTCATATTCTCTAAATTGTAGGGCATATTTTACTATATTTTCTTTTAGTTTTTCATGTTCTTAATTTTCTATCTCTCTTGTTTTAATTTCATGTTCTCTTAATTGTAACTAAATGTTTGCAAGAAGTCTTTCTGAGGTTCTAGATCTCAGGAATGTTTTAATGCTTTTAATTCATTTTTTCTCCTTATGAATTGCCAGTGTGTATGAAAGGTGCTCAAATTGCTGAAGAAGTTAATGCTGGTTCTGATAGAAAGGTGTCAGAATACACAGTGCATCACAGTTGCAGGGCTGTTTTGGCAGCAAAAGGGGGACCGACACAATATTAGGAAGGTGGTCATAATGTTATGCCTCATCTGCCAAGGTGCCAGAAATCCTACCATGTTTTGAAGCTTTCTCCACAGATGTGTTAACCACTTTAGCCAAAGAAACTAGTTATAAGGGCTAGGTCACAGTCACAGACCTGTTTGCTACCAGGCTATTAAAACCTGTGCCAGAGAGATGCGTACCAAACACCATGCTACCAGAATGAACCCTCAGATGAGCACCCAAGCCAGCCCATGTTGTACAAAATTTGGCACTGGTCACACTTTGACACGTATTAAAATTATGGTCCTGACTAACTGCATATCCAGTGTTGACGTAGGTGTTTATAACACTTGCATAATACATTATATGGTAAAAAGTGTGTGGACACCCTTTCTAGTATTTAATTTAGGTATTTCAGAAATATCTATTATCAAAAGGTATATCAAATAATTTATTTAAAACTAATTACAGGCCTCAAACCTTTTTGGAAATAATTTGGGTAAGGCACAGTGCCCTTATCTCAAAACCATTGTACATCCTTGGGATGTCTGACCAACATTGTCGTCCAACATCAAGGCCTGACCTCACAATTGCTGTTTTGACTGAATGGGCACAAACCTAAATAAGGACAGTCACAGTCCAAGATCTGCGCCTTGCAAACAGACGTCTCACAAACCCACACATAGACAGTACAGCTCTTGTCTTGTAAACCGAGTTTGTAACTGGTGTGCTTACCAGCATGAGCAGAGAGTGGGCTTGGGTAAAAGACGGACCTCAGAGTGCTGTGGAATTCAAGCTATTTTCACAAGCAACACCAGTGAACTAAAACACACACACACACACACACACACACATACACTCATACAATGACCACCACACATGCACAGAATTATAACAACAAAGTCATCACTTGTAGAAGCCACAGTGGTATGATTTGTGGGCCACAATGTATTCACTTGTTTACAAAGGTGAGGTCAGAAATGCCATTTTACCATAAGTAGTGATTAAGGCAATTATAGCTGTATGCAAATATTTGGGCAACCCTGGCAAAATGAAGAAAGTTAACAACCCCTCCAGCAGTGCTTCTTTTGAAATAACATGTTAACTCACAGTTACTTTCTACAGCAAGTGCAAAAAGTCCAGTCCTTGATTTGTGTTATTAATCTGTTACGTCCAAACTGACTTGTTTGGACTAGATGGACAGGTCAGCTAATGACAATTTCAATTCCACAGCATCCTTTTAAACGTTTTTTTCTTAATACCTAAATACCAAAACTGACTCCTAAAAAGCAGGAAAATATTTAGTCACCTCTAGCTGGCAGTTTCCACAGTCCAAAATGTTAGGAAATGGCTACTTTTTTTTACTTATTTTAAATAGAACTGCACACATGCTAGCCAAAAAGGTAAAGCAAGACACCTATATGACAGCAAAGAACCTTTGGGCAGGAGAGGGCAGAAAACACAGTCATGGTAAGGGGCGGCACGGTGGCTAAGTGGGTAGCAATGTCGCCTCACAGCAAGAAGATCCTGGGTTCGATCCCCAGGGGTTCTTTCTGTGCCCATGTGGGTTTCCTCCGGGTGCTCCGGTTTCCTCCCACAGTCTAAAGACGTGCAAGTGAGGTGAATTGAATTGTCCATAACTGTGTTTGACATTAAACTTGTGAACTGATGAACCTTGTGTAATGAGTAACTACCTGTCCTGTCATGAATGTAACCAACCATAAGTGTGTAAAACATGATGTTAAAATCCTAATAAATAAATGAATAAAATAAATCTGCCTGGAATCTAAAGGAAATCTTATTTTTGACCTTATCACAGAAGTTACCATCTGAAGTATACAAAACACAACATCTAGATAAGGCACAGGCTTTCTGTAAACAAGTACTGTGGACTGATGAATTTAATTTTTTACGGTTAAGTTATGTTTGCTGGGAAAGCTAACAGAGTGATGGTTAATCTGTTGTGTGTGGAGGTTTTTGTGGCGGTCAGTGGTACAGAAGATAAAACACAGATAGAAGAATGAATATTTACTTCCTTTTTATTAAATTTTTACCAACCACTTTACTTTATCTTAGTCAAGGTCAGAGCAGGTCTAGATCCACTGGGATCCACTGGGCGCAATGCGGGAATACTCTGGACAGGGCGCCAATCAAACAGCCAACCATGTCTGTGTAGACACGTGTTTAGTCATTTGGAACCTGGATCTCAGTGGTGGTGCGTTAGCGTGATTGACCACTGTGCCACCTGAGGGCCTCACAAATGAATATATTCCAGTAAATATCATCAGGTCATTCACAGTCAAATTCAGTAATACAGTATAAACTAACTGTGCATTAAACTCTTAAAAGGTTTGCTGCAGAGGTTGTGCTACCTTCTTTTCTTGTTATTCAACTAAAGAAATCAGGCAGCGATGCCCAGGCGTTTTGCATTTAAACTGGACACTGATCAGCCATAACATTAAAACCACCTCCTTGTTTCTACACTTTGTCCATTTTATCAGCTCCACTTACCATATAGAAGCACTTTGTAGTTATACAATTACTGACTGTAGTAATTTCTCTGCATGCTTTGTTAGCCCCCTTTTCATGCTGTTCTTCAATGGTCAGGACTCTCCATGACCACTACAGAGCAGGTATTATTTAGGTGGTGGGTCATTCTCAGCACTGCAGTGACACTGACATGGTGGTGGTGTGTTAGTGTGTGTTGTGCTGGTATGAGTGGATCAGACACAGCAGCGCTGCTGGAGTTTTTTAGGTACCATGTCCACTTACTGTCCACTCTATTAGACACTCCTACCTGGTTGGTCCACCTTGTAGATGTAAAGTCAGAGACGATCGCTCATCTATTGCTGCTGTTTGAGTTGGTCATCTTCTAAACTTTCATCAGTGGTCACAGGACGCTGCCTACAGGGCACTGTTGGCTCGATATTTTTGGTTGAGTGTAGAAACAAGGAGGTGGTTTTAATGTATATTTTAGTGATGCTATGGGTGCGATTACTCACCGTAGGTACCTAACAGGCCTTAAATACAGCATGGCTACTCAACAGCTGTCTATTTAGTATGGAAAATGGTCTCAAAATAGGCGGTTGCATAATAAGTGGATGAATTTAGGCTACACAACCAGAACACCTGTGGAAAGATGAATGATTGATGACTTTAAGCTGACATGTTTGTGAAGGGAAAACGTGTACAGCATTTACCTACGAGTCATTCACCCGTCAGTCGTTCACCCAGCAGTCCATAAAATCCACTATTAAACATCACCTTAAGATGACAAACAACCAAAATAAATCAAATTAACCATTTATTCATGAATTCCAAAGGGGCAGTATTGATGAACTCCAGAAGCAGACATTTGAGGATTAGGCTGCCTTTTCTATGAGGGGGTAAGAACTAATGTCCATAATGTTCCAGCAGATTTAATAGCCAGTTATTTTAGAATAATGCCACAGATTATAAGCTGTATGATATAAAAATAACAGCACATTTACATTACTTAGCAGACTCCTTTATTCAAAATGACAACAACGGGTTAAAAGCCTTGATCAGGGGTGAAGGGGCTTGACCCAGTGCATATTTGATTAATAGACCAGTACCTTTTTCCACTGACTACCTACTGTCCACAGTAAGATTTTACACTGACCAGGCATAACATTATGACCACTGACAGTTAAAGTGAATACCACTCCAAATCTGCAATCTCCAAAACTGCAGTTCTTATGGGGTGTTCCCGGTCTGCAGTGATCAGTATTTATCAAAAGTGGTCCAAGGAAGAAACAGTGATAAACCGGCAACAGGGTCATGGGCGGCCAAGGCTCACTGATGCATGTGGGGAGCGAAGGCTGGCCCGTGTGGTCCGATTGCTGAAGAAGTTAATGCTGGTTCTGATAGACAGGTGTCAAAATACACAGTGCATCGCAGTTTATTGCCTGCTCAGGGTGCCCATGCTGACCCCTGTCCACCGCCAAAAGCGCCAACAATGGGCACGTCAGCATCGGAACTGGACCACGGGGCAATGGAAGTGTGCGTGCGTCGCTTACCTGGGGAACACATGGCACATGAACACATGCACTATGGGAAAAAGACAAGCAAGCGGGCAATGTTCTGCTGGGAAACCTTGGGTCCTGCCATCCATGTGGATGTTACTTTGACACGTACCACCTACCTAAGCACTGTTACAGACCATGTACATTCTTTCATGGAAACGGTATTCCCTGATGGCTGTGGCCTCTTTCAGCAGGATAATGCGCCCTGCCACAAAGCAAAAATGGTTCAAGAATGGTTTGAGGAGTTGACTTGGCCTCCAAATTCCCCAGATCTTAATCCAATCAAGAATCTGTGGAATGTGCTGGACAAACAAGTCCGATCCATGGAGGCCCCACCTCACAACTTATAGGATCTGCTGCTGACATATTGGTGCCAGATACAACAGCAGAACTTCAGGGGTCTAGTAGTAGTCCATGCCTCGACAGGTCAGGGCTGTTTTGACAGCAAAAGGGGGACCAACACAATATTAGGAAGGTGGTCATAATGTTATACCTGATTGGTGTATATATGTAATTTACAAGTTACTTACAAGTGTGAATGAATACAATGCAAGCAATTGAACATTAAGGGTAGCAACTTGTTGGTGTTGAGGCTAGAACCAGCAACCTTCTAATCACTAGTCCAGTATCCTAACCATAGAGACAATACCATAGTTGTAGACTAGGCCCAGTGCAATGACCGTGTCCTTCAGTTCCTCCTTGTTCAGACTAAGGGTCCACCTTGAGCATATTAATCAGGTAAGTGGATTTAAGCAGTAATCTAATCAAGTCTAGAGGACGTCTGATGATTAATTAGAGTCACCCAAAGGTCTATATTAATACAGTGCTAATTATAAGAGTAAGCGCCTCCTAAGCACCTGCACCTCCATTCTAGGACACGAGAGAAGGGAGCCAGGATGAGAAACGAGAACCCAGGACCCAGGCTGGGCTCACAAATACAGAAGGCATGTGGCAGTACATGAACCTAGCCATTGGGAGGACACACATCTGTGCACCCAAGCCTGGATAAATATCAGGTGTAAAATCAAATGTGTGGCGACCCTTAATGGGAGCAGACAAAATGAAGCACCATTAATTGAGACTTGCTTAAGGATAGCTGACTTCAGCCACTCCAGTGATGCAGCGCTCTTGTCAATTCACTGTTAAAATAATTTTGGTAGGTTGGCCTGTTCTGGGACATTTCACCACCGCTGCCAGTTTTCATCATTTGGAGACAATGGCTCTGACTGTGATTCGTTGAAGTCCCAAAGCCTTGTTTTGTAAGCCCTTTCAGATTTCTACTTCTTCTTCTTTCAGCTTCTCCCATTAAGAGTCGCCATAGCGGATCATTCGTCATCTGTCCTGTCACACCAACCACCTGCATGTCCTCCCTTACTACATCTATAGACCTCCTCTTTGGTCCTCCTCTCCTCTTTCGGCCTGGCTGCACCATCCTTCTCTTGATAGAACTCTAATTCTTCTTTTGCACATGCCCAAACCACCTCAATCTTACTTCGCAAACTTTCCTGTAATAAACTTGCTCCTAATCTTGTTCATCCTCGTTACGCCCAACAAAATTAATGATTTATTAAAAACTGTATTTAATGTTTACTTGGGTTGACACTTACCATATAGAAGCACTTTGTAGTTCTACAATTACTGACTGTAGTCCATCTGTTTCGCTACATAAATTTTTTGCCTGCTTTCACCCTGTTCTTCAATGGTCAGGACCTCCACAGGACCATCACAGAGCAGGTATTATTTAGGTGGTGGATGATTCTCAGCACTGCAGTGACACTGACATGGTGGTGGAGTGTGAGTGTGTGTTGTGCTGGTATGAGTGGATCAGACACAGCAGCGCTGCTGGAGTTTTTAAGTACCGTATCCACTCACTGTCGACTCTATTAGACACTCATACCTAGTTGGTCCACCTTGTAGATGTAAAGTCTACGAAGAGACGATCGCTCATCTATTGCTGCTGTTTGAGTTGGTCATCTTCTAGACCTTTATCAGTAGTCACATGACGCTGCCTATGGGGCGCTGTTGGCTGGATGTTTTTGGTTGGTGGACTATTCTCAGTCCAGCAGTGACAGTGAAATGTTTAAAAACTCCAGCGGTGCTGCTGTGTCTTATCCACTCATACCAGCCCAACAGCATGAAAGGGGGATAAAGCATGTAATAAAATGGACAGTGAGTGTAGAAACAAGGAGGTGGTTTTAATGTTATGGCTGATCAGTGTATCAGGTACAGCAGTGTTGTTGGGATTACATAATAAAATGCTTGTTGAATGTACAACTAAGTAATACAAAGAATATAAGAATGGATAAATAGTAAATACATAGTAAATGTTAATGTTTTTGCTTGAATATTCTTTGTTTGAGATTTAAATACCAGCTAGAATGTCGTAACTGTGACAGGCATATCCATGGTGATTCAGCTCTGATGAAACATTACAACCATGTGTGAATGAAGAGCAAGTCTTGTAAAGCCAGTGGTAATGACTTTATGATGAAACAGCAGACGGATACTTGAACTCAATTCACTCTGCTCAAACTTTGTGACTTTTTAACACCATAATCATACGTGACTCACAGACCAGGAATGTTAACAGGAAATCAAGAATATGTGACCAATCAAGCCAGGCCAAGACTCTATTATGAGGACGCTGTCTTTCCTCAATGATTTGTACAACTGGTGCAGATCTGTTATTTCACAATATGGTGAACAGGGTTGCTTCTGAAGCAACACTAAACTGAACAATGTCTTATTAGGATCAGACAGTTATGGACAAATCTGGAAATTAAGCAGATGAATTAGACATGGAAGACTAAATTAGATGAAAAAAGAAGATAAAAGAAAAGACTGCTTTATTTTTTTTTATATTTTGTGTATTTTATGCATTTTCTCCCTTTTTAGCGCGTCCAATTGCCCGATTGCGTCATGCTTCCTCTCCACCAATGCCGATCCCCACTACGATTGAGGAGAACGAAGCCAACCCACGCCCCCTCCGACACGTGGGCAGCAGCCGTATGCATTTTGTCACCTACACTTTGACGAGTGCAATGCGGATCAGCACTGTGTATGGAGAGACACACCCCGACAGCACTCTTTTCCCGTCTCTGTGCAGGCGTCATCAATCAGCCAGCAGAGGTCATAATTGCATTAGTTATGAGAGAGACCATATACGGCTTTTAATATCCCACCCCTATCTGAACAACAGGCCAATCGTTGTTCACATCGCCGCTTAGCCCAGCCGGCAGGCAGAGCTGAGATTCTATAAGATGTATTCGAGATGCCAGCTCTGGTGTTCAGCGTGTGTTTTACCGCTGCGCCACCTGAGCGGCCAAAAAGACTGCTTTCTAATGTGATTCTAGTTTAAGCAGAAAGCTGATGCTAGTAACCTGACCAGGCTTCATGCTAATGGAAAACAAACTCCAGGAGACTTTGATTAAGTCTGTAAATATTTAACATTCAGAACGGGGAGCGCTTGTATTCTTCTGAGGCAGAGAAGCCAAAAGATTTAGGATTGTGTCACTTTTAATATACTGCTGCTCCATGACTCAAGAAAATGTGTAATCACTGAACCATTTGAATAGTTGATTCTTATTATACACTGATCAGCCATAACATCAAAACCACCTCCTTGTTTCTACACTCACTGTCCATGTTATCCTATTTTACCATATAGGAGCACTTTGTAGTTCTACAATTACTGACTGTAGTCCATCTATTTCTCTACATACTGTTTTAGCCTGCTTTCACCCTGTTCTTCAGTGGTCAGGACCCCCACAAGACCACCACAGAGCAGGTATTATTTAGGTGGTGAATCACTCTCAGCACTGCAATGACATGGTGGTGGTGTGTTAGTGTGTGTTGTGCTGGTATGAGTGGATCAGACACAGCAGCGCTGCTGGAGTTTTTAAATATCTATTGCTGCTGTTTGAGTTGGTCATCTTCTAGACCTTCATCAGTGGTCACAGGACGCTGCCCACGGGGCGCTGTTGGCTGGATATTTTTGGTTGGTGGACTATTCTCAGTCCAGCAGTGACAGTGAGGTGTTTAAAAACTCCAGCAGCGCCGCTGTGTCTTATCCACTCATACCAGCACAACACACACTAACACACCACCACCATGTCAGCGTCAATGCAGTGCTGAGAATCACCCATTACCTAAATAATACCTGCTCTGTGGTGGTCCTGACCATTGAAGAACAGCATGAAAGGGGGGTAACAAAGCCTGCAGAGAAACAGATGGACTACAGTCAGTAATTGTAGAACTACAAAGTGCTTTTATATGGTAAATAGAGCTGATAAACTGGACAGAGTGTAGAAACAAGGAGGTGGTTTTAATGTTTTAATGGCTGATCGGTGTATAAAGTGTTCTTTATTTAGTGCAACTGATCCTGAAAGTTAAAAAAAACATCAAAGTGGTAGAATATTATGCTCAGGGTGACAGAGCTATCTAACACTGTCTGGGAATTATGAGACAACCAAATTCAAGATGTAAATTATTATTGGGGTGTTCACACCTGCAGGATTTTTAAGACCTAAGCATGTGAGCTCAGTCTTTTTAGGCATGCCAAGAGGGACTAGACTGAGAACCGTCATTAAAAAAGGATGTGATGCACGGCAATCTACTCTGAACACTGGGAACCATACAATGTCATTAGCTAACATTGGATTGGTAAAAGTGTTTGTGTCAGGCACAGGATAGTGGGCCGTCCAGACAGCTTGTTAATCCAAATCAGCAGCAACTCTTCAAGAATGTAACTGGGCAGGTCGCACCTTGTTAGGTACCAGATAGAAGCCCCATACCTGTAAGGTGGGGCGATAGGAACCCAATTGCATGATACCTCACTAAGGTAGAACAGACAAGCTTCACATGCTCACCCATAAAAGGAAAGGTGTGTTCACCCAACCAGAATCCCAATAACTGTAAAGCAAAAAACACACAAAGATACGTTCCAACAGAGTGCCGTTTATTGCCAGCTCACTCCACAACTGCCGTAAGAAGCTGCATCTTGATGACATCATTAACATGTGCCACTGATCTACAACTCATCTGCAACAGCCATTCAGAAATTAAAACACACTGATCAACTTTGCATTTTAAAAAATCATCTACTACTGCCACATCTAAAAACACTGTTTAAACACAATAAAAACCCAGAGTTGGGGTATCGAATACATCATATCGAATCTCAGATCTGCCTCTCTATAAACAACGATTGGCTGTTGTTCAGGGTTAGAGGGTAAGAAAGTCGGGTCATAGGTCCTCATAACTGGTGCGACTGCGGCCCCTGCTGGCTGACTGATGGCGCCTGCACAGGGCTGAGGAATAATGCTGATGGGGGTGTGTCCCTCCGTACACAGTGCCCGTCAAGTGTATGAACTCGACTCGTGCAGGTGAAAAATGCACTACCTGTACTGACTGTGCGTACTCAGTCAGTTGAGAGGCGTCCTCAGTCAGCGGTGAAGGGTCGAATCAGTATAGAGGACGCATTCAGGGTAATTGGACACGACTAGACTGGGGGATAAAAATTGGGGAAAAAAGAGGGGAAAAAAAAAATATATAAAAAAAAAAAAAAAAACACAATAAAAATCGCTTTATAAATGATAAATTGATCACCTGAGATAAAGAAAACCTATCTTGTCCCGGTTTGGAGATCTCTCACATCCTCAACGATTAATCCATTAGTGTTATGAAATAAAACAAACTACTGTACACCGTTTCTCGTTTAGCCACAGACATCCTCTTCAAAATCCAGCAGGGTTTTTAAATAAGCACGCTTTGGTTTTTAATAATCTAAAAACGTGACAGAACTTATGTATTTATTCCTTTGGAATATTTGTTTCACAGTCTGAGCATTGTTATTTAGATAGCTAGTTTAACCACAGTGCATTGAGACATGTATTATTACTGCTTAGTTGTTTAAGAGGAGAAATGATGGTATCGGATTGGTATCGGTATCGGCAGATACTCAATTTGCAGTATCAGTATCGGACATAAAAAAGTGGTATTGAGCCAGCCCTAATTTTAAGTCATGTTACTGTTATATGTCTGTTATATGCTACCTTAACTAAGAGGGTGTGTAATAAAAAAAAATAACAGTCCAGTACTATAATACAACAGTGACAATCCCAGCACTATAATTACTTAAAGAATATAGCTGGACCGAAAAGTGAACATGTCAAAAGCATGTTATAAAAACAGCTCACTATCCTGTCCTAAAATAAGTTAAGCTGAACAACAGCAGCTTTAAACGCACCACTTCATGAGGTGTAAGTGATGCTGGCTTGGTCTGACTGTTGCCAGGTACTGATGGTTTACTCAGTCATGCAGTACATTGCCAGTGCGAGCAAGAGACAACATCTAGTCTGCTGTTTAGTGGTTTGAAAAGTATTGGCCATGAACCAACCGGAGTTCTTAAGTGAAAGTTGTTTGGGCTAGGCAACAGGACACCCGAGCTAGGTGAGTCGAGCCAGCAGGAAGTGATGATCATATTTCCAAACTCAGATAGCAAGAATACAGAAGACATCCAGTGGTGAAAATCTAACAGCAAACAGTTTATTCAGCTAATGCAACGTGATTATTTTCATTATTTCAATTTCCACACAGAGAAAAAGGACTGGTTTATGACTATAAAAAATTATTAGGGTGTTTTCCTTGGGTGCTATATTTTCCTGTTACAATCCCTGTTATAGATTATTGCTTTTATTATTTAAAATAAAAGCATTGAATAAATTAAATCAATCATTTTTCCTTTTTTTCTCACAATCTAGTCAGATCCATTTCCCTAGTTGTATCCCCTCCTATACCCTGTCTGGATCTCCCATGTTGTCCACGATCTCCACATCATGGAGGTGCACTAACTGCTGTGTTTAATTCACAGAATGTACCTTAATACAACCTCATGACAAAAAACGAATATTAATGCACCCAAGTGGTACAGCGGGATATTCCGCTAGCACACCAGCACTGGGATTCTGAACTCCCTGGGCATAATTGGCAGTGCCATCAGTCTGCTGGGTGGGAAAGACCGAACAAATATGTGGATGGGCTCTTCAAACACTGTGCAAGGACCCTGGTTAGCATCCCCAGCCACCTGTGCAGAGGGACTCTAACCCCTTATATGGATAGTATTAACCCCCCACTACCCCTAACCCCTTATATGGATAGTATTAACTCCCTACTACCCCAACCCCTTATATGGATAGTATTAACTCCCTACTACCCCTAAACCCCTTATATGGATAGTATTAACCCCCCACTACCCCTAACCCCTTATATGGATAGTATTAACTCCCTACTACCCCAACCCCTTATATGGATAGTATTAACTCCCTACTACCCCTAAACCCCTTATATGGATAGTATTAACTCCCTACTACCCCTAACCCCTTATATGGATAGTATTAACTCCCTACTACCCCAACCCCTTATATGGATAGTATTAACCCCCCACTACCCCCTAACCCCTTATATGGATAGTATTAACTCCCTACTACCTACTCCCTATATGGATAGTATTAACTCCCTACTACCCCTAACCCCTTATATGGATAGTATTAACTCCCTACTACCCCAACCCCTTATATGGATAGTATTAACTCCCTACTACCCCTAAACCCCTTATATGGATAGTATTAACTCCCTACTACCCCTAACCCCTTATATGGATAGTATTAACTCCCTACTACCCCAACCCCTTATATGGATAGTATTAACCCCCCACTACCCCCTAACCCCTTATATGGATAGTATTAACTCCCTACTACCCCTAAACCCCTTATATGGATAGTATTAACTCCCTACTACCCCTAAACCCCTTATATGGATAGTATTAACTCCCTACTACCCCTAACCCCTTATATGGATAGTATTAACTCCCTACTACCCCAACCCCTTATATGGATAGTATTAACTCCCTACTACCCCTAACTCCATATATGGATAGTATTAACTCCCTACTACCCCAACCCCTTATATGGATAGTATTAACTCCCTACTACCCCTAACCCCTTATATGGATAGTATTAACTCCCTACTACCCCTAACCCATTATATGGATAGTATTAACTCCCTACTACCCCTAACCCCTTATATGGATAGTATTAACTCCCTACTACCCTTAACCCCTTATATGGATAGTATTAACTCCCTACTACCCCTAACCCCTTATATGGATAGTATTAACTCCCTACTACCCCTAACCCCTTATATGGATAGTATTAACCCCCTACTACCCCAACCCCTTATATGGATAGTATTAACTCCCTACTACCCCTAACCCCTTATATGGATAGTATTAACCCCCTACTACCCCTAAACCCCTTATATGGATAGTATTAACTCCCTACTACCCCTAACCCCTTATATGGATAGTATTAACCCCCTACTACCCCAACCCCTTATATGGATAGTATTAACCCCCTACTACCCCTAACCCCTTATATGGATAGTATTAACTCCCTACTACCCCTAACCCCTTATATGGATAGTATTAACCCCCTACTACCTCTAAACCCCTTATATGGATAGTATTAACTCCCTACTACCCCTAACCCCTTATATGGATAGTATTAACCCCCTACTACCCCAACCCCTTATATGGATAGTATTAACCCCCTACTACCCCTAACCCCTTATATGGATAGTATTAACTCCCTACTACCCCTAACCCCTTATATGGATAGTATTAACTCCCTACTACCCCTAACCCCTTATATGGATAGTATTAACCCCCTACTACCCCTAAACCCCTTATATGGATAGTATTAACTCCCTACTACCCCTAACCCCTTATATGGATAGTATTAACCCCCTACTACCCCAACCCCTTATATGGATAGTATTAACCCCCTACTACCCCTAACCCCTTATATGGATAGTATTAACTCCCTACTACCCCTAACCCCTTATATGGATAGTATTAACCCCCTACTACCCCTAACCCCTTATATGGATAGTATTAACTGCCTACTACACCTAACTCCTTATATGGATAGTATTAACCCCCTACTACCCCTAACCCCTTATATGGATAGTATTAACCCCCTACTACCCCAACCCCTTATATGGATAGTATTAACCCCCTACTACCCCTAACCCCTTATATGGATAGTATTAACTCCCTACTACCCCTAACCCCTTATATGGATAGTATTAACTCCCTACTACCCCTTACCCCTTAAATGGATAGTATTAACTCCCTACTACCCCTAACCCCTTAAATGGATAGTATTAACTCCCTACTACCCCTAACTCCATATATATATATATATATATATATATGTATTTTCTCCCTTTTAATTAATGCATTTTGTCCAATTTTTACCCAATTGCATTATGCTTCCTCTCTACTGGTGCTGACCTCCGCCCCAATTGTGGAGAGTGAACCGACACTTGACCCCTCCGACACATGAGCAGTAGCTGAATGCATCTCTTCACCTGCACGAGGTGAGTTCATATGCAGACCAGCCCTGTGCACGGAGAGCCACACCCTGATCAGCATTATTCCTCTACTCTATGCAGACGCCATCAACCAGCCAGCAGAGGTCGTAATCGCATCAGTTAAGAGGTCCCTATCCGGCTCCCTCCTGGATCAACAACAGCCAAACGTTGTTCATATAGCCGCTCAGCCCAGCCGGATGGCAGAGCTGAGATTCGATATGATGTATTTGAAATCCCAGCTCTGGTGTGCTAGCGTATTTTACCGCTGCACCACCTGAGCGGCCCCTAACCCCTAATATTGATTATTATTTACTCCCTATTTAGTGAATTTGTAGGTAAACAGAGTATGAGTGCTACATCTAAATGTACATTTGTAAGCTTGTGGTTATATTTGGTGGGGCAGGCAGGGTAGGGGTGCACCAAGCTCAGTATTCGGTCTCTTTTCTTACTTTGGAACAGGACAGCCATATTACGTCAAATGAAAACCCTTCAAAAAAGCTTTTGATATATATTTTATTCAGCTACAAACAGGTTCTTACCTGAATATGCGACCAGTCATAACTTGAACTATGTTACTATGCTTCAGGCAACCAAGTAAAATGGGCACATTTGGATGCGCCATATTTACTGGTTTACTTAACCAAGCATGGCATATTCTTTTAAAGGTTATTTTCTCTTTAATTACTGAAAAACCTTGATTCTTGCATATTATACCATGAATCAATAAAATTTTAGGATAATATTGAATAACTCAGACAAAACAATTCAATTGTTATATTTTTTCTACATTTCTGGCCCAACTCCTTTCGCCTACTACAATACAAACCTTATAAAGGACTGACAAAATAGATATTAATTTGTCCCAGATCCCTTTGTTTGAGTGTCACTTGGTAATCACAGCAATAATGTGGTTTGGGAAATTGGCTCCGAATGGCATTGAACCAGTTTAAGACACAGCACACATACAGCCATAACATTAAAACCACCTTGTTTCTACTCTCACTGTCCATTTTATCAGCTCCACTTACCATATAGAAGCACTTTGTAGTTCTACAATTATCTACTGTAGTCCATCTGTTTCTCTACATACTTTTTTAGCCTGCTTTCACCCTGTTCTTCAATGGTCAGGACCCCCACAGGACCACCACAGAACAGGTATTATTTGGGTGGTGAATCATTCTCAGCACTGCAGTGACACTGACATGGTGGTGGTGTGTTAGTGTGTGTTGTGCTGGTATGAGTGGATCAGACACAGCAGCGCTGCTGGAGTTTTTAAGTACCGTGTCCGCTCACTGTCCACTCTATTAGACACTCCTACCTAGTTTGTTCACCCTGTAGATGTGAAGTCAGAGACGATCGCTCATCTATTGCTGCTGTTTGAGTTGATCATCTTCTAGACCTTCATCAGTGGTCACAGGATGCTGCCCACTGGGCGCTTTTGGCTAAATATTTTTGGTTGGTGGACTATTCTCAGTCCAGCAGTAACAGTAAGGTGTTTAAAAACTCCATCAGCATTGCTGTGTCTTATCCACTCATACCAGCACAACACACACTAACACACCACCACCATGTCAGTGTCACTGCTGTGCTGAGATTGATCCACCACCCAAATAATACCAACTCTGTAGTGGTCCTGTGGGGGTCCTGACCATTGAAGAACAGCATGAAAGGGGGCTAACAAAGCATCCAGAGAAACAGATGGACTACAGTCAGTAATTGTAGAACTACAAAGTGCTTCTATATGGTAAGTGGAGCTGATAAAATGAACAGTGAATGTAGAAACAAGGAGGTGGTTTAAATGTTATGGCTGATCGGTGTATAATACAGCAACAAAAATGTTTGTGGACATAGCTGCCACACCTATGGTCTAAAGGAGCATTAAAGTTTAAAAAATAGACAGCTACGTTATCTCTAAAGACAATCAATTAAGCTAAATGACTTTCAACTTGCCATGCTCATTGAATGATACTGTAGCAACAAACAGTAGCATAAACCAAAAACCTAGTCTTATGTGTAACGATTTCATCTCACACTTCTTTATGAATCAGCTGTCTAAATAAAAAAACATGTGTTATATTAACACTGACACCGTACTAGGTGGATAATTTATGCAGACAGAAAGTGTTTTCTTTCAATTTCATTTAATTTGATCACCTCTTATCCTGGTCAGGGTAGTGGTGGGTCTGGTTTCCCAGGAATCACACCAATCTATAGCATGACTTCAGCTGTCTCCCATTCCTCCCCTCAGACATAGCCAATCATGTCTCCGCTGGGAATTCAAACCCTAAATCCCAGTGGTAACAGGTTGGCATAATTTACGGCTGTGCCACCCAAGCACCCATGAAAGTTATTTTTATTATAAATAGCAACATAAATGCTCATATTGGCATTAAGATGCCAATAATAAATAGTATAAAAATCATAATAACAAATAAATAATAATTATTAATCTAAACATTTCTCTTCTCAGCTGCAGCATTGGGACATGTGCATGACAGGACATGAATTATTAGTTGGGAGCTTAATGGATTGGGTTTCCATAGCTGAGCCACTATACACAAGCCTAAAACACCAAATGCAATGCCAAGTGTTGGAATGGTCAAAGATCTGTGGGCCAACTAACTACACCCCATTTACCGACCACCCCCCAGGCCCCCCACATTTTTATTTATTCCTCAAGGATATCATATCAATCAAAAAGCTATTATCATATTATTGGGAGAAATCTGAATGCTAAATGTTTGGCAGGGGTTTATGTTCTCTGTAAGTCATCAATCATCAGTATGCTTCCTGGCTGTATTAAAGCAAATCCCTGCAGTTATGTTTTAAATCTAGTAGAACCCCTTTTAAGTAGAGTAGATACCGAAGTAGAATACTACAACCCCAAATCAGAAAAAGTTGGGACTGTATGGAAAATGCAAATAACATAAACATGCGGTGTTCCGTACATTTACTTTGACTTTTATTTGATTGCAGACAGAATGAACCCAAGATATTAAATGTTTTATCTGCTCAACTTCATTTCGTTTGTTAATATACCTCCATTCCTGCATTTCAGACCTGCAACACATTCCAAAAAAAAGTTGGGACGGGGCAATTTAGGGCTAGAAATGAGGTGAAAAAACTAAATAATGATGTGACTCCAAACAGGTGATTGTAATCATGGTTTGGTACAAAAGCAGCATCCAGGAAAGGCTGAGTCTTTGATGAGCAAAGATGATCAGAGGATCTCCAGTTTGTCAACAAATGTGTGAGAAAATGATTGAAATGTTTAAAAACAATGAACCTCAAAGAAAGATTGGAAGGGATTTGCATATTTCTCCCTCTACAGAGCATAATATCACTAAACCATTCAAGGAATCAGAAGGAATTTCAGTGCGTAAAGGCCAAGGGCGCAAGCTTAAGCTGAACGCCCGTGATCTTCAATCCCTCAGACAGCACTGCATCAAGAACCGCCACTCAACAATAGCTGATATAACCACATGGGTGAGGGATTACTTTGGCAAACCTTTATCAAGCACTACAATACAGAGTTACATGCACAAATGTCACTAAAAACTTTACTATGTCCAAAAAAGAAGCCTTATGTTAACCATGTCCAGAAGAGGCGTCGACTTCTCTGGGCTCGGAAGCATCTAGGATGGACCATCATACAGTGGTCAGATGAATCAGCATTTTTGGAAAAAATGGATGCTGTGTTATCAGCAACAAGTCCAAAAGCCAGGCTCTGTCATGGTATGGGACTGTGTCAGTTCCCTTGGCAAAGGTCATTTACACTTCTATGATGGCAGCATTAATGCAGAAAAGTACATTGAGATCTTAGAGCAACATGTGCTGCCTTCAAGGATGTTTTTCAGGGATGTCCATGTATTTTTCAACAAGACGATGCAAAACCACATACTGCACACATTACAAAGGCATGGCTGTGGAAGAAGAGGGTACGGGTACTGGACTGGCCTGCCTACAGTCCTGACCTGTCCCCAATAGAGAATGTGTGGAGAATTTTGAAACAAAATGTACTGTTGCACATGTTAAGACGTGTTTGCAGGAAGAATGGGACAAAATAAAAGCTGAAACACTAAATCACTTGGTCTCCTCAATGCTAAAACGTCTTTTAAGTGTGGTGAAAAGGAATGGCAACATTACAAAGTGGTAAATGCTTTACTGTCCCAACTTTTTTTGGAATGTTTTGCAGGCCTGAAATGCAGGAATGGATGTTTATTAATAAATAAAATGAAGTTAAGCAGACAAAACATGAAATATCTCAGGTTCATCCTGTCTGCAATCAAATAAAAGTCAAAGTAAATGTAAGAAACTCTGTGTTTCTTATTATTTGCATTTTCCATGCTGTCCCAACTTTTTCCGATTTGTGGTTGTAGTATTATGGTTCTGAAAGTGATATTTGTGTGTATATGAAAACTAGAGAGCTTTTTTTATTTCTTGGATCAGCCCTACTTTGGTTTCAGTGGTTGTAACTGAGATAGATTACAAGTAAAATAAAAATGAACACCAGCCCTCATGACCGGCTGACCAAGTTTGGTATGTGTGGGATAAAAAATGCATGAGACTCTGAGAAATACATATCCCATTGCACACACACCTACAGAAATTAGTTCCTAAAAATAAACAGCTGGACCTCGTCACCAGAGTGCTTTGTTATCCTTCTGGAAATGAAACACCGAATGCAAGCAACATTTTCAACACTGTATCCACACTAATGTAACATGACACTCAGGCATCATTTTTTAGTCCACATTCATAGATCCACACATGATTCACAACAAGTTAACATCAGGAACATGTGGCGTGAGTTTGATAATTTAACGTATGGTCAAGCCACATAACACACTGAATCGCATTTACATTTTCAGCATTTAGCAGACGCTTTTATCCAAAGCGACTTACACAATGAGCAATTGAGGGTTAAGGGTCTTGCTCAGGGACCCAACAGTGGCAACTTGGTGGTGGCGGGGCTTGAACCGGCAACCTTCTGTTTCTTAACCACTGAGCTATCACTGGTGAGAGCATGATCACCACACACCTCCTCTGACACGTGTACATTCTGCAGCCGCTTTTTATCACCTGCCAGTGTTGGGTTCCCACTCAGAGCTGCACTAAGCTCCATGAAACTCACACCTCAGCTCCCCTCCTCACGAGATCGCATATCGCAGTGGGAAGACACACTGTCCGAACTTCCTTCTCTCAAACGTGGCCAACAGTGTTTGTGTGGACAGGTCTGGTCTTTGGCTCTGCTGAGATTCAAGCTCACAAGTTTAAACACTACACAGTGGTGTGCTAACGCTTGAGCATCCTGATTTAACTTGTTTTAATTGAAAATCCAACAAAATGCAAAATTGAAAGAACAGGATACAAAACAGAGGTCTGAACTACAGTAAGTGGAATTTAAATAGCTAAGAAACTGAAATTGTGGCCGCTCAGGTGGTGCAGCGGTAAAAACACACGCTGGAACCAGAGCTGGATCTCGAATACATCGTATCGAATCTCAGTTCTGTCTGCCGTCTAAGGCTGAGAGGCCACGTGAACAACGATTGGCCTGTTGTTCAGATGGGGGGTCTCTCTCTCATGACTTGGTGCAATCTGCTGGCTGATTGATGGCGCCTGCACAGAGATGAGAAAAGAGTGCTGTCAGGGTGTGTCTCTCCATACACAACGCTGAGCTGCACTGCACTCGACAAAGCGTAGGTGATAAGATGCATACGGCTGCTGCCCACATGTCGGAGGGGTCGTGGGTTAGCTTTGTTCTCCTCAATCAGAGTAGGGATCGGCATTGGTGGAGAGGAAGCATGACGCAATCGGGCAATTGGACATGCTAAGAAGGGAGAAAAGGGGGAGAAAATGCATCATGAAAAAAAAAGAGTATATACGTAAAAGAAAAGAAACTGAAATTGTTATCATATTACAGAGACTGGTGTTCAGACCTCCTGTGTAAGAAAATGTATGCTTAAAATAAAGCCGAGGGTCGAGGCTGAGGTTTAAGACTCACAGTTCTCTACTGATAAGAGATCTGTTAACCTTAGTAAGTTCCTAATTCTGGCCTGCTTCTACTAATTACTAAAATACTGCAGCCTAACATTGATTCTGTTGTAAAAAAAAAACATGCAGGCAAAACAGAGCCCTTATTTGTTCGGTCATTACGTGAGTAGGCACGGCGACTTTAGCATAAAGAGGCACATTCACAGACCAATAAACTACACGCCATTGAGCCAATAGGCACCCAGCAGCACTCTAGTCTATCCCAACCTTACACTTCATTCAAAAATATCCTTTTTTGTTGTTCATTTATATACTACATTCAATCCAAATGTACACACATAATAAATAATGTGTTGATAAAAAATGCATCTGGCTTAGTTCTAGATGTTGCCAATGGTTGAGATTTCACACAATCAGTGACAATCTTTCTAAAGTTCTCAGGGACAAAATCATTACACAACATCTTTTGATGCATGCTCAATAATCCAGGTGCACATATTCATAAAGTTGAATCAGTTCATCTGGACACAAAGTTTGGTGTACAGATACATTTCATCACTCATCCAAGTGACTACCTTTAGACATCTTCAGGCACACATGGCCATTAATGGTCATTGTGACTGGCATATAGACCTGATCGGTCATTATGCAGATCGGCTGCATATAAGGTTGGGGTATTCAACACCGGCTCAGAGTCTTGGATGAGTGACTACACCAAACTTTTTGTCCAGATTAATTGATTCAACTTTGTGCATTACACAGCACTTAAATGGAAAAAGCTACAGAGCCATAGCACACACCTTAAACTGGGGAGTTCATAGGATCACATATTGCCCACAACAGGTGCACCATACAGGATTTCTCATTATCTTTACAGACTAATAACAGCAGATCATTTGTCTGCATATTTGATTTGGCACAATATTTACACTGGATGCTCTTTCTGACATAGCCCTCCTATTTCTCCAGGCTTGGGACTGGCACTAAGGGTGCACTGATATGTGTCCAGCTTATCATGTTTGGAAAAAGAAGATTTGCATGTTTTATCCCAAGAATGCCATATTCACATTAAAGTATGAAGGTGGGAGGGGAGCATCATGATTTGGGGCTGTTTCTCTAAAAACAATACTAGGGCACTCAAAGCAAATGACATAATAAAAAAGAAAATAATAACTCATGACTGATTTCTAAATATAAGGCGCTAGCTAATCTCTTTATTTAAATCTAATTAAAAACCTATCAATGATTTTAAAATTCTATGTCTATAAGTGGTTGTTCTCCCCATGTCTGCGTGGGTTTCCTCTGGGAGCTCCGGTTTCCTCCCACAGTCCAAAGATATGCCAGTGACGTGGATTGGAGATACAAAATAGTCCATGACTGTGTTTGACATTAAACTTGTGAACTGATGAATCTTGTGTAATGAGTAACCACCGTTCCTGTCATGAATGTAACCAAAAGTGTAAAACATGACGTTAAAATCCTGATAAATATATAAATAAATAAATGTCTATCATAGCCTTGGGGAACTAAAAACAGTTTGCCAGGAGGAATCTATTCATTTGTATTAAGGTGCCAATTTTACAACATGCTCGCAAGATGGCAAGTTAACGTGCAGTCCTAATGAGGTCACCTTACCATGCCTCCAGACAGTTACACAGCATTTCCAGAGTTCATAAAGCATCCTTGCTGTCTCATATGGCTATGAGCCATATTAGCATAGATTTAGAAAGCCCTAAATACTGATATTTTTTTCTATTTTTATTTATGCATTTTCTCCTATTTTCTCCCAATTCCTTTTGTAAACAATTGTTTCACTGTTTTTAAACTTATGTGTTGTCATACATGTTATCATGAACACATTTGAACATAGAACACCCCCCCCCCCCCCAACCCCCGGGTGTGTTGGCCAAGAAAAAAAAATAAAAATTAAGATATAGACAGTACATAGCAGAGCGTATACATAAGAGAACACTAGCTTCATAAAAATACAAGAGAGCACAAAATACAAATAAAAATGGCAAATGAATAACCTAAATAGCCTAGTAAAGACTCCACTGATTGGAGCGCCTTCTTCCAAGCATCAATAGTTCTTGACTGAGCTCCATTTATATGAGCAACTGAAAGTTCCAAAGAAGTAATGTCCAGTGCAGACAAAATCCATTCCATTTTCTCCCAATTTAGCGTAGTCAATTTGTCTTCCGCTGCTGGAGGATCCCTGGTTGCAGTCGAGGTGCGTATATTGCTGCTCACGCCTCCTCCGACCCGCGAGCAGCCCTTAGTGGAACCCTTTTTCACCCATGCACTCTGCACAGGCACCTAATCTGCTAATCAGGGTCTGTATACAGCGTTTAAAGAGACACCACCCACATAGAATCTCAGCGCTGGTGTGCTAGCGGAATATCCCGCTGCGCCACCCGGGCGCCCCTAACTACTGATATTTGTCAGATGTTATTTTTCAGTGTAGTTTTATTGGCCACACTTCCACACACAACCTCATCACCTAAGCCAGGCATTCTTAATATTTGACCAGTGACCCATTTTTAAGAGCTTAATTCAGAACTACATTTACAACAGTGTAACATTACTGTTCAATTTTCTTACTTAAAGATTAAAAAGAGATTTTTCTTAATTAATGTCTATATTGTTCCTAGGACATTAATATCAAGATATTATATCAATGGTGAAAGATTACTTTACACTAAGCTCTTTCTGTCTTCTGTTTCAGAGAAACTCCAACCTCCTAAATTAATATGATAACTGTTACTCCAATAAATTAGAAAACAAAAATAAATTACCACACTCAACAGTTTGTAGAGATAGATAAATAAATAATGACCTCATTTCCATCTCCAAATGGGGTCCCAACTCCAGGGGTGGGAACTGCTAATAAGCCTTAAAAAGGACAGAGAAAACCCTGCATATATTATCATTTAATCTCTAGCTTAGGATAAGCATTGCTTAAAATACCCATTAATAACAACAGCAGGTCCTCATCTAGGATTACCAATGAGATTATGCCTTATGTAATCTCAGTACCATGTTAACACCGCCATCCATGTTTTAATGCTACACAGTCAAAAGATAAGTAAAGAAGGATCTCCATAAAATTAACAGACATCTAACTTGAACATTTACTATAGAGACTTATCCAGACCTCATCCTTATCCAACTGTACAGCACGATTTCTAAAATTTCAAGATGCTAAAAAACTGAAAGCTGAATGGAAAGTGTTATTAGGTGTGATGAATCCAAAAACACAATTTGCAAATTAAAACCCCACATCAGGAATATGTTTCTTTGTTTATTAGGATTTTAACGTCATATTTTACACTTTGGTTACAATCATGTCAGGAATGGTAGTTACTCATCAATTCACAAGGTTATATCAAACACAGTCTTGGACAATTTAGTGTCTCCAATGCACATTATTTTATAAATGTCAAATAAACTTAATTAAACTTGAATTAAGGAAATGTTACTACACAAGCTTTGTTGTATTTCTAGCCATTATTTAAAGCAAGGGGGTAAATTAAAGCAGCCAGTCTCACACTGTGGTTTATGTGCTTTAGTTTTAGTTTATGTTATCATATTCCTTTTAGTTTACATCAAAAAGCACATGATAATTGAAAACAAGTTAATGCCACTGTTAGATAAAGGTGGAAATGCCTGCTAGGTTTCTAATTCTTCTGTAATGTTTCTCTCATACAATTTACAAAAATATTTTTGCCGTTATCCTGCTGAGCTAGTGTACACATGCTTTTGTTTACTGCCACCTTTACTGTCAAACGTTAACAGAAAGTTGGACAGAGCTGCTGAGCCTGTCTGGCAAACAGAAGCTACGATTGTGATTGGGCTGGGAGCTGATCCGAACAAGAGTCGATTCACCAATTCTAGGTATAGAATCCACACAGTGATCCGGAAAAGTGAGCAGCACAGAGCTCACTTTTATATATAAATATAAATAAATATATATATATATATAATGGCAGGAAATACTGTATATAGCAAACACGGAAATATATGGAATGAAACTTGATATATTTGGAATGAAACTGATATATATAGAATAAAAACTGATATATATGGAATGAAAACCGATATATATATATATATATACACTGTATATATGTGTATATATATATATATATATATATATATATGTATATATATATATATATATATATGTATATATATATATATATATATATATATATATATATATATATATATATATATATATATATATATATATATAAAATGAAACTGATATATATAAAATGAAACTGATATATATAGAATAAAAACCGATATATATAAAATGAAACTGATACATATAGAATGAAAACAGATATATATGGAATGAAAACTGATATATATAAAATGAAACTGATATATATGGAATGAAAACTGATATATATAAAATGAAAGTCGATATATATAAAATGAAAGTCGATATATATATGGAATGAAAATTGATATATATAAAATGAAAGTCAATATATATGGAATGAATACTGATATATATATATACAGTGTATCACAAAAGTGAGTACACCCCTCACATTTCTGCAAATATTTTATTATATCTTTTCATGGGACAACACTATAGACATGAAACTTGGATATAACTTAGAGTAGTCAGTGTACAGCTTGTATAGCAGTGTAGATTTACTGTCTTCTGAAAATAACTCAACACACAGCCATTAATGTCTAAATAGCTGGCAACATAAGTGAGTACACCCCACAGTGAACATGTCCAAATTGTGCCCAAAGTGTCAATATTTTGTGTGACCACCATTATTATCACTGCCTTAACCCTCCTGGGCATGGAATTCACCAGAGCTGCACAGGTTGCTACTGGAATCCTCTTCCACTCCTCCATGATGACATCACGGAGCTGGTGGATGTTAGACACCTTGAACTCCTCCACCTTCCACTTGAGGATGCGCCACAGGTGCTCAATTGGGTTTAGTCCATCACCTTTACCTTCAGCTTCCTCAGCAAGGCAGTTGTAATCTTGGAGGTTGTGTTTGGGGTCGTTATCCTGTTGGAAAACTGCCATGAGGCCCAGTTTTCGAAGGGAGGGGATCATGCTCTGTTTCAGAATGTCACAGTACATGTTGGAATTCATGTTTCCCTCAATGAACTGCAGCTCCCCAGTGCCAGCAACACCACCATGCTTGACTGTAGGCAAGATACAGTTGTCTCGGTACTTCTCACCAGGGCGCCGCCACACATGCTGGACACCATCTGAGCCAAACAAGTTTATCTTGGTCTCGTCAGACCACAGGGCATTCCAGTAATCCATGTTCTTGGACTGCTTGTCTTCAGCAAACTGTTTGCGGGCTTTCTTGTGCGTCAGCTTCCTTCTGGGATGACGACCATGCAGACCGAGTTGATGCAGTGTGCGGCGTATGGTCTGAGCACTGACAGGCTGACCTCCCACGTCTTCAACCTCTGCAGCAATGCTGGCAGCACTCATGTGTCTATTTTTTAAAGCCAACCTCTGGATATGACGCCAAACACGTGGACTCAACTTCTTTGGTCGACCCTGGCGAAGCCTGTTCCGAGTGGAACCTGTCCTGGAAAACCGCTGTATGACCTTGGCCACCATGCTGTAGCTCAGTTTCAGGGTGTTAGCAATCTTCTTATAGCCCAGGCCATCTTTGTGGAGAGCAACAATTCTATTTCTCACATCCTCAGAGAGTTCTTTGCCATGAGGTGCCATGTTGAATATCCAGTGGTCAGTATGAGAGAATTGTACCCAAAACACCAAATTTAACAGCCCTGCTCCCCATTTACACCTGGGACCTTGACACATGACACCAGGGAGGGACAACGACACATTTGGGCACAATTTGGACATGTTCACTGTGGGGTGTACTCACTTATGTTGCCAGCCATTTAGACATTAATGGCTGTGTGTTGAGTTATTTTCAGAAGACAGTAAATCTACACTGCTATACAAGTTGTACACTGACTACTCTAAGTTATATCCAAGTTTCATGTCTATAGTGTTGTCCCATGAAAAGATATAATAAAATATTTGCAGAAATGTGAGGGGTGTACTCACTTTTGTGATACACTGTATATATATATACAGTGTATATATATATATATATATATATCAGTTTTTATTCCATATATATCAGTGTTTGCTATATATTTCCTGTTTGGCTTGCCATATATATATATATATATATATATATATATATATATATATATATATATATATATATATATATATATATATATACATACACATGGCTGGATTACTGACCGGGCCAGCGCCCAGGGGCGCTCGAGGAAGGGGGGGCCCTGGCCCAAAACATTCTGCGATGCCTATCAACATTTATGATACAATATACTCTTATTTCCTAGGGCCCTAAATTTTAAGGAACCCCTGACTACCAGGGACTCTGACCCCAGGGCCTCCGGCCATGCTCTTGGGGTCGCTAGTTCTGCATAGAAGCCATTCACCATGGATCCTCGACTCTCCAGGGACCTGCATATCTCCAGGCAAGCTACTGCATGTGCTAACCCACCAGGGGGAGGGGGGGGGGGGGTGTCGATTGAGCGTCCTGCAACCAAGGGGGAGGGGCAGAGGCCGCACCCGTTATACGCGGCCGAGTGCTGGTCCACCAAGGGGAGGGGGGCGTGGCACAGAGTGTAAGTGTCCTTAAATATATATATATATATATATATATATATATATATATATATATATATATATATATATATATATATATATATATATATATATATACACATACTGTATATGCTTTACTGTATATGCTTTACGCTATTTATACTGTATATGAATTACGCTATTTATTTTTAGCAAATATGTAAACGTACAAGATTCATCACGTGATTTAGGTTGTGGAAAAGAGAATCAGTACAACTGTTCTGTGGAATCGACTCCAGTGATTCCACACGTCTGAAAACAGAGTCGAAGTGCGTGTAACCCGAAGCATGAGAGGCTACTTTTGTTGCCTAGATACAATGCCCGCCTACCGTCAACACATACCCCGCCTCCTCGTGCGCAAACAAATGGAGCCACACGAGGCTGAAGGCAGGAGGAAAGAATGACAGCTTAGAAACCAACTCGGTTTCCTTCATAATAATAATGACAGACAACAGCACCGAAAACAGAGTACATGTAGAAAACAACAGTCCCCCAAAGCATATCTGACACAACTAAACAACTACATCAAACTACACACACAAGTGCAAGACATAACAAGAGGAATAACAGATCAGAGTGCAGCAGTGCTGTAGTTAGTGTGGTGACAGTGAGTCAGTTACCTTTAGAGTACAGAGACTTGGGGGAACGGAGGTCGATATCCGAGCCGAAAAGCGAAATGAAGTCAGAGGGCATCGCAGTGCCTCCCTGAGCTGCGAAATAAAAGTCGCTTTGGAGTGCAGTGCAAAGTTACACCAAGTAAAAGTAAGAAAACGGAGTATTTCCTCCTTCTGGTTCATTCATAAAGCCCCGGTGGCGTCAGTAGGTCTCAGGGTTTAGCAGTTTACTGACTGAAGTGTGAGTGTTGAGTTTGTGTTGCAGCCCCTCCCACCTCACTCAGGAGCTACTGATGTGTCGTTCGTCAACGAGTCGACTCTTCTCACTAAAGACTCGGAACCGACTCGCGATGAATCGTCGTCGTGTCATTAAAGACAATTTTACAGTTACAAGCAATTTTGTATTCCAACTCAACCCACGCAGACACGCGGAGAACATGCAAACTCCTCACAGAAAGATTGAAAAAAAGATTTTTAAAAAGTTAGTTTATATAACCTAAGTTAAAAAGTTAGTTTAAATGATAATATTTAACATATTTTTACACACAGGGCAGTGATAGCTCAGTGGTTAAGGTACTGGACTAGTAAACAGAAGGTTAAGCTCAGTGGTTAAGGTACTGGACTAGTAAACAGAAGGTTAAGCTCAGTGGTTAAGGTACTGGACTAGTAAACAGAAGGTTAAGCTCAGTGGTTAAGGTACTGGACTAGTAAACAGAAGGTTAAGCTCAGTGGTTAAGGTACTGGACTGGTAAACAGAAGGTTAAGCTCAGTGGTTAAGGTACTGGACTAGTAAACAGAAGGTTAAGCTCAGTGGTTAAGGTACTGGACTGGTAAACAGAAGGTTAAGCTCAGTGGTTAAGGTACTGGACTAGTAAACAGAAGGTTAAGCTCAGTGGTTAAAGTACTGGACTAGTAAACAGAAGGTTAAGCTCAGTGGTTAATGTACTGGACTAGTAAACAGAAGGGTAACAGAAGGTTAAGCTCAGTGGTTAATGTACTGGACTAGTAAACAGAAGGTTAAGCTCAGTGGTTAAGGTACTGGACTGGTAAACGGAAGGTTAAGCTCAGTGGTTAATGTACTGGACTAGTAAACAGAAGGTTAAGCTCAGTGGTTAAGGTACTGGACTAGTAAACAGAAGGTTAAGCTCAGTGGTTAAGGTACTGGACTGGTAAACAGAAGGTTAAGCTCAGTGGTTAAGGTACTGGACTAGTAAACAGAAGGTTAACAAAAGGTTAAGCTCAGTGGTTAATGTACTGGACTAGTAAACAGAAGGTTAAGCTCAGTGGTTAAGGTACTGGACTAGTAAACAGAAGGTTAAGGTACTGGACTAGTAAACATAAGGTTAACAAAAGGTTAAGCTCAGTGGTTAATGTACTGGACTAGTAAACATAAGGTTAAGCTCAGTGGTTAAGGTACTGGACTGGTAAACAGAAAGTTAAGCTCAGTGGTTAAGGTACTGGACTAGTAAACAGAAGGTTAACAAAAGGTTAAGCTCAGTGGTTAATGTACTGGACTAGTAAACAGAAGGTTAAGCTCAGTGGTTAAGGTACTGGACTAGTAAACAGAAGGTTAAGCTCAGTGGTTAAGGTACTGGACTAGTAAACAGAAGGTTAACAAAAGGTTAAGCTCAGTGGTTAATGTACTGGACTAGTAAACATAAGGTTAAGCTCAGTGGTTAAGGTACTCGACTGGTAAACAGAAGGTTAAGCTCAGTGGTTAAGGTTCTGGACTAGTAAACAGAAGGTTAACAGAAGGTTAAGCTCAGTGGTTAAGGTACTGGACTGGTAAACAGAAGGTCAAGCTCAGTGGTTAAGGTTCTGGACTAGTAAACAGAAGGTTAACAGAAGGTTAAGCTCAGTGGTTAAGGTACTGGACTAGTAAACAGAAGGTTGCCGGTTCAAGCCCCGCCACCACCAAGTTGCCACTGTTGGGTCCCTGAGCAAGGCCCTTAACCCTCAGTTGCTCATTGTGTTCAGCTCATCATGTAAGTCGCTTTGGATAAAAGCGTCTTCTAAATGCTGTAAATGTAAATGTACACTTATCCGAAAAGTTTACATACACTTGTAAGCAATATGTATGTCATGGCAGTGTTGTCCTGAAGTTCCAATCAGAAATATTCAACCTTCCAAAGTAAATAAGAATTTATAACTCTCAACTTTTCTGCAGAGCTAGATTTTGCTTTAAATTAAGTCTTTATGCATTTGGATATTACAGCAAATAAACAAAGAAAATGTATTATTTATTATTATTATTATTATTATTAATAATAATAATAATAATAATATTGATAATAATAATAATAATTAATTTAATTAAGTAATAATTATTTAATTAATAAATGCCTTTTCAGTTTTACATTTAAATCCCATAAAAACTCTTTGGTGGAATTTAAAGAAAGCAGTAGCACAAAAGGTATAAAACCTCAATGACCTGGAATCTTTTTGCATGGGTGAAGATTCAACATAGGAGGTGTCAGAAGCTTGTTAGCACTTACTAAATCCGCTAATTAGAATTTATAGCAAAAGGATGTTTCACCAAGTGAGGCTGGGGTGTGAATAATAGTGCACCTGGACATTTGTTAAATAGTTAGATGTGTTTTATTTAAACTAATGAGTATTAAACTAATATACATATATTCCTTTTGCTTTTATGGTGTGTGCATGACAGAAGTGATAAATAAATTAATAAGTAAATAAAAAGCTGGCAGAGCTGGTGAAGACACACAGCATTCTTACTTATTTTCGATTATCACATCCTGTCACTGCCTATGAAAAGTTTTACATGTTTTTCCCATGTCTACATCGGGTTATCATTAGGTACTCTGACTTCTGAGTGCAAGTGAGTGAATATGAGGGTGTGCGGTGCTCTGCACTGAATTGGAGCCAATGTCCTGAGTATTTTTCTGCCTTCCTATAAGTACTTCTGGGTGGTATCAGACCTGCTGTGGCCGTGATCATGTGGTTAGTGAAAATAAATATATTATTCATTAATTAATACATGAAAAGAACAGAGTTGAATGTTTACAGCTTTGCCAGTAAGTGTAATTATTTTATTGCCAACATGGGTCATCTGATAAGCTTCAAATATCATTTAATGATTAGTTCTTTATGACTATAAAGTGTATCCAAACTCAATAAAATGCATTTTCCATCCATGCAGCGTGTTACTGCTTTTATTATTAACTCAAACAAACAATAACTTAAACATGAAGTACTGTATTGGGAAACCACTGAGTGCTGAAGTGTGTAAAGTAAAAAACCTCTAAGAAATCAGAAAAAAACCTCCCAACAAGCCTAATATCCCGAATGCCAAGCAAGGTGAAAAAGTACAACACACAAATAAATTAATATTCAAGATTAGCCTAAACTGCGAATGTGTTTATGAATAAATATTCCAGACCCAGACTAAATTGGTCAGACTCCCCTGTGGTGATTGGTTTGATTTTAATAGTAAAAATATGATTAATTACTAAATATATTAATCCCAGTTATTAATATTAATTGTCCGTGCTGCTTTTTAATGAATTTGTGCATATGACCTATGCTCCTTGAATTGCGAAAAATTGCGTATTATACGTAAGTTGCGTAATGTACGTAAGTTGCGTAATGTACGAAAGGGGCGTGCATTACGCACTTTGCGTCGCCGCCCCCAAGACTCCATTCGCTTCATTCACATTAAACCTGCACTGATTTCTGCAGCTGTGGGGAAGTATACACTTAAAAGACAAAAAAGAGTGGATAGTAAACTAAATATTACTTAAATCTAAGATCAATTTTAGCAAATATAATAATATGTTCTTCTGACAAAATAAAAACAGTCAAAATACAGCATCAAATATCATTTATTTATTTATTAGGATTTCAGCATCATGTTTTACACAGTTTGGTTACATTCATGACAGAAACACTTGCATATTTAGACTGTGGAAGCTCAAAACCCAAGCAGACATGGGGAGAACATGCAAACTCTGCACAGAAAGGACCCGAACCGCCGCATCTGATCGAACCCAAGACCTTCTTGCTGTGAGGCAACAGTGCTACCCACCCATTAATGTTTGTAATTTACACCAATTCATTTCTTACGTTAATAATGTATGTATTTATTGGTATTAATATATGTATGATCTAAAAGATCACAAAACACCCACACAAATTCATAAGAAAATATTTAATCTCAAAAACATGTCATGAACCCGACATGCAAATCTGGTATGACTGCTACCTAAAATAGGTTTATAAAAAGACAAATAAATACATAGGAGAATGAATGAATGAATGAATATTGAAAACCCATTCTTAATTGCCCGGGCTGTCCTTTAGTGTATCAGTGAAAATAAATAAATGAATAGCTTACACCAAACCTAAAAGTCTAAATGATCTCTTGCACTTTATTTTAAATATTTTACTAGTAAAAATAAGTAAAACATGAATGAATATTCCAGACCTAGACTTCAATATTTGCCCTTTTACTTAACGATTGAAAATACTTAAACGAATGAATGAATGAATGGACATTAAAGACTGAATTTGCCAAACTGTTTATTTTAGTGATTGTGTTTATTTAATTATTTAAAATTAGAATTAAATATTACAGAGCAGACCCGAATGACTGTTTTACTATACGAATAAAAATGAATGAGTGAACAGTTTAAAAACTATTACGTTTAGGGCTGTCAAACGATTAAAATTTTTAATCGCGATTAATCTCAGAATTTCATATAGTTAATCGCGATTAATCGCATTTAAAAAAAATCTGTGTAAATGTTATAGAAAACAAGGATTTTTAAGTGAAATGTTACAATTAAAATGGTGAACACATTTTATGCTAAATGTACTTATGTTAAAAACTGCTGGGACAAGAGAAAACTGTAAGGGAGTTTTATTCACTCACATACTAGGCAGTAAATGTCAGATTGTAGGTTAGAATTTCTCCATCAGCAAACATTGTAGATCAGCGGTGCTTTAGATGGGATAAGGCGTAGTTATTGTATCAGACTTGTCTGTGGTTGTATCGTGACGATGGTTTGATGGACGTTTCTACACGAAGGGAGTGTGTTTTGACCCTTTGGGGCTTCCATAGTTCATGAACTAACGTGCTCGACTCAGCTTTCCGGTATTCGGTACAGAAGAAGAAGTTAATTAAGTGTAATAAAGTGTTCTGCTCCCGACAACTTGTGAATATAGCGTGTATTTATTTCTTTATTATGCAAGTGCATCACTACCACGATCGGTTACATTATGTTAACAAACTGCAAATGAAAAACGGTGGCAAGTCCGACATTAAAACGTTTGTTCTACCAGTCAAGTGTCAACATGAACTAGAATTTGCGTTAATGGCACTAATTTTTTTAATCGCGTTAAATTGAGGTCGCGTTAATGCGTTATTATTACGTTGTGTATTTGAGCATTTTTATAGGCAGAACTATAGGTGGCGACATAGTGAGCCTTTCTGTCCCATCCACCACAAGCTGACAGAGAAGAGAAGCAGCGGAACCTGCAGCAGCCTTCACCAGGGAGAAAAGCTCTTCTGTTATTATTATTTATATTTATAATATTTGGGCTGAAATTAAACAAAATGCCGGATCTGGCTGTAGAAAGGGTCGTTGTTCACCCCCTGGTGCTGCTCAGTGTTGTGGATCACTTTAACAGGTAAATATACTTTTATCTAGTGGTTCAGTCATTTTTTTGTTAACTCACTGTCGCCTTTAGCTATGCTAATGTGCTAAAATGCTAAGCTAACTATGGCTGTGCAGTTAACGGCTCTTTAGCTCCTTTTAAACACGACATGTGCACATAACGCCTTACATTTACTTCTCATAACACAGTTTTATATCATTCACGCAGTTTTATTTTATTATTTACACACTTTTATTTGAAATTGTCATTAGGCGCGTTTAACTGCTAAATTGCGCGACACGGTGGCTCAATGGGTAGCACAGTGGGTAATACTGTCGCCTCACAGCAAGAAGGTCCTGGGTTCGATCCCCAGGTGGTTTCTTTCTGTCTTTTTCGGGTCCTTTCTGTGTGGAGTTTGCATGTTCTCCTTGTGTCTGTGTGGGTTTCCTCCCACAGTCCAAAAACATGCAAGTGAGGTGAATTGGAGATACAAAATTGTCCATGACTGTGTTTGACAATGAACTTGGGAACAAAAGTGTGTAAAACATGACGTTAAGATTAAAATAAATAAATAAATAAATAACTGCTAAATGTGATCATTAAAGTCAGTCATTCACTCACAAGTGATTCGTCATTATGACTCCTTAAGGAGGCAGCACATTCATTTATTACCCATTTACATTTGCTGATTATTTTTAAGGTCTGCCTTTGTTGAACATGATTAGGTGATCATCCAAGCAGGACATGTCCATTGTATGTCTGGTTTTTCTTAGGTATTCTTACTTAAATACATAAAGAGTTTTGCTCATTTTAACAAGTCAAGTCAACTTTATTTATATAGCGCTTTTTACAATAGACATTGTCTCAAAGCAACTTAACAAAATCCAGGACCAACAGATACAAAAACCCCTGTTGAGCAAGCCGAGGGCGACTGTGGCAAGGAAAAACTCCCTGAAAATTACAGGAAGAAACCTTGAGAGGAACCAGACTCAGCAGGGCCCATCCTTCTTGGGTGGTCTGGAGGATACTTTAAATAAATACACGATTTACACAAAGCATACAAACACAGCATTAAATGATCTAAAAGTTATAACTGGTAATAAATAGATAAATAAATAATAATAGAGTTGTTATTCGCTCTAGTCTTCAATAAAGTCTGTAGTGAGTTCTTGTCATTCTTGGTGCAATTACTCCAGACCCGTCACATCCGGCAGGAGCAGCATAGTTGTCACGGCAGTCTCGACTTTAATCCTTAACCTCGACGGGTAAACAGGTTTCCATCAGAATGCCCTCGGCGTAAAACAACAGAGAATGTAGTTAATAATGTACAATGCTAGTTGAGTAAAACAGTTTTACAGGGAGTTTTAGACTCCGGCAGCCCTAAATATTACAGCATAACTAAAAGGGAGAGCGAGCAGGTAACAAGGTCATGAAGGCTTTCACAGGACATCAGCGCCCACCTCTCCTACCCAAACCGGAGTGATTGGACAAGAGAGGCAGAACGACAGCAACCCAACATCCCTGATCACCACAAGTTTCTAAACATGATCACTAACATGATCACTGATGTAGTTAGAAAGTATTTTGAAATCCATTTAGGACTTAAAACCATGTTGTTTTGCGTCGTTGTAGGCTGATGAGCCAGAACACTAGAACACCCTTCCACAAAATGTACATGACAGTTCAGCTGTTTTGTAACTATTGTTCATGTCGCATATATTAGTCTTGGGCTGGTGGTAGTTACTTGTACTTTACGTGTTGAATGCAGCAGATATGGGCAGCATAAAAATCTGAATAACTTTGATAAGGCCCCGAAAGTTATGGTCAGACTACTGGGTTAAAGTATCTTCGAAACAATAACAGGTGCTCACTGGCAGTCGTGGTGAGTACCCACCAACAGTGGTCAATAGGACAAGTTAAAAATTGCAGCAAAGAGTCATTAATGCCAGAGAACATGAAGTCTGCAGAAGAGCTACAGTGGCTCAGAATGGATGTAATTTTAATACTGGTGATGAGCTGAATGTTGCATCAAATCTTCTGTCTATGAGGCTGTGTCGTTGCAGGCCTTTAAAGGTGCCAGTGCTAACTTCTGTCCTTTATTGAAAGCACTTACTATAGGACAAGACCAGTGCATGTGTGCATTTACCCTCAGAAGAGATGGCACTACGATGCACTGTGCGATACACCCTGCAATGTACAAATATTGAAGGACCTGCTGGTAATGTTCTGGTGCCAGATTCCACAAGACTCGATCAGATGTCTTGTGGAGTCCAAGGTGTTTTGACAGCGTATTATGGGGGTGGTCCTAATGCTTTAGCTTATCAGTGTATAAAAACATCCAAAAACCTTCAGTCTTTCAGTTTGAGACTTTAGCATTATGTTGTCAAACACTTTGTCTCTTTACTGCCTTTATTATATAAATCACTTTCCTTAGTTCATTTCTAACCTGGTCATGTAGCAGCTTTTGTTCAAATACGTTACATGGCCACAGTATGATGAAACCCCATGTAACTGTTTAGTTTATGTTTTGTCCTGACCTTTTGTGTTGTAGAATCGGAAAAGTTGGAAGCCAGAAGCGAGTTGTAGGTGTGCTGCTTGGCTCCTGGCAAAAGAAAGTTCTTGATGTGTCTAACAGCTTTGCAGGTAATTTCTGTTTGTGTTTTGTGTTATTTTTTCATTCTAAAAAACACATACATAACCATTATGTTTACTTCTTTGACAGTTCCATTTGATGAAGATGATAAGGATGATTCTGTGTGGTTCCTGGATCATGACTACTTGGAGAATATGTATGGAATGTTCAAGAAAGTCAATGGTGAGATTTATACAGTTTCATCCTAGCATCCTAGGCTTTGAAGTATTGCAAAATCTGGGTTTATACATGATCTTAAGTGCTCTAGAAAGTAACCAAAAATAAATATCTTTAATGTTTGTGTAGAACTACTGACTTTTTGGACCAAAGCATGTACCCCCACAATACTGTTAAAAGTAATGTAAAATGAAAGAATAAATTACCAACAATCTGATTGTTGTCTTCTCAAGCCAAACCGCGTTCTGCATACATTAATATGGAAGTCTGTCAAAATTGGGCTCATCTTATCACGGCAACAAAAGCTGTCATCCACATCTATTTACATTTAAAATGCCCATCATTGGGCGGTCCAGGTCCTTTCTGTGTGGAGTTTGCATGTTCTCCCTGTGTCTGTGTGGGTTTCCTCCCACAGTCCAAAGACATGCAAGTGAGGTGAACTGGAGAATCAAAATTGTCCATGACTGTGTTCGATATAACCTTGTGAACTGATGAATCTTGTGTTACGAGTAACTACCGTTTCTGTCGTAGATGTAACTGAAGGGTGTAAAACATGACGTTAAAAATCCTAATCAAACAAACAAACAAAATGCCCATCTGTCTGACCATCTGAAGGCCTTTAGAGCTTGTGTGTAAAAAAAAGAATAAACTATGATTTGCTCATTAAAGTAAATGTAACATTTCTTGTTTTCTCTTTTTAGCCAGAGAAAGAATAGTGGGCTGGTACCACACAGGCCCCAAACTGCACAAGAATGATATTGCCATCAATGAGCTTATGAAGCAGTACTGTGCAAACTCGGTTTGTACCATCCCTGTTTTTGACTTACACTGAATAGCATGGATTAAAAAAATGTATACTGTAAAATGCATGTCTATAATTAACACCTGTATATGTTTGTTTAGGTTTTAGTCATTATTGATGTGAAACCTAAAGATCTGGGCTTGCCAACTGAGGCCTACATCTCTGTAGAGGAGGTGCATGATGTAAGTGCTCATTGAGTATATACCTTTATTCTTTATTCTTTTTAATAATACTGTATTTGTGCATGTATATACATTCAAAAAATCTGAACCAATAAGATGTTTGGCTCTTTTGTAAAATCTGTATTAAAAAGTATAGTGACAGGATCAGTGGTCAAGATCTAGAAAACTCCCAGACTGTTACCTCATGCTGGAAGAAAATTTGTCTGTGTAGTCAGATGTAATCAATGTGTTTAAAGAACCACAAAAAACATTTGTTATTTATTAAAAGCTGCTAGAATACAGGTGACACTGTTCTAAATAAACTCTCTGGAATCTTCTGCAGGATGGAACCCCAACATCTAAAACATTTGAGCATGTTACCAGTGAGATTGGGGCTGAGGAGGCAGAGGAAGTTGGTGTTGAACATTTGCTTCGGTAAGTTATGCTTCATGCACTGATAAGCCCGAACATTATGAGCACCCCCCAGTTCTGGAACAGTTGTGCATCATATTTTCCTCCCAGTATAGTCGTATCCAATTACCTGATTGCATTAGGCTTCCTCTCACCCTGACTGAGGAGAGCCGTGACTAACCCATGCCCCCTCTGACGTGTGCAGTAGCCGACTGCATCTTTTCACCGGCACTAGGCGAGTTCATTTGTGGATCAGCTGTGTGTATGGAGAGACACACCCTGACCACATTTTCCACTATCTGTCAGCCAGCAGAGGTCATAATTGCATCAGTAATGAGTACCCTCCAGTACTGGTCAGGGATATATTAATGCTGCTCACATGTGCACATGCTTGTACATGTGTTGAATGCAGCAGATTATAGTGATTTTGATCTGGGCTGAGTCCTTATGGCCAGACGACTAAGTTGAAGTATCAACAAGACGGAAACAGCAAGGGTTGCTCACAGGCAGCTAATATATACTTACAAAACCTTAATAGAAGTGAAGTTTTATTTTTATCAACCACTTTACACTGATCAGTGTCTGGTTGTACCAGAAACACTGGGCACAAAGCAGAAATAGCCTGGATAGGGTGTAAACCTTTGCAGGGCTTTGGCCAACCCCCCTTTTCAGACATGACCATTCATGATTGTGTAGACACCTAGCCCACTGATAGGAAAGCTGAGATTTACACCTGGATCTAGTAGTGGTGTGCTAGTACAATAGACTGCTGTCTAATATATAGTCATACTAGCAAATCAACACTAGTTAGAAGCATCAAAATTATCAATGAGATTGGATTATTGATGTTTTGAAATTCTACAGAGACATCAAGGACACAACTGTGGGCACCCTGTCTCAGCGCATCACCAACCAGGTGCATGGTCTGAAAGGCCTCAACTCCAAGCTGTTAGACATTAAGAGCTACCTGGAGAAGGTTGCCACAGGCAAGCTACCCATCAACCACCAGATCATCTACCAGTTGCAGGACGTGTTCAACTTATTACCAGATGTGAACCTGCAGGAGTTCATTAAAGCCTTCTACCTGAAGACCAACGACCAGATGCTGGTGGTGTACCTGGCCTCGCTCATCCGCTCCGTGGTGGCCCTTCACAACCTCATCAACAACAAAATCGCCAACCGTGATGCCGAAAAGAAAGAGGGCCAAGAGAAGGACGACAGCAAGAAGGAGAAGAAAGAAGACAAGGATAAAGATAAGGAGAAGGAAAGCGCTGCAGCGAAAAAAGACGAGAAAAAAGAAAAGAAATAAACTTTAAGCCCTGACAAAGACTCTTAGAATATTGGCTTATTTTGTCTGTTTGACTTTTGTCTCAAGTAACAAACAGCCAATTTCTGACTAAACCTGCAGATTTTTTTGATATCAAAGACTTGTTTTGTGTTTCATTTGAAGTGGGAAGTGGGTTCAGTTTAAGAATGCTCGTCTTTGTGTTCTGACCTGATATTTGTACTGCTTGTTTGTGTCTACAGAATATATCTGATCAAGATTACAATTCAGCACACGGTCTTTGTAGTCATATTTTATTCACAGAATTCAAGATTTACATATTTCTATTTTGTACATTCGTTCATATGTGTAGAATGTTAGGAGTAAACTTAACAAACATGCGTATAGTACATCTAAGATTCCATTATTCGTTTCATTTATGTCTCACAAAGAATCACAAAGTAATGAGCCGGTCACATTTTAATCAAATAGCTTACTTTTCCATGTGTCATTTTTGTAGAAAAGTAAAGCTTTCCCGCTAAACAGCTTATTTACATTTCACAGCACTGATCTATTCTACACTTAACACAGTAGAAACATTAAACAAAGTGCAAGAGGTTGCAGGCTTAATAGTTCTCTTTACTGTTTCTTCTTTATTTTGATCCCAAACATCTTGCAGATCTTCACTATCATTAGGTCCACAATTTCCTCCTCTTCAGATGGCTGAAATTCAGAGATTTGTATTATTATTATTATTATTAGAATAGCAACAAATGTAGTAGTCACCATACACCGATTAGGCATAACTCATGGTTTCTACACTCACTGTCCATTTTATCAGCTCTACTTACCATATATATACCTCTATACATACTTTTTTTTAGCCTGCTTTCACCCGGTTCCTCAATGGTCAGAACCCCCACAGGACCACTACAGAGCAGGTATTTTTTAGGTGGTGGATCATTCTCAGCACTGCAGTGACACTGACATGGTGTTGGTGTGTTAGTGTGTGTTGTGCTGGTATGAGTGGATAAGACACAGCAATGCTGATGGAGTTTTTAAACACCTCACTGTCACTGCTGGACTGAGAATAGTCCACCAACCAAAACTATCCAGCCAACAGCACCCCGTGGGCAGCGTCCTGTGACCACTGATGAAGCTCTAGAAGATGACCAACTCAAACAGCATCAATAGATGAGCGATCGTCCCTGACTTTACATCTACAAGTTGGACCAACTAAGTAGGAGTGTCTAATAGAGTGGACAGTGAGTGGACACGGTATTTAAAAACTCCAGCAGTGCTGCTGTGTCTGATCCACTCATACCAGCACAACACACACTAACACACCACCATCATGTCAGTGTCGCTGCAGTGCTGAGAATGATCCACCACTTAAATAATACCTGCTCTGTAGTGGTCCTGATCATTTAAGAACAGGGTGAAAGCAGGCTAAAAAGGTATGTAGGGAAACAGACGGACTACAGTCAGTAATTGTAGAACTACAAAGTGCTTCTATATGGTAAGTGGAGCTGATGAAATGGACAGAGTGTAGAAACCATGAGGTGGTTTTAATGTTATGGCTGATCTGTGTAGATATTAAGGAGTGCCCATGTACCAGCACACTTCTCTGACACATGTAAAGTTGCTGGCTGCTCTTTTACATTGTTCAACGAAGGCTTCTCAAGAAACTTTAACTCAGTGACAAGACAGTGGGATTCAGTTTTGCAAGGGCAAAGGGGTAGTTTATCCTGCCTTTCTTTACTTGGACATGGTCAATTGTGTCCAAAGACTCTCTGCAGTGGTGGGCCACAGTATTAGACTGTTGTGCCACCCTAGTGCAAATCTAGTACAAAAAGTTATTGAAGCAGTATATTAAATGTTACCTGGTGTTGCTTTTGTTCTTCACTAAAGGCTTCGAGGATGACCGATATGAAGAGATTCAGGACCACAAATGTCATAAAGATGATGCAGGAACCAACAATAAAGGCACCAAGCACTGGGTTTAAATCCAGAACCTGCAGATATATACAACAGTAAATAGTTTGCCCTTAAGTTTGTTGTTTAACTTAGCGTTAACGAAAGCCTTTTCCACCTCATCATAATTAAAGGTGCCAAGCTGCAAGCCAACGACTGCCAAAGCTGCATCCTGAAGAGTCTTGTATGTGTACAACTTCCAACCGAACAGCAGATTGCTCTGTAGGAAACAATGAAGGGGTTTAACAGGTTTAACATTGTGACACAGTGAGTTAAGATGCAAAAATGGCATCGGGGGCATTAGGGATTATACCAAAACACCAGAGGTTTTTATTAATGTGATCAAATCAGTACCAGAGTGCCTGAACACAGTGAATATTTAATTAGGACTTTGCTTTATAATTTAAGGGGTTCATATTAAACAAAACGTGCTTATTTTATGAACTACATGCATACAGGTTAAAACATGCCATATATTATAATTTACATGTAAAATATATATTGGTATTTTTATACCAATACTATGCCTCATCCTTATCACTTAAGTAAGAACTAATATTCTTTAAAAAGTTTATTTTATAATCCTCACCACAACAGAGTATGCTAGGAACATGATGGTTATGACCACAATAAAGCTAGAGATGTCGTTCCAAGCCCGCTGCAGAGTGCAAGTTATCAGGTTCAGTTTCGAGTTGAGTCGCATCAGGTGCCACATTTTCACGGTGGCCAGCAAAATCAGGAAAGCTAGAATATAGCCCAGGACGTCATCTGCTGTGGCCGTATCATAGAAGCTTGGAAAACTAGAGCAGAAGTCACGATGCATTTGTTAAATGATGTGGTGTGCATGTGAAATCGTCATACAAACTTGTACTGTACTTACTGGTCTTTGTGCTCCTGGAAGTACTTTAGGTCCTGGTCTCCCTGAACTGTCCTGTTGATGATCGCCCCTGCGGCACTCCAGCTTAAGAAAATGATGGCCATTTCTAAAAGGTTCAATTTGCTCTTAAAGTAGCTGCATTTCTGCTGCTTTATCCGCTTGGCCTGTTACAGGGATTTCATGAAGGTTCAAATCAACCTAATTAAGGTGTTTTAATCAATAAATCAGTAACACTGAGAAATCACTTAACATTTGTTCTACTTTTATGTACAGCGTGATACACAAGTTGTACAGGCCCAGTTGATTCTATGGTGTCCTACAGTACTAAAGACACATAGTTTTAATTAATGCGATGCACCAGTGTGAGTGGTCTCAACACAAAAACAGTCCAACAGTTAAGGATGCACATCAATATAACCACAAATGCCTTACTCAGAAATTAACATTACAGCTTGTGGACAAAAGTAAGTGGACACCCAACCATAAGCTTGTTGGACATCCGATTCCAAATCTATGGAAATTAATATGGAATTGCACCGCCGTTGCCTCAACAAAAGTCTTCACTCTTTTCTGAGTCTTCCACAACATTAAGGGAATGTTTCTGTAAGAATTGTGCCCATTTATTTGTGAGGTCAGATGTAGATGTTGGGTGAGAAGGCAATCAAAGGATGGTTTGCAATAAACATTTATTGTTACTTTGTGAAGACCACTAGAGTTCCTCTACACCAGACTTTTCAAATGGTGTCTTTATAAACACAGGGGCATAGTCAGACTAAAACATGAAAGAGCCCTTCCTAAACTCTTGGCACACATTTAAAAGCATTTTCCTTATATCAAACAACTGATTTTATATGTTACACCTGCTAGCAATTGGTGAAGCAACAACAGTAAAACTCAATAGGTATGTATGTAGCTTGGGATTGACACTGAAAATGCACTGATATGTGCACCTCACAATGGCTACACACAATGGCTAGGGTACAAGACAGGAATATCCTGGACCTGGCACTGATTCACTGCAAGGTTTCAGCCATCCTTCCCATAATACATAGCCAAAAATGTCTGTGTAGATGCCCAGCCGTCCGATAGCACAGCTGAGATTTTAATCCTGGATCTCAGCAGTACTTTGATCATTGCACAGCCCAAGCATTTAACCATTCATCTTAAGGTAATATGTGTAATTACTTATAAAATGACAAACTAATTATTAGAAAGTTCGTAATTGGTAGAAAAATCAGTTTACAAGCATATTTTGGTTATACTGTTTGGTCATACACATTTGTCAGGACACCAAATCAGGCAAACTGTGTGATCATTTTTATTTAATAAAAATCATTTAGATCACTTACCTGCACAAACATGTAATAGAGAATGAAGAGGAAATAAATGACCTCGGAAGCCACTACATTAACGCCTTCGGTGGCTTGATAAAGCCGTAAATTATGGAGTTCACTGCGATACTGGAATGCTCCTGTGGAAAACAACCTGATATAGAACCTGACATGCTCTTTTAATAATCCACTCCAGTTTTTTTAAACATTAAAGAGTAAACCAGTGCTCACCCACTGCAGTGGTCTCCAGCATCAGGGTGACAATGCAGAAGAGATTGACATTTGCGTTGTACACTGTGAATTCAACAAAGAATGCCCGTGTGTACGTATCCAGCCATGTGTTTTCAAACAGGTCCAGAAGCATGCTGAAGATATTAAGAAACATTATAATTACTTACACATGGTGTGTTGTGTTGTTCTCAATCAAACATGACTTGATGGTAAACCCTAACTTGTGATATAATACTCTGCATACACTGATCAGCCATAACATTAAAACCACCTCCTTGTTTCTACACTCACTGTCCATTTTATCAGCTCCACTTACCATATAGAAGCACTATGCAGTTTTACAATTACTGACTGTAGTTCATCTGTTTCTCTGCATGCTTTGTTAGCCCCCTTTCATGCTATTCTTTAATGGTCAGGACTCTCCCAGGACCACTACAGAGCAGGTATTATTTGGGTGGTGGATCATTCTCAGCCCTGCAGTGACACTGACATGGTGGTGGTGTGTTAGTGTGTGTTGTGCTGGTATGAGTGGATAAGACACAGCAGTGCTTATGGAGTTTTTAAACACCTCATTGTCACTGCTGGACTGAGAATAGTCCACCAACCTAAAATATCCAGCCAACAGCGCCCCGTGGGCAGCGTCCTGTGACCACTGATGAAGGTCTAGAAGATGATCAACTCAAACAGCAGCAATAGATGAGCGACCGTCTCTGACTTAACATCTACAAGGTAGACCAACTAGGTAGGAGTGTCTAATAGAGTGGACAGTGAGTGGACACGGTATTTAAAAACTCCAGCAGCGCTGCTGTGTCTGATCCACTCATACTAGCACAGCACACACTAACACACCACCACCATGTCAGTGTCACTGCAGTGCTGAGAATGATCCACCACCTAAATAATACCTGTTCTGTGGTGGTCCTGTGGGGGTCCTGACCATTGAAGAACAGGTGAAAGCAGGCTAAAAAGGTATGTAGAGAAACAGACGGACTACAGTCAGTAATTGTAGAACTACAAAGTGCTCCTATATGGTAAGTGAAGCTGATAAAATGGACAGTGTGTGTAGAAACAAGAAGGTGGTTTTAATGTTATGGCTGATTGGTGTATACTGGTGCTTTTGTATGTGTTGTAGCTGTATTGTGTTGGAAATAGGCCAAGATGAAGTAGTAATTCTACGCAAAAAAAATGTTCACCTCCTTGCATTGTCTTCGTCGAGCCCCAGGTCCAGTACATATCCTCCACCTCTGTAGAATCCCACATTACCCCAGATAGGGTGCCCCCTGAGTGTGGACTGAGTTTGGTATACCCAGGGCATGAGGAACGGCTGAGATATGTTTACACTTATCGATTGGTTCCAGCCTGTACTATATGAGCCCCTGTCCTCCACATCCCGGGAGTATGGAGCATGACAGTCAGGGATGGAGGGCCTCATGTGGTTGGGAATTTTGCAGGAGTCCTTGCGTACTCTGACCTGCCTGATACGGGCGCTTCCAACTAGCTTTGAGTTTCCATCTGTGATGAAACCTGAGAAGGGAGAAATAAACTAATGACATCTAATTTTAATTAAAAGTGTTGATATTGTGTTTGTACAAATCCAGTGCTTTATAATAAAGTTTGGCCGGTACCTGGATTTACTCCAAAGATGTTGCTAAGAACGCTGGAATTAATCCAATTAAACACGTCTTTGGGGCCCATGCTGTCTGCAATGCCACTGCTAAAGCTCTGCTCAATGTGTTGAGTTAGGAAGTAAGCATTTGGATCTCGCTGACCATATGTGGCCACCAATAGAACACACAGAAACGCTAGATAGACTGCAGAAAACAGATTGTTTACAGTTCAACAACATGCTTGATATTTTTTAAGAATAAAACTGAATGATCATTTGTCTTACTGATAATCTCCCAGATTAATGCAAAGGCTTTCTGATTTTTTATCCGGTTGATTTTCATCTTCTCAATTTCAGAAAGTGGAGGAGGCTGGTAGTAGATGCATGTGCTGTCCCGTCTGGAAATGCGCACATCATCAGGATCATCTGTAGCAAAATCATAGCATTATTCTTGACGTGCTGTATTACCCTGATCATGGAATAAGAAAACGTAAAGTTTTTCGGTTTGGAGGTCACCTGTGTATGTCAACTTCATGTCCTTCAGTAACTGAAAATAATTAATCTCTTCCTCATTAATTGACTTCACAACTAAAGCAAAGAAGACTGCAAATCCTAGCACCTGTCAGTGGAATGTCAAAGCAAAACAGTAAAAAAGGGGTTATGGGAATGAAAAGAAGATGTATTTAAAATTAAATCATATCAAAATACACTGATCAGCCATAACATCTACACTCAGTGTCTATTTTATCAGCTCCACTTACCATGTAGAAGCACTTTGTAGTTCTACAATTACTAACTGTAATCATCTGTTTCTCTGCATGCATTGTTAGCCCCCTTTCATGCTGTTCTTCAATGGTCAGGACTCTCCCAGGACCACCACAGAGTAGGTATTATTTGGGTGGTGGATGATTCTCAGCACTGGTGGTGGTGTGTTAGTGTGTGTTGTGTTGGTATGAGTGGATATAACACAGCAATGCTGATGGAGTTTTTTAACACCACACTGTCACTGCTGGACTGAGAATAGTCCACCAACCAAAAATATTCAGCCAACAGCGCCCCGTGGGCAGTGGGCAGTCCTGTGACCACTGATGAAGATCTAGAACATGATCAACTCAAACAGCAGCAATAGATGAGCGATCGTCTCTGACTTTACATCTACAAAGTGGACCAACTAGGTAGGAGTGTATAATAGAGTGGACAGACTCCAGCAGCGCTGCTGTGTCTGATCCACTCATACCAGCACAACACAAACTAACACACCACCACCATGTCAGTGTCACTGCAGTGCTGAGAATGATCCAACCACCTAAATAATACCTACTCTGGTCGTGGTAGTGGTCCTGTGGAGGTCCTGACCATTGAAGAACAGAGTGAAAGCAGGCTAAAAATGTATGTAGAGAAACAGATAGACTACAGTCAATAACTATAGAACTTCAAAGTGCTTCTATGGTAAGTGGAGCTGATAAAATGGACAGTGAGTGTAGAAACAATGAGGTGGTTTTAATGTTATGGCTGATCAGTGTAAAGATGCTGGAATTCTTATGGGCGAAATACGAGCTGTACATATAGGATAATCTGGCCCACCCTGAAAATCGATTGTTTAAAACTTATCTTGTACTATCTTTCTGCTAACTTATAAATGGCCATTAAAAATGATTATTTATAAAAAACAAATAAAAAAAACATAATATTTTGTCCGGCATCTCTTACTTTTAAAGGCTGGGTGACGAACAAACTTTCAAAGAAAGACACGCTGATTGAAATGAGCCAGTTGATGGAGCGTTCTTTACCGTAGGTCAGCCCGTACATCATGGTGAAATATGCCGAGACTCCACTACTGGCAAGGACAAGAATCCAGCCCACAAAAACAAACCACCAGGGTAAACCATTCGCACAGCATTTCTTTTTACCCTTATTGTCGTCATCTACTCCGTCGGTTACAACTGGGTCGGGGACGGAGAGGTATGGCTCTAGCACGTGTTTCATCCCCTGAACCTGCATCAGAGTTGTAATGTAGCCCTCTGGCTTAGGAAATGATGAAGGGCCTAGTAGCTTCAGCTGTTTTTCCAGATTCAGGACTTGTTTGTAGAGAAATTTCCGGTACATGGAAAAGCGATCCATCTGAATATCGTCAATGTAAAATCTGCCAACACCAAAGTTCTGCTGACGAATGAAGTCCTCTAGGAGGAACACCAAGGTGATGATGTCTGTTGGTTCTGAATCCAGTGCTGCGTTTGGTGTGGGACAGTGCACAATCTTAGCAAGGTAGCGCAGTATTCTCTTTAAGTCCTGAAAAATATTAATCAAAAATTAGAGATGGCAATATTTTCAGAAAAAAGACAAAAAATATACACTGATGAGGCATAACATTATGTCCTTGTTTCTACACTCACTGTCACATTTTATTAGCTCCACTTACCATGTAAAAGCACTTCTGCCCATCTGTTTCTCTACATACCTTTTAGGCCTGCTTTCACTCTGTTCTTCAGTGGTCAGGACCCCCACAGGACCACTACAGAGCTGGTATTATTTAGGTGGTGGATCATTCTCAGCACTGCAGTGACACTGACATGGTGGTGGTGTGTTAGTGTGTGTTGTGCTGGTATGAGTAGATCAGACACAGCAATGCTGATGGAGTTTTTAATCACCTCACTGTCACTGCTGGACTGAGAATAGTTCACCAACCAAAAATATCCAGTCAACAGCGCCCGTGGGCAGCGTCCTGTGACCACTGATGAAGGTCTAAGATGACCAACTCAAACAGCAGCAATAGATGAGCGATCGTCTCTGACTTTACATCTACAGGGTAGACCAACTAGGTAGGAGTGTCTAATAGAGTGGACAGTGAGTGGACACGGTATTAAAAAACTCCAGCAGCGCTGCTGTGTCTCATCCACTCAGTGTCAGTGTCACTGCAGTGCTAAGAGTGATCCACCACCTAAATAATACCTGCCCTGTAGTGGTCCTGTGGGGGTCCTGACTACTGAAGAACAGGGTGAAAGCAGGCTGAAAAGGTATGTAGAGAAATAGATGGACTACGGTCAGTAATTGTAGAACTACAAAGTGCTTCTTTATGGTAAGTGGAGCTGATAAAATGTGACAGTGTGTGTACTGTAGAAACAGGTGGTTTTAATGTTATGGCTAATCAGTGTATATTCTTCACATGCTACCGGTGATTAATAATAATAATAATCAACTTACTTTAATGATTAGCTCCATAGTCACCTCCTTCTTAATACACAAGTCTAGAAAGTTGTCTGTACATTTTTTTTTTTTTTTAATAGAATCAGACTTGGTCTGCTTCTTTGGTTCACTCTTTTGTCGAGGTCTGGTGAATCTGAAGATGGTTACAATTAAGAGATTGACTGGGAACATTATAATGGAGCTTTGGATGCCAACCATTATTTGCTGCCAATTGAACTTGATACTCCCTAAAGAAGAGAACACACAATATTTTTTACATTTAATTATGAATCTATTTAATCTATTTTTTTAACTTATGTCCTCACCAGAAAAAGTGACATTTTAATGTTCTGATTAAAATGAATGGTCTGATATGCTGATCATTTATTTATAAATACTAATTAGGGTTATTTAATCATGAAAACTTATTTGATCTTTTTTCTTTTTAATTTTTTAATGCATTTTCTCAACTTTTCTCTTGATTTTTATACCCAATTGCTATGGTTCCTCTCTACTGGAGCTGACCCCCGCCCAAACTGAGGAGAATGAGACTGTCACACGTCCCCTCTGACACGTGTGCAGTAGCCTACTGCATTTTTTCACCTGCACGAGGTAAGTTTATATGCCGATCAGCTTTGTGCACGGAGAGCCACACCCTGATCAGCATTATTCCTCGACTTATCAACCAGATGCCATCAACCAGCCAGCAGAGGTCGCAATTTGCTCAGTTATGAAGAGTCCCTATCCGGCTTTCCCTGCCCTATAAACAACAGCCGATTGTTGTTTATGCAGCCACCCAGTCCAGCCGAATGGCAGCTCTGGTGTGCTAGAGTGTTTTACCGCTGCACCACCTGATAATTAATATTAATAATTTACATTTTGAACAGGAGTTCCTAATAGTATGCACCAACATAAGGACACACACAAACACTGGTCAGCCTGTTCATGGGAACACATCTGAACTTAGGGTTTAATGTCAGTGTTGGTAATGTTCTTACATTTATGTTAATAATAATCCACTGGTGCACAGCAGCCTAATAGTTCAGCCCACACTTGTTATAATATCCAGAACACTGTCATATTCAAACCACTGGGCAAAGCGGTCTAAATAATTCTGGAGCAAGACATCCTCAGATATTTATAATGAGCTGTGCCTCAAATTCAATCACATCTGTAATTACAGGTAGGTGGAACAATGATCATTTACCAAGGTCTGGAAAAAGCCCTTACTGTCAATTTATGCTGAAAGGAAACTCAAAAACCACCAAAAATTGGTCTGCCATGTATTAGAAGCTGACGCAACACATGTAACACAATTCAATGTGTAAGTTGATGTAGGTTTATTTTTGACCAAGACGATCAGACGTTATACTGCGCCACTGGAGCATAGACACTTGCTCAAGGACAAAACAGTGGCAAAATTTGATTCCACTCCATTCAAATCAATAGCCCAAAGTCCTACCAACTAAGCCACCACTGACCCAACTACAAAGTCCTCTTAATTCCAACTAGTCCTCAAAAGCAGTATAAGCCCATTTCTTACTTCAGATGTCATGTTTATTACCTTTCATTCAAATGGTGGGAGAGGAATTCTAGGATAATGTTCCTAAGTGTATCACAAGCATTGTAGTTGTTCAGTAATTCAGATAAAATGTACCAGCTTAACTCAGTCCATATTTCTGGGGTTAAGAACCCCGGTTCCTTTACATTGCTAAATTATAACACATACATTACATACTGTACATTACTGTTACTTTGAAAAGCTGTACCTAATTCCGTGTCCTGCTCAGCAGGGCTAGCTGGAATACCCCAGAACATGAGGCTGGTTAGCATGGTGCAGAGGAGCAGAGAGAAACAGCAGGAGAGGCGTTGCACTCGAGTGAAACTGCTATGGGCAGGTCGGTTTAACACAGAGTACCAGATGTGACCATCACACAAGTCCTTCGCTGTCTTTGTGAAAAAGAGATTGCTGGAAAGGGGGAACAAGACTTGATTACCATGCTGCTTTTATGTATTCATTCATTAATATTCACTAATCACTTTCTGGTTGAGATATGATCACTCTAAAGGCTAGAAACACTGTGTGCAGGGTGGAAGGGTGTCTGTACATCACTGGGCATCATACACTCACATACACTGATCAGCCATAACATTAAAACCACCTCCTGGTTTCTACACTCACTGTCCATTTTATCAGCTCCACTTACCATATAGAAGCACTTTATAGTTCTACAATTACTGACTGTAGTCCATCTGTTTCTCTACATACCTTATTAGCCTGCTTTCACCCTGTTCATTAATGGTCAGGATCCCTACAGGACCACCACAGAGCAGGTATTCACAGCAGCGCTGCTGGAGTTTTTAAATACCGTGTCCACTCACTGTCCACTCTATTAGACACTCCTACTTAGTTGGTCCACCTTGTAGATGTAAAGTCAGAGACGATCGCTCATCTATTGCTGCTGTTTGAGTTGGTCATCTTCTAGACCTTCATCAGTGGTCACAGGACGCTGCCCACGGGGCGCTGTTGGCTGGACATTTTTGGTTGTTGGACTATTCTCAGTCCAGCAGTGACAGTGAGGTGTTCAAAAACTCCATCAGCGCTGCTGTGTCTTATTCACTCATACCAGCACAACACGCACTAACACACCACCACCATGTCAGTGTCACTGCAGTGCTGAGAATGATCCACCACCCAAATAATACCTACTCTGTAGTGGTCCTGTGGGGGTCCTGACCACTGAAGAAAAGCATGAAAGGGGGCTAACAAAGCATGCACAGAAAAAGATGGACTACATTCAGTAATTGTAAAACTACAAAGTGCTTCTATATGGTAAGTTTAGCTGATAAAATGGACAGTAAGTGTAGAAACGAGGAGGTGGTTTTAATGTTATGGCTGATCGTTGTAATTACAAGCAGTAAGTGGTCACAGCTAGACCTTATCCCATGCTAGATGTTCCTTATTTTAAGAGGTACTTACTGGAATCCTTTTAAATCTGCCTCTGTTGCTATATAAAACGTTTTGTCCAAGGTGCACTCTCCCATGTCAACCGACAGCCATGAGTTACACAAGAACTGCCATTTCTCTCCTGTCTCCAGATCATAAACCACTACCTTGTTAACATACCTAGTAAAAAGAAATCATTTTTAAATCGTAACAAATACTTTTATACATTTGTACACCAGCTCACCCTCATACCCTGCAGATGTTAATACCAATATTTAAAACAAAATAGACTCAGTTTGAGTATTTAAACACGGACCTTCTATTTACTGAGTGCAAACCAGTGTATTTATTTCCAGGATAAAAAACCCTTAATCTCAAACTAACTCATGATAAGACCTTGGAAATATTTTAATAGGCTGGCTACTCCTGGGAAGATCAACCACCTTTCCATGTTGCTTCTTCCAGATTCCTGGAAACCAGATTCTAACCCTTAATCTCAAGCTAATCTCATGATAAGACCTTGGAGATATTTTGATGGGCTGACCACTTCTGAGTAGATCAACCACTTTTCCATGTTGCTTCTATTTGGAGATAAAATACACCACATGTCCACATGTATGTTCATACTAATTATTAAATTCAGGTGTTTTAGCCACATTGGTGAAAAAAATTAAGTATATAAAATAGGGCAGGTGTAGCCTAGTGGTTAAGGTACTGGACTAGTAACCAAGCCCCACCACTGCCAGGTTGCCACTGTTGGGCCCTTGAGCAAGGCCCTTAACCCTCAATTGCTTAGACAGTATAATGTCACAGTACTGATAGATAGATAGATAGATAGATAGATAGATAGATAGATAGATAGATAGATAGATAGATAGATAGATAGATAGATAGATAGATAGATAGATAGATAGATAGATAGATAGATAGATAGATAGATAGATAGATACTTTAATTATCCCAAAGGAAATTATTGGTAATTATTTATTATTGGTAATTATTTATCCAAAGTCGCTTTGGATAAAAGCGTCTGCTAAATGCCGAAAATGTAAATGTAAAATAAATAATGTCCCTTTTCTGTTCCAGTATGACTGTGACAGTGTCCCTGTGCACAAAAGCAAAATCCTACAGACACCTTTTCACAGGTTTGTTAAAAAGGAACTCTACTGGCCTGCACAGACCCTGAACTTAATCCCACTTAACTTTGGGATGTATTGGACGTTGGACTTAATGCCTGACCTCACCAATGCTATTGTTTTGACTAAATGGGAACAAATCCCCAAGGCATTCTAACACCTTGTGGAAAGCTTTTTAGGAAGATAGAGGCTGTTCTAGCTGCAAAGGGAGAAAGTGGAGGCCAAACACTCTATTAATGACCATGGTTCCAACAAGCTCATGGTCAGTTCTCAACATACTATACAACAGAATCTTATTAAATCGACCTATTAACTTAATTCCTGCATGTTTTAGCCAAAACAACAAATATATCATTTTGGATTGATTGTGAACTCTTAGAATGTTCTAACCAAGATAAATGATCAGTTAATCTTACCAGTCTGGGTATTCACCAGAGTTATCATGCCACAGCCTCACACCCTCCACTTCTCCAACAGAAAAAGGAGTGGTAAGCAGGAACAGATCTACCCCTCCCCTAGTGAACACTTTCTTTTCAGGATCAGTCAGATGATGGGGCTTACTCTCCCAAACTGTGCCTTTTAGCATTAGCGTCACCTGCAGTTGCGAAAGGACGACCACAATCATTTACAAGGCAATTATCCAATGGCAGAACTTCAGTGTTAATTAAAACATTGTTAAGAATACTGACGTTAGATGTGGTGGCAGCTCCACGTCGATACCCAGTGGCGACGGCGACTAAGTAGCGATATTCGGCCAACGGATCATTATCTTCTAGTACTGTGACTTTTACCTTCAACATAATGACAAAACAAAATTAATACATGGTATGATTGATGGTAAATATACACCGATCAGTCATAACATTAAAACCACCTCCTTGTTTCTACACACATTGTCCATTTTATCAGCTCCACTTACCATATAGAAGCACTTTGTAGTTCTACAATTTCTAACTGTAGCCCCCTTTCATGCTGTTCTTCAATGGTCAGGACCCCCAAGGACCACCACAGAGTAGGTTTTATTTGAGTGGTGGATCATTCTCAGCACTGAAGTGACACTGACATGGTGGTGGTGTGTTAGTGTGTGTTGTGCTGGTATGAGTGGATCAGACACAGCAAAGTTGCTGGAGTTTTCAAACACCTCACTGTCACTGCTGGACTGAGAATTGTCCGCCAACCTAAAATATATCCAGCTAACAGCGCCCCGTAGGCAGCGTCCTGTGTCCACTGATAAAGGTCTATAAGATGACCAACTCAAACAGCAGCAATAGATGAGCGATCGTCTCTGATTTTACATCTACAAGGTGGACCAACTAGGTAGGAGTGTCTAATAACATGGTATTAAAAAACTCCAGTAGCACTGCTGTGTCTAATCCACTCATACCAGCACAACACACACTAACACCACCATCTCATTGTCACTGCAGTGCTGAGAATGATTCACCACCTAAACAATACCTGCTCTGTGGTGGCCCTGTGGGGGTCCTGACCCTTAATGAACAGGGTGAAAGCAGGCTAAAAACAGTTTTTAGAGAAACAGATGGACTACAGTCAGTATATGTAGAACTATAAAGTTCTTCTATATTGTAAGTGGAGCTGATAAAATGAACAGTGAGTGTAGAAACAAGGAGGTGGTTTTAATGTTATGGCTGATCAGTGTAGTTCGGCATATTAAGATTGTGTTATTAAACATAAAAATTGTAGTATTGTATTATAAAAGCTGTATAGGTAGATATAAAGCAATATAAAAATATAGCAACATGTTTTCCTGTTCTGACACAAGCTGTCAGGAGCAGTGACCCCTGTGCCAAGTTCTTGCTAGTAATTAATGCCTAATTGACTGAGAAGTGATTTTAAAAGTGATGTCACTTGAACCTGATTACTTAGTTACTTACCTAGTTAAAAATATATTTTACAAGTCTCATATTCTGATAGTAGCTGCTTGTAAATGAACCTTGGCATGGTCTTTATGTTGACCATTAAAAGCTTTTATCATGACTTGGTCTACGGTGTGTTGGGTTTTTGTCTCGTCTTAGTCTCAAATGTTACATTCTTGCCTACACTGATATGTAGAGGAATGACATTTTTGATGTTATATTGCTGGGACCCACCTTGATTTTATCCTGGAGATCTTTCCTGCGTGCCCATATCACTGCTAAAATGTACACCAGGATAATAGCACCAACAAAACACACCACTACAGGATTGTTGGAAAATGTAGAAAAAAGCTCAGCAGTGCGAGACACATCCACAGTGTTGGGCATGACAAAGAAAGAGCTTCCGAAAAATGTCAGATGGGTGCACAGGCACTGAGTGACCTGTGGTGTGCTGCGGGGGCCGACCTGAAAATGAACACCAAAAAGTATTAATTGGATTGACCTCTGCAATTGTGATAAAAATATTCATTTGACTGAAGTTGTAACATAAAAGCATTTAAAAGTAAAATAGCACTCATGACATTACTCACCCTACAGCCAGAGTTACTCCAGTTGGCTTTTTTATCACGCCAAAACTTGCAGTTGACTGCAACAGACGTGACCGAAACTGAAGCATTTGTGGAGTTTATACCTGGTGGGACTACAGGTCTTACCAGAAGATAGTAAACCCCTTCTTTTGATATATAGTTGGAGCCTACCACCCATGTGTACCTCTCCTCTGTGGAAACAATAAAGATAAACATACACAATAGTTCCAATTTCACATTTTTATAATGTCCTGCTTTATAAGAGGAATTACCTTCAGTGCTTCCTGATTGGGGCATCTTTGTTTTGACTAGGTATTTGGTGTCGTTTGGGTGGTATTCAAAGCCCAGAAGTAACACCAGGTCTGTCTTGTATAAGGGCTCCAATTTCAACACTAGAGATGTGCCGGGATTAGACACGTTGATGGCCATAGTACTGTAGTTTCTTAGGTCCAGAAACGTACTGCTTATATTCTCACCATTTAGTCTAGGTAAGAGAATCTGAAAAGAGGCAAAACATGATGTGACTAAAAGCTTTGTTGCTGGATTAGAAGTATGACACATTTTTATTCCGCTTCAAAATTAATTGAATTAAGTTATTTATTTAGCACTCAAATGTACCATTGCTAGCTGCTGATGTTGTGGTCCATAAATGTGTGTATACATTCATATTAAAATATTGAGTATTTATTTATGATAATACATTGAATATACACCGACCAGCCATAACATTAAAACCACCTCCTTGTTTCTACACTTACTGTCCATTTTTTCAGCTCCACTTACCATATAGGAGCACTTTGTAGTTCTACAATTACTGACTGTAGTCCATCTGTTTATCTGCATGCTTTGTTAGCTCCCTTTCATGCTGTTCTTCAATGGCCAGGACCCCCACAAGACTACTACAGAGCAGGTATTATTTAGGTGGTGGATCATTCTCAGCACTGCAGTGACACTGACATGGTGGTGGTGTGTTAGTGTGTGTTGTGCTGGTATGACTGGATAAGACACAGCAATGCTGATGGAGTTTTTAAACACCTCACTGTCACTGCTGGACTGAGAATAGTCCACCAACCAAAAATATCCAGCCAACAGTGCCCCATGGGCAGCGTCCTGTGACCACTGATGAAGGTCTAGAAGATGACCAACTCAAACAGCAGCAATAGATGAGTGATCATCTCTGACTTTACATCTACAAGGTGGACCAACTAGGTACGAGTGTCTAATTGAGTGGACAGTGAGTGGACACAGTATTTAAAAACTCCAGCAGCGCTGCTGTGTCTGATCTACTCATCCCAGCACAACACACACTAACACACCACCACCATGTCAGTGTCACTGCAGTGCTGATAATTATCCACCACCTAAATAATACCTGCTCTGTGGTGGTTCTGTGGGGGTCCTGACCATTGAAGAACAGGGTGAATGCAGGCTAAAAAAGTATGTAGAGAAACAAATGAACTACAGTCAGTAATTGTAGAACTACAAAGTGCTTGTAAATGGTAAGTGGAGCTGATAAAATGGACAGTGAGTGTAGAAACAAGAAGGTGGTTTTAATGTTATGGCTGATCAGTGTACATTCATATTAATATGTTCAAATGAATGTACTTATAATACATTAATATATTAATCTTATTTTTTCAAATGTCTTTCAAAAGACGCTTATTAAAAAGGGGTGACATCATGGAAACAAGCAAAGGTATATTTTGATCATTTCTTTTCAGAGTCTAAGTAAAAAAAATCAATGCCTCTCAAAATAAATTTTTCGATCATTTTTGTCGTTTTAGTTGCATTGAAGGTGGCACGGTGGCTTGGTGGGTAGCACTGTCGCCTCACAGCAAGAAGGTCCTGGGTTCGATCCCCAGGCGGGGCGGTTCGGGTCCTTTCTGTGCAGAGTTTGCATTGTTCTCTCCGTGTGGGTTTCCTCCGGGAGCTCCGGTTTCCTCCCACAGTCCAAAGACGTGCAAGTCCTTGGTGTATGTGTATGTCCATGACATTAAACTTGTGAACTCATGAATCTTGTGTAATGAGTAACCTGTTCTGTCATGAATGTAACCAGTGTGTAAAACATGATGTTAAAATCCTAATAAATAAATAAATAACTGAATTGCAAATGTAAATATGAAAATGAATCACTAATATGATTAAACAAAATGTTATTATTATTTTTTTTAATGCAATATTTGGACATTAGATGTTTTACCTCAATTTCTTCATTAAGGTTTTTTACTGGGATGACTGATCCATTCAAATTGGTGAGAGAGAGACCCCCAACTACTGAACTTATTTCCTCCCCTTCGCTCCATTCGTAAGGATTTACCTTAAGACTCAGCATCTGTAAAAAAAAAAAAAGAAAAAAAAAAAGGGGTTCAGATAAACTGAGCAATTGCTTCTCTTTGCCAGACATTGTGATCTTGTCCTTTTACATTTTTTGTCTCATAAGACCAAAAAAATCATTTTCATCTTGTTGCTAAACTCAATGCAGGCTGCAATATGTCTTTTACTCAACACTGGCTCCCATCCTGCCACTCTAACATAACGTCCTGACTAATGAAGTGCTGCAGAGAGTGTTGTACATTCAACAGGTTCTTCCATCTCTGCACAGGGCTTTTGGAGCACTTTCAGAGTGACCATTGGGTTTTTCTTACTTCCCTGACCAAGACCCTTCCTTACTAGATGCCCAATATGGACAGAAAGCCAACTCTAGGAAGGATCATGGCTGAATCAGGCTTCTTTCACTTCTGCTATGGTCCTGGAAACATTCTAAACCTTAGATATTTTTTTATATCCTTGCACTGATTTATACTGTGCCATAATTTGAATGCAGAGATCCAAAGACAGTTCCTCTTGGTTTTTGTCCTGGCAATGTGGAATAGATTGTGGGCCCTTACAGAGCCAAAAGTGTGTCTTAACGAACTATGCAGACTGAGTTCAAATTGCAACAGGGGGACTCTTAACGAGTTCTAGACACATGTAAAGTGTAATTAAAGTACACAGGATGCACCAGCTCACAATTCGGAGCTCCAATAAAAAGGATCTGAATAATTTTGCAAAAAAGAGACGATAGTTTTTGAATTTGAATTAATTGTAACTAGGGATGTAACGATGCACCACAAGACAGTTAAAAATCGATTCACATGTGTAACAATTCAAATCGGTTTATATGTATAATGAATCGATATTCATTTTAAACAGCAGAGGGCACTGGCGCTATTCACCTCACCTGGTTGATGTCACTACAGGGTTGCCAGGTTCGGAATTTTCCAGGCAGATTTATTTAAGTGAGGATACTTTCTTTATTTGTATTATTCATTTATTTATATAATATGGGATTTGTTTTAAAATTTCATTTCAGTTTTACACAAAAAGGGTGCAGCATTGGTTTGTACCTACCTCAGAAATAAAAGGGCATTCATTTAGATAAATAAAAGATAAGCACAAATACAGTATTTTATTTTATTTTTTAAAGAGAAATAATAAAAGGAAACTTTGTCATAATTTGTCTTTAATTTAATTTTGTTTAAAAAATCGCCTCGCATCGTGGGTAGAGTGTATCGTTACATCCCTAATTGTAACATGACTTCACATTGTCAATATGAGTGATTATGTGTAGACTGCTAAATGTTCATTGACAGATTTCTTTCTTTTTACATTTTCTACCCTACCTTACACTTAACCAATGCTAATATAGACCCATTGTACTTTCAGACAGCTCACAATAAACCCATGAAAAGTCAACTTCATAAAGGTTTCCATGCTCAAAAATGAAAACTTACTCGCACATCCACTTGTGCCGGAAGTAGCTTAGAAAACACAGTGGGAAGCACAAATCCAGCAGATTCATTGTCAATTTTGACTTCATAAGTATCTTTAAAATGAGCTGGTAGCAGCCTAGAAAGAGAAAACAAAGTAAAACAAACGACAGGCTTTAGAGAAAGCCAACATACACCATTTACATTGGGTACATGTTTACCCAGTATTCCAGGGTAAGTTTGCTCACCATCTGCACTATAGTACTACAAAAGACTGGAGCATACAAATAAAAACTCCTATTGAATGACTTTACCAGCTGTGTGCCCTGTCATTAGCCTGTCATAACATGATTATATCTGCTTACATAAAATAATTGAATCACTGAATTATGTATCTTTAAAAATCTTTAAACTCCATACATATATATATATATATATATATATATATATATATATATATATATATATATATACACACACACACACACACACACACCGATCAGCCATAACATTAAAACCACCTCCTTTTTTCTACACGCACTGTCAATTTTATTAGCTCCATTTACCATATAGGAGCACTTTGTGGTTCTACAATTACTGACTGTAGTCCATCTCTTTCTCTACATACCTTTTTAGCCTGCTTTCATGCTGTTCTTCAGTTGTCAGGACCCCCACAGAGTAGGTATTACGTAGGTGGTGGATCATTCTCAGCACTGAAGTGACACTGACATGGTGGTGGTGTGTTAGTGTGTGTTGTGCTGGTATGAGTGGATCAGACACAGCAGCGCTGCTGGAGTTTTCAAACACCTCACTGTCACTGCTGGACTAAGAATAGTCCACCAACCTAAAATATTCAGCAAACAGCGCCCCGTGGGCAGCGTCCTGTAACCACTGATGAAGGTCTAGAAGATGACCAACTCGAACAGCAGCAATAGATGAGCGATCGTCTCTGACTTTACATCTACAAGGTGGACCAACTAGGTAGGAGTGTCTAATAGAGTGGACAGTGAGTGGACACGGTATTTAAAAACTCCAGCAGCGCTGCTGTGTCTGATCCACTCATACCAGCACAACACACACTCACACTCCACCACCATGTCAGTGTCACTGCAGTGCTGAGAATGATCCACCACCTAAATAATACCTGCTCTGTGGTGGTCCTGAGCATTGAAGAACAGGGTGAAAGCAGGCTAAAAAGGTATGTAGAGAAACAGATGGACTACAGTCAGTAATTGTAGAACTACAAAGTGCTTCTATATGGTAAGCTGATAAAATGGACAGTGAGTGTAGAAACAAGGAGGAGGTTTTAATGTTATGGCTGATCAGTATATATATATATATATATATATAACCTAAATGTTTTGTATTTTGCACCATTTTTGTAAACTGTTGAACGCTGTGAGTAATAATTTCAGTAGATCAGCATTTTCTGACATAGCCAAACCACCCAGCAAACAACAACCATGCCATAGCCACCTATATCACATTTCAATTTTTGACCCTTGACCTGTATTCATATGATTTTCTGTATTGCCTCACTCAACATGACGGACATAGCTGGCACATCTTACCTGTTGGCATAGACATTAATCAGGGGAGTATTAATTATTGCTGGCTCCCCGCCTGGTGTTTTATATTTTAGCAGGGAACTATGTACATTGTCAAGAACGGTGAGTATACTATCAAATACATTGCGCTGAAAGACAAAAAGCATTAGAGAGAGCCTCCATGGTGCTGAGGAATATTTTATGGCTAGTAGTAGAGGTGATTGTTACTTATTGTCAAGTACCTGTTGGTCTGTGTTGAAATAACCTCTGAGAAGGGCATTGATTGAATTAACAATGGGCTCAGCTGTTTTTAGCATTGTTTGAGTAATATTTTGTGCATCTGGCGACATGGACGTTTGGGAATTGCTAACCTTCTGTAAAATGCACATTGTACCTTCCTGTGGATAGAAAAGTCCTTGTTAGATGGAATAAAAATCAATCACTGACCAATATTTGTTGTTAAATGTACTTCATATAAGTCTTCCATACCAAAGCATTAGGTGTCAGCGTGTTATTCATGATGATAATGCTTAAGGTGGATTGAGAAATTAGTTCTACCTCATCAACATAAGAAAGTGATGATCCATTTGTCAATGTAGTACACAAATTTGTCACCATATCCTCTACCAGCTTTAGAAAGAAAAAAAACCATGAAATTGTTACCATAAGAATTTAAGACAAAGTTTGAAAATACTTCTAAACCAGAGTGACTTCATGTCCCTAAAATGCATTTACCATTTGAAGTTGCATTTTAAATAATAAACATAATAAACTGTTTTAATGATGCATATGATAAGGGATGAAAAGGGAGTAATATTTTCCCTATAACCATATAATCATAAGCTACCTATATATATATATATATATATATATATATATATATATATATATATATATATATATATATATATATATACAGATCAGCCATAACATTAAAACCACCTCCTTGTTTCTACACGCACTGTCCATTTCATCATCTCCACTTACCATATAGAAGCATTTTGTAGTTCTACAATTACTGACTGTAGTCCATCTGTTTCTCTGCATGTTTTTTTAGCCTGCTTTCACCCTGTTCTTTAATGGTCAGGACCCCCACATGACCACCACAGAGCAGGTATTATTTAGGTCATGGATCATTCTCAGCACTGCAGTGACAATGACATGGTGGTGGTGTGTTAGTGTGTGTTGTGCTGGTATGAGTGGATCAGACACAGCAGCGCTGCTGGAGTTTTTAAATACTGTGTCCACTCACTGTCCACTCTATTAGACACTCCTACCTAGTCGGTTCACCTTGTAGATGTAAAGTCAGAGACGATCGCTCATCTATTGCTGCTGTTTGAGTTTGTCATCTTTGAGATCTTCATCAGTCGTCACAGGATGCTGTCTACAGGGCGCTGTTGGCTGGATATTTTTGGTTGGTGGACTATTCTCAGTCCAGCAGTGAAACTCCATCAGCGCTGCTGTGTCTTATCCACTCATACCAGCACAACACACACTAACACACTAGCACCATGTCAGTGTCACTGCAGTGCTGAGAATGATCCACCACCCAAATAATACCTGCTCTGTGGTGGTCATGTAGGGGTCCTGGCCATTAAAGAACAGCAGGAAAGGGGGCTAACAAAGCATGCAGAGAAACAGATGGACTACAGTCAGTAATTGTAGAACTACAAAGTGCTCATATATGGTAAGTTTAGCTGATAAAATGGACAGTGAGTGTAGAAACTGGGAAGTGGTTTTAATGTTGATCGGTGTATATATACAGTGTATCACAAAAGTGAGTACACCCCTCACATTTCTGCAAATATTTCATTATATCTTTTCATGGGACAACACTATAGAAATAAAACTTGGATATAACTTAGAGTAGTCAGTGTACAACTTGTATAGCAGTGTAGATTTACTGTCTTCTGAAAATAACTCAACACACAGCCATTAATGTCTAAATAGCTGGCAACATAAGTGAGTACACCCCACAGTGAACATGTCCAAATTGTGCCCAAATGTGTCGTTGTCCCTCCCTGGTGTCATGTGTCAAGGTCCCAGGTGTAAATGGGGAGCAGGGCTGTTAAATTTGGTGTTTTGGGTACAATTCTCTCATACTGGCCACTGGATATTCAACATGGCACCTCATGGCAAAGAACTCTCTGAGGATGTGAGAAATAGAATTGTTGCTCTCCACAAAGATGGCCTGGGCTATAAGAAGATTGCTAACACCCTGAAACTGAGCTACAGCATGGTGGCCAAGGTCATACAGCGGTTTTCCAGGACAGGTTCCACTCGGAACAGGCTTCGCCAGGGTCGACCAAAGAAGTTGAGTCCACGTGTTCGGCGTCATATCCAGAGGTTGGCTTTAAAAAATAGACACATGAGTGCTGCCAGCATTGCTGCAGAAGTTGAAGACGTGGGAGGTCAGCCTGTCAGTGCTCAGACCATACGCCGCACACTGCATCAACTCGGTCTGCATGGTCGTCATCCCAGAAGGAAGCTGACGCACAAGAAAGCCCGCAAACAGTTTGCTGAAGACAAGCAGTCCAAGAACATGGATTACTGGAATGCCCTGTGGTCTGACGAGACCAAGATAAACTTGTTTGGCTCAGATGGTGTCCAGCATGTGTGGCGGCGTCCTGGTGAGAAGTACCAAGACAACTGTATCTTGCCTACAGTCAAGCATGGTGGTGGTAGCATCATGGTCTTGGGCTGCATGAGTGTTGCTGGCACTGGGGAGCTGCAGTTCATTGAGGGAAACATGAATTCCAACATGTACTGTGACATTCTGAAACAGAGCATGATCCCCTCCCTTCGAAAACTGGGCCTCATGGCAGTTTTCCAACAGGATAACGACCCCAAACACAACCTCCAAGATGACAACTGCCTTGCTGAGGAAGCTGAAGGTAAAGGTGATGGACTAAACCCAATTGAGCACCTGTGGTGCATTCTCAAGTGGAAGGTGGAGGAGTTCAAGGTGTCTAACATCCACCAGCTCCGTGATGTCATCATGGAGGAGTGGAAGAGGATTCCAGTAGCAACCTGTGCAGCTCTGGTGAATTCCATGCCCAGGAGGGTTAAGGCAGTGCTGGATAATAATAGTGGTCACACAAAATATTGACACTTTGAGCACAATTTGGACATGTTCACTGTGGGGTGTACTCACTTATGTTGCCAGCCATTTAGACATTAATGGCTGTGTGTTGAGTTATTTTCAGACGACAGTAAATCTACACTGCTATACAAGTTGTACACTGACTACTCTAAGTTATATCCAAGTTTCATGTCTATAGTGTTGTCCCATGAAAAGATATAATGAAATATTTGCAGAAATGTGAGGGGTGTACTCACTTTTGTGATACACTGTATATAAGACAGACTAGTTCTGCAATTTTATAGCTGCAGTTTCAATTTCAATTTTCAATCTTATGATACACTTGTCTTTAACAACAATTCTGTTTAACTGTGTTTTTTTTTACATACCAGTTTGAAACAGACCTAATTTGCAGTATTGGCTAATGTATTTTTGCACTTAGGGCTGAAGAGCATTTTTCCTTCAATAAATGAATAAATAAATCTTTATTTTTATAAACTGTTTTGCGTGTTATTGGGTGGTCTTTGTCTAATATTAAAAGTAGTTTGATGATCTGAAAAATATAACTGTGACAAATATGCAAAAAACTTTTCACAACACTGTACACTTTTGACATAACTATTAACTGTATTCTGTAATGATTCATTTATTCTAATTAGGGCTGTGGTATTTTCTTCACCACCTATAGTAAAATGGTCAGAAATGCAGTTTTTTAAACTAAATAAGGTAATAGGTAATAAAAATGTAACAGGTAATAATAAGGTAAAATAACTTTACCTGTGCCTTTACAGCTGGTTCCACGTATATCTGTTTGTTTATATAATCAGTAATACCTTGAAACAACTGTGCTAACACAGTGGCTGACACATTAGCTTGTACGATTGGTTGTAGACTTAGGATAGAGGTGACGACGATGTCTGTAACCTAGGATAGAATGGAAGTGAACCCATATCAAATCTCCAAATATGTTAATACTATATACAGTCAGCTGCAGAATTATTGGTACCTTTGGCAAAGAAAAAAAAAGAGGTTAAATGTGGTCAAATTGGCAATTTGAGAATATAATATCTATAAGATAATAATTACTTAAAATAACTTAAAAAATCCAATATATAAAAAGACGTGTCTTTTCCTGTTATGCTTGAAAAGATTGGAGAATACAAAGCAATGAATTTTACATTCTCTTATTGTTCTTAATTCTCATTTGTGGATTTTTCTTTAGTTAAACCCAGAGGTTTTCTGTGGGATTTAGGTCAGATGGTTGAGGTGACCATATCATACTAGAGAGTTTTAGCTTTTTGACTGAGACATTAGTTATTGTTAAAATGCTATACAGATAAGTGACTTTATTTTGTGGTAAACAAATCATTGCCATATAAAAATATATGGGTTCCAATAATTCTAATGCTAACTGTACAATGTATTTAAATTGTCAGAGAACAGAGTAATATGTCTGAAAAATCATATCTTTATGAACTAACATCAATTGATACTGTATTGATGATTGTCTGTTTGGCCTTATTCTTAGCAGTGATATTCAGCTCGTAAAAACCCTTAGGTAGGTACAAGCTTCTCATCCCGTCCTCATCGCCACAATACACAAAGTTACCTGTAGATAGAAATAAAAAAATTTTTTTATAACAACTGTTATTCCTAGTCTATAGAATAGTGTGAGTTCCATTCTTACTTCCATTCTTACCATTACTGGTTTTTACACAGTATGTGCAAGGCCCATAACAGCAGAATCCATCAGGTACGGTACAGTTGATGCTAAAAGGGGTAATGGCAGGAACAGTGCTGAGCGATACTGAGCAAGTGGATGGGCTGAGCTGGGACACACAGCTGCTAGGTGCTGTGGTAGTGTTGATTTGTCTGGTTGTAGATGGTGAGGGGGTTGTTTGGAAACTCCATAAAATTTCCTGGCAACCATAACCAACTTTAGAATGTTTAGTTTTTAGTCCTGTGATAATAAATGTTTTTATAGTTATTCAGAATGTTTGAGAAAATATATATATACAGTATAAATATAAATTATATGTATATATATATATATATATATATATATATATATATATATATATATATATATATATATACAGTATATATACACACACAGTGGTGCTTGAAAGTTTGTGAACCCTTTAGAATTTTCTATATTTCTGCGTAAATATGACCTAAAACATCATCAGATTTTCACAAAAAAAAAAAGTAGATAAAGAGAACCCAGTTAAACAAATGAGACAAAAATATTATACTTGGTCATTTATTTATTGAGGAAAATGATCCAATATTACATATTTGTGAGTGGCAAAAGTATGTGAACCTTTGTTTTCAGTATCTGGTGTGACCCCCCCTTTGCAGCAATAACTGCAACTAAATGTTTCCGGTAACTGTTCCAGTCCTGCACACCGGCTTGGAGGAATTTTAGCCCATTCCTCCGTACAGAACAGCTTCAACTCTGGGATGTTGGTGGGTTTCCTCACATTAACTGCTCGCTTCAGGTCCTTCCACAACATTTTGATTGGATTAAGGTCAGGACTTTGACTTGGCCATTCCAAAACATTAACTTTATTCTTCTTTAACCATTCTTTGTAGAACGACTTGTGTGCTTAGGGTCGTTTGTCTTGCTGCATGACCCACCTTCTCTTGAGATTCAGTTCATGGACAGATGTCCTGACATTTTCCTTAAGAATTCTCTGATATAATTCAGAATTCATTGTTCCATCAATGATGGCAAGCCGTCCTGGCCCAGATGCAGCAAAACAGGCCCAAACCATGATACTACCACCACCATGTTTCACAGATGGGAAAAGGTTCTTATGCTGGAATGCAGTGTTTTCCTTTCTACAAACATAACGCTTTTCATTTAAACCAAAAAATTCTATTTTGGTCTCATCCGTCCACAAAACATTCTTCCAATAGCCTTCTGGCTTGTCCACGTGATCTGTAGCAAACTGCAGACGAGCAGCAATGTTCTTTTTGGAGAGCAGTGGCTTTCTCCTTGCAACCCTGCCATGCACACCATTGTTGTTCAGTGTTCTCCTGATGGTGGACTCATGAACATTAACATTAGCCAATGTGAGAGAGGCCTTCAGTTGCTTAGAAGTTACCCTGGGGTCCTTTGTGACCTCGCCGACTATTACATGCCTTGCTCTTGGAGTGATCTTTGTTGGTCGACCACTCGTGGGCAGGGTAACAATGGTCTTGTTTTTCCTCCATTTGTACACAATCTGTCTGACTGTGGATTGGTGGAGTCCAAACTCTTTAGAGATGGTTTTGTAACCTTTTCCAGCCTGATAAGCACCAACAACTCTTTTTCTGAGGTCCTGAGAAATCTCCTTTGTTCGTGCCATGATACACTACCACAAACATGTTGTGAAGAGCAGATTTTGATAGATCCCTGTTCTTTAAATAAAACAGGGTGCCCACTCACACCTGATTGTCATCCCATTGATTGAAAACACCTGACTCTAATTTCACCTTCAAATTAACTGACAATCCTAGAGGTTCACATACTTTTGCCACTCACAAATATGTAATATTGGATCATTTTCCTCAATAAATAAATGACCAAGTACAATATTTTTGTCTCATTTGTTTAACTGGGTTCTCTTTATCTACTTTTAGGACTTTTTTTTGTGAAAATCTGATGATGTTTTAGGTCATATTTATGCAGAAATATAAAAAATTCTCTCTCTCTCTCTCTCTCTCTCTCTCTCTCTCTCTCTCTATATATATATATATATATATATATATATATATATATATATACAGTGTATCACAAAAGTGAGTACACCCCTCACATTTCTGCAAATATTTTATTATATCTTTTCATGGGACAACACTATAGACATGAAACTTGGATATAACTTAGAGTAGTCAGTGTACAACTTGTATAGCAGTGTAGATTTACTGTCTTCTGAAAATAACTCAACACACAGCCATTAATGTCTAAATGGCTGGCAACATAAGTGAGTACACCCCACAGTGAACATGTCCAAATTGTGCCCAAAGTGTCAATATTTTGTGTGACCACCATTATTATCCAGCACTGCCTTAACCCTCCTGGGCATGGAATTCACCAGAGCTGCACAGGTTGCTACTGGAATCCTCTTCCACTCCTCCATGATGACATCACGGAGCTGGTGGATGTTAGACACCTTGAACTTCTCCACCTTCCACTTGAGGATGCGCCACAGGTGCTCAATTGGGTTTAGTCCATCACCTTTACCTTCAGCTTCCTCAGCAAGGCAGTTGTCACCTTGGAGGTTGTGTTTGGGGTCGTTATCCTGTTATCCAGTTTTCGAAGGGAGGGGATCATGCTCTGTTTCAGAATGTCACAGTACATGTTGGAATTCATGTTTCCCTCAATGAACTGCAGCTCCCCAGTGCCAGCAACACCACCATGCTTGACTGTAGGCAAGATACAGTTGTCTTGGTACTTCTCACCAGGGTGCCGCCACACATGCTGGACACCATCTGAGCCAAACAAGTTTATCTTGGTCTCGTCAGACCACAGGGCATTCCAGTAATCCATGTTCTTGGACTGCTTGTCTTCAGCAAACTGTTTGCGGGCTTTCTTGTGCGTCAGCTTCCTTCTGGGATGACGACCATGCAGACCGAGTTGATGCAGTGTGCGGCGTATGGTCTGAGCACTGACAGGCTGACCTCCCACATCTTCAACCTCTGCAGCAATGCTGGCAGCACTCATGTGTCTATTTTTTAAAGCCAACCTCTGGATAAGACGCCGAACACGTGGACTCAACTTCTTTGGTCAACCCTGGCGAAGCCTGTTCCAAGTGGAACCTGTCCTGGAAAACCGCTGTATGAACTTGGCCACCATGCTGTAGCTCAGTTTCAGGGTGTTAGCAATCTTCTTATAGCCCAGGCCATCTTTGTGGAGAGCAACAATTCTATTTCTCACATCCTCAGAGAATTCTTTGCCATGAGGTGCCATGTTGAATATCCAGTGGCCAGTATGAGAGAATTGTACCCAAAACACCAAATTTAACAGCCCTGCTCCCCATTTACACCTGGGACCTTGACACATGACACCAGGGAGGGACAACGACACATTTGGGCACAATTTGGACATGTTCACTGTGGGGTGTACTCACTTATGTTGCCAGCTATTTAGACATTAATGGCTGTGTGTTGAGTTATTTTCAGAAGACAGTAAATCTACACTGCTATACAAGCTGTACACTGACTACTCTAAGTTATATCCAAGTTTCATGTCTATAGTGTTGTCCCATGAAAAGATATAATGAAATATTTGCAGAAATGTGAGGGGTGTACTCACTTTTGTGATATACAGTGTATCACAAAAGTGAGTACACCCCTCACATTTCTGCAGATATTTAAGTATATCTTTTCATGGGACAACACTGACAAAATGACACTTTGACACAATGAAAAGTAGTCTGTGTGCAGCTTATATAACAGTGTAAATTTATTCTTCCCTCAAAATAACTCAATATACAGCCATTAATGTCTAAACCACCGGCAACAAAAGTGAGTACACCCCTTAGTGAAAGTTCCTGAAGTGTCAATATTTTGTGTGGCCACCATTATTTCCCAGAACTGCCTTAACTCTCCTGGGCAAAGATGTTCTATTGGGTTTAGGTCTGGATACATGCTTGGCCAGTCCATCACCTTTACCCTCAGCCTCTTCAATAAAGCAGTGGTCGTCTTAGAAGTGTGTTTGGGGTCATTATCATGCTGGAACACTGCCCTGCGATCCAGTTTCCGGAGGGAGGGGATCATGCTCTGCTTCAGTATTTCACAGTACATATTGGAGTTCATGTGTCCCTCAATGAAATGTAACTCCCCAACACCTGCTGAACTCATGCAGCCCCAGACCATGGCATTCCCACCACCATGCTTGACTGTAGGCATGACACACGTATCTTTGTACTCCTCACCTGATTGCCGCCACACATGCTTGAGACCATCTGAACCAAACAAATTAATCTTGGTCTCATCAGACCATAGGACATGGTTCCAGTAATCCATGTCCTTTGTTGACATGTCTTCAGCAAACTGTTTGCGGACTTTCTTGTGTAGAGACTTCAGAAGAGGCTTCCTTCTGGGGTGACAGCCATGCAGACCAATTTGATGTAGTGTGCGGCGTATGGTCTGAGCACTGACAGGCTGACCCCCCACCTTTTCAATCTCTGCAGCAATGCTGACAGCACTCCTGCACCTATCTTTCAAAGACAGCAGTTGGATGTGACGCTGAGCACGTGCACTCAGCTTCTTTGGACGACCAACGCGAGGTCTGTTCTGAGTGGACCCTGCTCTTTTAAAACGCTGGATGATCTTGGCCACTGTGCTGCAGCTCAGTTTCAGGGTGTTGGCAATCTTCTTGTAGCCTTGGCCATCTTCATGTAGCGCAACAATTCGTCTTTTAAGATCCTCAGAGAGTTCTTTGCCATGAGGTGCCATGTTGGAACTTTCAGTAACCAGTATGAGAGAGTGTGCGAGCTGTACTACTAAATTGAACACACCTGCTCCCTATGCACACCTGAGACCTAGTAACACTAACGAGTCACATGACATTTTGGAGGGAAAATGACAAGCAGTGCTCAATTTGGACATTTAGGGGTGTACTCACTTTTGTTGCCGGTGGTTTAGACATTAATGGCTGTATATTGAGTTTTTTTGAGGGAAGAATAAATTTACACTGTTATATAAGCTGCACACAGACTACTTTTCATTGTGTCAAAGTGTCATTTTGTCAGTGTTGTCCCATGAAAAGATATACTTAAATATCTGCAGAAATGTGAGGGGTGTACTCACTTTTGTGATACACTGTATATACAGTATATATATATATTATATTATATATATATATATATATATATATATATACGTATATACAGTGTATCACAAAAGTGAGTACACCCCTCACATTTCTTCAGATATTTAAGTATATCTTTTCATGGGACAACACTGACAAAATGACACTTTGACACAATGAAAAGTAGTCTGTGTGCAGCTTATATATCAGTGTAAATTTATTCTTCCCTCAAAATAACTCAATATACAGCCATTAATGTCTAAACCACCGGCAACAAAAGTGAGTACACCCCTTAGTGAAAGTTCCTGAAGTGTCAATATTTTGTGTGGCCACCATTATTTCCCAGAACTGCCTTAACTCTCCTGGGCATGGAGTTTACCAGAGCTTCACAGGTTGCCACTGGAATGCTTTTCCACTCCTCCATGACGACATCACGGAGCTGGCGGATATTCGAGACTTTGCGCTCCTCCACCTTCCGCTTGAGGATGCCCCAAAGATGTTCTATTGGGTTTAGGTCTGGAGACATGCTTGGCCAGTCCATCACCTTTACCCTCAGCCTCTTCAATAAAGCAGTGGTCGTCTTAGAGGTGTGTTTGGGGTCATTATCATGCTGGAACACTGCCCTGCGACCCAGTTTCCGGAGGGAGGGGATCATGCTCTGCTTCAGTATTTCACAGTACATATTGGAGTTCATGTGTCCCTCAATGAAATGTAACTCCCCAACACCTGCTGCACTCATGCAGCCCCAGACCATGGCATTCCCACCACCATGCTTGACTGTAGGCATGACACACTTATCTTTGTACTCCTCACCTGATTGCCGCCACACATGCTTGAGACCATCTGAACCAAACAAATTAATCTTGGTCTCATCAGACCATAGGACATGGTTCCAGTAATCCATGTCCTTTGTTGACATGTCTTCAGCAAACTGTTTGCGGGCTTTCTTGTGTAGAGACTTCAGAAGAGGCTTCCTTCTGGGGTGACAGCCATGCAGACCAATTTGATGTAGTGTGCGGCGTATGGTCTGAGCACTGACAGGCTGACCCTCCACCTTTTCAATCTCTGCAGCAATGCTGACAGCACTCCTGCGCCTATCTTTCAAAGACAGCAGTTGGATGTGACGCTGAGCACGTGCACTCAGCTTCTTTGGACGACCAACGCAAGGTCTGTTCTGAGTGGACCCTGCTCTTTTAAAACGCTGGATGATCTTGGCCACTATGCTGCAGCTCAGTTTCAGGGTGTTGGCAATCTTCTTGTAGCCTTGGCCATCTTCATGTAGCGCAACAATTCGTCTTTTAAGATCCTCAGAGAGTTATTTGCCATGAGGTGCCATGTTGGAACTTTCAGTGACCAGTATGAGAGAGTGTGAGAGCTGTACTACTAAATTGAACACACCTGCTCCCTATGCACACCTGAGACCTAGTAACACTAACGAGTCACATGACATTTTGGAGGGAAAATGACAAGCGGTGCTCAATTTGGACATTTAGGGGTGTAGTCCCTTAGGGGTGTACTCACTTTTGTTACCGGTGGTTTAGACATTAATGGCTGTATATTGAGTTATTTTGAGGGAAGAATAAATTTACACTGTTATATAAGCTGCACACAGACTACTTTTCATTGTGTCAAAGTGTCATTTTGTCAGTGTTGTCCCATGAAAAGATATACTTAAATATCTTCAGAAATGTGAGGGGTGTACTCACTTTTGTGATACACTGTATATATATATATATATATATATATATATATATATATACACACACAGTATATATATATTATAAAAAAAATCTTACCTTTAAATACCACATAAATGCTTCTCCTATTATTAAAATATTGCTGCAGTGTGTTAGTCGATATAGTAAATTGCTGTAAACCGCGTTGTCCATTCTGCTCTTTCCCATATAACTTTTTATCTGATTTACAACTCTTTAGGACCTTTAAAAAAATTAATGAAAATTCAGTTATAAAAACCATTACCAAATTACATTCATACATTTATTCGTTCTTCATTGTCAATAATTGCCTTATTCTGATTAGAGTTGTGGTGAGTTCTGCCACCCTGACCAGGAAAATTATTTTAATAGATTTATTACAGTTCTTAATGTTTTAAATTTGTTAATTATTGCCTCCAAACAGGGCCGGCGCTAGGGGGGGGGGGGCTGAGGGGGGCATTGCCCACCCAAATTGTGTCTTTGCCCCCCCAAGCACAATGCAAGCAACGGCTATTTTTAAAATTATCTCTGAACCAATCACAAAAATGCATTTTGTTTTACAGTGTGAAGATATTTCCTTGCTTATTCCTGATTGGCTCTTTGAGTCATATAAAAATCGGCAGACTGCCCCAAACAGTTCAGTTCGGCAGTATATGTTCTGTTAGTGTGAGCGAGAGGCAGGTATACTGGTAAACACTTTTTTTTTACAGAATTAGTATTCTTTTGTTTTCTTTATATTTTAATTTCCCAATAATATAAATATTCTCACTCATTCCTATTTCCACGTTTGAATATTCTCAGTCTGTGTGTAGGTACATTTGTCAGCTTTGACTTAAATTTGTATTAAAGCCTTTCAAGAAATAGAGTTGTTCTATTAGTAATGGCAATTTAATTAAGGGGGCGTATTAAAACGAAATACAATTAGATAATCTTTTTTCTCCATTTACATAATCAACATGTATTTTTTAATCATTGGGTTTTAAGTTTAAGTTCGAAAACATGCATTTTTATTTCTTTACCTCATACATCACTTTAAGCCAGTATCAATAGCTTGGCTGTCATCATTCATGCACAAATCAAGCCTTGAATATATTTCTGGCTTCAAAAACATGACTATCAACATGCCCCTTCATTAGGTTTTACTGCCCCCCCAAGCAAAGCAGTCCAGAACCGGGGCTGCCTCCAAAGTATATATGCATATTTTCAGTCATGTAGTAATTTACGAGGATTTATTTATTTATTCTTTATTAGAATTTTAAAATCATGTTTACACACTTTGGTTACATTCTTGACAGAACAGGTATTTACTGGTTACACAAGATTTATCAGTTCAAGCTTTAATGTCAAACAGTCATGGGCAATTTTGTCTCCAATTCACCTCACTTGCATGTCTTTGGACTGTGGAACACGGGGAGAACATGCAAACTCCACTCAGAAAGGACCCGGAATACTCCACCTGGTAATTGAACACAGGCCCCAATTTACGAGGATCAACAAACTTGTCTAATTTTTGGGTTTTTTTTACTGATCGTTCCTTAGTTGATCCGTGACCTAGAAAATTTGGTCCGTCACCTTTTATTTATACCTCAGGTGAGAAGAAAAATTTTATGGGTGCCAATAAATGAACAATAAATGTTTGTTTGTTTCATGATGAAATTTGTTCTTCCTTAAAGTAGTTTTGCGCAGCCAGTCCTTTCTCGGGTATTGCAATGCAATAGTTACCCCTGGCAGCAAAACAGCCACACAGTATAATACTAGAAACAACATGCTTGACAGATAGCACACTGTGATTGGGATTTAATACCTAACCTTTTAACATACCTCCTCTTAACATATTTTAGTCATTGTGAACAACTATAAGTAACTATTGTTTTATCTGTCAAAAAAAACCTTTTTAGGTCATTTTTAGGTTTCAGGGGCTTTATTACCTGCTTGACTGTGGACATAGACACCTGTGTTCCAAAACCATCAAGACATAACCAATTATGTCTATATGTAGATGTCCAACTGGCTGATAGCGCCCATAATCTAAGTTTTTGTATGTACCCAAAAACCCAGGTTGACCCACTAGGTTGCAATATTTCCAGAAAACTTCAATACATGAAACGTATGTGTTTAATTATACAGTTACAGAAAATCATGAATTGCAGAAATGACTGAAATCCCAAAACTTGATTCTGACAAATGCATGTAAACTTTTAACTGTACTGTAGTTACTGTATAATAATTATATAATAATTGTGACCTTAGTGCTATGTGAATTACAATGATAACTTACGCCATTATTAGAGTAGTACTCTTGAAAATACCAGTTTTGAGCAACCCAATCCTTTGAATCTATTTCCAGAGTAAGAGTTTTACTGGGATCTGCTGGATCACATCTAGGAGAACACCTGAAAAAAAGTATGAATGCAATTACTTGATCTATCAATACGAAAAATGAAATTTAAAAAACCTAATAAATAAAGTGCAATTAAATCAATACAACTGCACACATACTGTAAGCTCCGGAATAATAGTAAAGGTAAAAAGGGCTTGGTAAATTTGCTTACCTGAGAATATAAGAATATCAGTGCTTGTAACTTTTATAGTGTTCATTTGTATTCCTGGGTAAGGTAAGCTTCTGGTTAAAGTGTATATTTTTTGCTGTAACTTGTTCTAGACTCTATCTTTGTAACTTTGATTATTAACATTACTAGAATTGAAGTAGCATTTAAGTAGCATTTAACTATTGTTAAATAGTCTGTTGATGCATTAATCTGTGTTTTGCTGATTGGTTAAAGTGGCTTCTATAACGAGGTCTGTGGTAGCTGGTGAACGTGCCCCGGGTTCCCAGCGAAGCAGACATTACAGAGCTCAGAGAACAAAGGCCTCTTATACCAGGCCTCCTAATTAGTGCTGATCACCCGCAGCCGTGGGGCTGACTACTTAAGCCAGCTCCACACAGCAGCGGGTGTCGCACCTTTGTTTGTTTTCCGGTCCGTGGTGGCAGTCGTCCACACGTTCGTAGCCTTAGCTGGTAGCCCTGGTGGCGTATGCCATTCGGGTAAGTAAAACCGCAAGGTTTGAGGTAACTGGTATGTTCTGTTGGTCTCGTAGATATAGTGTGGTGCGACGCGGTGCAGTCCTCGAACTGCAGTTCATTTTGCGCTAGCAGTTAGCGTTAGCGGTTTCACTCAGCGCTGTGTTAAAGCGCTGAAAGTATTCTGGCATCAGTGCCTTCAGTTATTCTGAACATTGGATTCTCCAACCGCTGGGTGGCGACTCCGCTGAGCAAGCGGTTGCCGTGCTAAAGACCCCGGTTCGAATCCGCAGTCTAGAACTGCCTAACTTTGTTTATTTGTTTCTTTCTGGTTTCAGATTGGTGTGTCAGCTCCGCGATCCAGGGCGCGCCGACCGGTCACTGCGATTGTTAGTCGCGGTGTTGGGTCTAGCGCTCCTCGGAGTTCCCCTCCTCTCCCTTCGCTCCTAAGCGTATTAGAGGTTCTCGCGCTCCCGTTTTCCAGCACCACTACAGTGCGGTGGTAACGCTCCCGGCTGCCACGCGGCTGACCGGGGTTCGCGTCCCGCTTCCTTCTGTTTTGGTTTCACTTTGTTTATTTTTCATTTAGTTGCGCCAGCAGCTCCGTCGGAGTTTCCGATCGGGTTTTTTGTGTTCTGTTTTTCGTTTGCTGTTTATCTTTCTGTTGTCCTTATAATTAAATAAAATATTATTATTTTTATTTACTTCTGCATTTGCGTCCTTTCTTCCCACGTGACAGAAAGGTGCGACCAACCATGGACGCAGCAGAAACGCCACCCCCTATCGACGTATTACGCCACCAGGGTGTGGCGTTAGGCAGGCACGAGGTGGCCATTAGCCAATTGGCGCAGCAGGTAGCTGCGCTTAGCCAGCAGTCTCCAGCTTTAGGAGCCGGCCCACACCCCCCACCCCATTCGGGAGGATGTGGAAGCCGCGACACCCCCATTCCTCCTCCTGAAAGATATTCGGGAGAGGCCAAGAGGTGCCGTGGCTTCCTCCTCCAGTGCGCGCTAGCCTTCGAGTTGCAGCCCTCCCGCTACCCCACAGAGCGGTCGAGGGTTGCCTATATCGTTTCTCTATTGACTGGCCGAGCCTTGGAATGGGCTACCGCCCTCTGGGAGCAGAACGCTCCGGAATGCTCATCCGAAAGCGCCTTTAAGGAGGCCTTAAAGGAGACCTTCTTCCACCCCTCGGGGGGTCGTGAGGCAGGCCCACGCTTACTTGAGCTAACCCAAGGTAATCGGCCAGTCGTAGATTACGTAATCGAATTTAGGACACTAGCGGCGGAGTGTGGGTGGGATGAGGGCTCTCTCACCGCCATCTTTCATCGTGGCTTATCGGAGAAGATAAAGGATGAGCTGGCCACCAGGGACTGTCCAACGACCCTTAAGGCCTCCTATACGCTGGCCACAGCCATCGATACCCGTCTTCGCCAGCGAAACCGGGAGCGGGGTACCTGCCCCCCGTTTACCCGCTTGCTGGCGCCCCCTAAGTCTCCTCCACCGGCCCTGGATCCCGAACCCATGCAGTTGGGCTCAGCCCGTGCCAATGCCCGTTCGGCATCGGGTTCGTTCTCCCGACCTCGGCGGCCGGAAAACATCTAGGCCGCTCTCGAGTCAGGGACTCGGGAGTGAGCCGACCTACCATCCCTGCCCAAGGTCTGCTTTTGCAGGCCCGGTTGTCCTGGGGCCTCGGAAACACAAACCTTCAGGTTTGTGTCGATTCAGGTGCGGTGGAGAATTTCATTGACAGCGATCTGGTACACAGGCTGGGGATTGAGGTCCAACCGCTAGCATCACCAGTGTCGGTCCATGCGGTGGATGGCCGACCTGTAGCGGGCAGCCCGATAACCCAACGGACAAGACCTCTCACGTTGCGTCTGCAAAACCACGAGGAACGGATTACCTTTCTTGTAACTCACGTTCCTCACCTCCAGGTGGTTTTGGGGTATTCGTGGCTGCAAAGACACAACCCTCAGATCGACTGGGCCACCGGATCAATCTTCATCTGGGGAACGCGGTGTCGCGACTCGTGTTTGCTGCAAGGTGGCACGGGTTCTGCTCCGACGGAACCGAAGATGGAGGTGCCGGATTTGGCAGCTGTTCCCCCTGTGTACCATGACTTACGGGAAGTTTTTAGCAAGTCCCGGGCGCAGGACTTGCCCCCCCACAGACCGTTCGATTGCGCCATCAATCTTTTGTCCGGCACTACTCCTCCTAGGGGGCGCCTTTTTTCGCTCTCCGGTCCAGAGAAGGTGGCTATGGAGGAGTATGTGCGTGAGGCACTTAAACAGGGGTTCATCCGTCCTTCCTCCTCCCCAGCTGGGGCAGGGTTCTTTTTTGTGAACAAAAAGGACGGCACCCTGCGCCCCTGTATCGATTATCGCGGTCTGAACGCCGTTACGATCAAGGATCGGTACCCGCTGCCGCTGATGGCCACGGCTTTCGAAGCCCTTCAGCGAGCTTCTGTTTTTTCCAAGCTCGATCTTCGCAGCGCGTACAATTTGATCCGGATCAGGCAGGGGGATGAGTGGAAGACTGCGTTCATTACGCCCACTGGCCACTATGAATACCGGGTGATGCCATTTGGGTTAATGAATGCCCCCGCAGTCTTCCAGAGATTTATCAATGAGGTCTTGCGGGAGACTCTTGGTAAATTCGTCTATGTTTACTTAGACGATATTCTTATCTTTAGTCGGTCCATCGACGAGCATATAGGGCATGTCCGACGAGTTCTCCAGCTTTTGCTTGACAACCATTTGTTTGTCAAACTGGAGAAGTCAGTCTTTCACTCCCCCACGGTTTCGTTCCTGGGGTTTGTAGTGGCCGAGGGCACCCTGCGCATGGACTCGGCTAAGGTATCAGCTGTGGAGAAGTGGCCAACTCCAAGTTCTTTACGCCAACTGCAAAGGTTTTTGGGCTTTGCAAACTTTTTTCGGCGTTTCATTAAGAACTTTAGCTCAGTCGCCTCTCCGTTAACGGACCTTACAGGAAAAGGTCCGTTCCGATGGACGGTGCAGGCCTTGTTGCTCGTTTTTAGCTTTTGACGAGCTAAAAACACTCTTGACAACTGCTCCCGTTTTACAGTTGCCCGACCCAGAGGAACCCTTCGTTGTCGAAGTGGATGCCTCCGAGGTCGGAGCTGGGGCAGTTTTGTCCCAAAGAGTGGGGCCAGAGAAGAAGCTGCATCCATGTGCCTTCTTCTCGCACCGCCTGACTCCAGCCGAGCGGAACTACCCGGTTGGAGACAGGGAACTCTTGGCCATTAAGTTGGCGTTAGAGGAGTGGCGACACTGGCTCGAGGGGGCCAATCATCCTTTTCTTGTCTGGACGGATCACAAAAATCTGTCATTCATCCAGCAAGTCAAGAGGATGAACTCCCGTCAGGCCCGGTGGTCCTTATTTTTTGGAAGGTTCAATTTTACACTGTCTTATAGACCGGGGTCCAGAAACGTCAAACCGGACGCTCTGTCTAGACAGTGGGAACCGACCAGGCCGGAGACCGGACCTGATCCCGTGATCCCCTCGACCCTGATAGCGGCCCCAGTCACATGGGGCATATCGAAGGTCATTCGGGATGCCCACCGGGCTGAACCCGACCCCGGTGGGGGACCTCCTGACAGACTGTACGTACCTTCATCCGTACGGCGTCAGGTTTTTGAATGGGCCCATGCTTCCCCATTTTCGGCGCACCCAGGTGTGACTAAGTCCCTGGTCTTGCTGCGCCGAAGATTTTGGTGGCCGGGGATGGAGAACCAGGTACGTGACTTTGTCCGTGCTTGCTCTGTGTGTGCTCTGAACAAGACACCCAGAGAGCGCCCGCGGGGCCTCCTTCATCCGTTGCCAATACCTGCTAGACCGTGGTCCCACATTTCTCTGGACTTTGTGACAGGCTTGCCAAAATCCAGAGGGTTCACGGCGGTATTGGTAATTGTCGACCGGTTTACCAAATCTTGCCTTTTTATCCCACTGCCCAAGCTACCATCCGCCATGGGTACTGCGCAAATCATCCTGAATCATGTGGTGAGAGCACATGGGGTCCCATCAGACATTGTGTCTGATCGGGGTCCACAGTTTGTAAGCCAGTGCTGGCGGGCCTTTTGCCAACTTCTTGGCGCCACGGCCAGCTTATCCTCCGGCTACCACCCGGAGTCGAATGGGCAGTCGGAGAGGCTGATCCAGGATCTGAGCAAGATGCTCAGGTGCCTGACGGCAGGGAATCCGACCACGTGGTCGGATAAGTTGATATGGGCAGAGTTTGCTCACAACACCCTGCATCATTCGGCGATTGGAATGTCACCGTTTGAGGCTCAGTTCGGGTACCCTCCGCCGCTCTTTCCTGAGCAGGAGCAGCAGGTAGCGGTCCCGTCTGTACAGCTTCATGTCCGCCGCTGCCGCGCCGCCTGGCGCAAAGCTAGGCAGGCACTTGTGGCCACCCAGCGCTCTGTGAAGCGCAAAGCTGACCGCAGGCGGCAGCCGGCTCTTACCTTCCGGCCAGGCCAACGAGTACTTGTGTCAACGAGGGATCTCCCCGTTCGAGGTGCCCCACATAAGTTGGCACCCAAGTACATTGGTCCGTTCAAGGTGGTAAAGCGGATTAATCCGGTGACGTATAGGTTGGAGCTTCCTCCCCGTATGAAAGTGCATCCAACCTTTCATGTCTCCCATCTCCGACCATTTATGTGCGGGGGAGTTTTACCCCCTCCCCAACCTCCCGCCCCTCGTATCATCCAGGGTGCCCCTGCCTTCACCGTCCGCCGGTTGCTTGACAGCAGGAAGGTTCAGGGTAGCACCCAATACTTGGTGGATTGGGAAGGTTACGGCCCTGAGGAACGTTCATGGGTACCGGCTCGCCAGATCCTGGACCCTGAACTGATCCGCGAGTTCCGGCGCAACCGAGCTGCGGGTCTTGGGACCTCAGGAGCTGTCCCTAGAGGAGGGGGTTCTATAACGAGGTCTGTGGTAGCTGGTGAACGTGCCCCGGGTTCCCAGCGAAGCAGACATTACAGAGCTCAGAGAACAAAGGCCTCTTATACCAGGCCTCCTAATTAGTGCTGATCACCCGCAGCCGTGGGGCTGACTACTTAAGCCAGCTCCACACAGCAGCGTGTGTCGCACCTTTGTTTGTTTTCCGGTCCGTGGTGGCAGTCGTCCACACGTTCGTAGCCTTAGCTGGTAGCCCTGGTGGCGTATGCCATTCGGGTAAGTAAAACCGCAAGGTTTGAGGTAACTGGTATGTTCTGTTGGTCTCGTAGATATAGTGTGGTGCGACGCGGTGCAGTCCTCGAACTGCAGTTCATTTTGCGCTAGCAGTTAGCGTTAGCGGTTTCACTCAGCGCTGTGTTAAAGCGCTGAAAGTATTCTGGCATCAGTGCCTTCAGTTATTCTGAACATTGGATTCTCCAACCGCTGGGTGGCGACTCCGCTGAGCAAGCGGTTGCCGTGCTAAAGACCCCGGTTCGAATCCGCAGTCTAGAACTGCCTAACTTTGTTTATTTGTTTCTTTCTGGTTTCAGATTGGTGTGTCAGCTCCGCGATCCAGGGCGCGCCGACCGGTCACTGCGATTGTTAGTCGCGGTGTTGGGTCTAGCGCTCCTCGGAGTTCCCCTCCTCTCCCTTCGCTCCTAAGCGTATTAGAGGTTCTCGCGCTCCCGTTTTCCAGCACCACTACAGTGCGGTGGTAACGCTCCCGGCTGCCACGCGGCTGACCGGGGTTCGCGTCCCGCTTCCTTCTGTTTTGGTTTCACTTTGTTTATTTTTCATTTAGTTGCGCCAGCAGCTCCGTCGGAGTTTCCGATCGGGTTTTTTGTGTTCTGTTTTTCGTTTGCTGTTTATCTTTCTGTTGTTAAATAAAATATTATTATTTTTATTTACTTCTGCATTTGCGTCCTTTCTTCCCACGTGACAGCTTCAGGTGCCTTTTGTTAGAGGCCTAGGTGTGAATTGAGGGGCAGGGCTAAGCTTAGTATAAAATTAAATCTCACCGTCTGTAGCGGCTGGTCTTCTCTATCACTAGGTTTTTTTCTACTAATCTAAACTAACTTGGGTAAGTACTATCAGTCTCTGACATTGTTTAATCTATCGAACTTTTTCTCAGCATGTGCTACTCAATTATTCCTGTGCTTATATCTCACAGACCCTGCAGACATCAGAGGGCACATTATAGGAACAGCAACGCCAGCAACCTCATCTACCCCCAACTGTTGCAACAGTCTCAAACAGTGGTGGTAGGTGGGGTCTGGAACTGTCAATCAGCCGTCCAGAAAGCTGACTTTATCTCAGCTTTTGCACTTTCTCACAGCCTTGACTTCCTGGCACTGACTGAGACATGGATCACCACCGAGAACTCAGCAACACTAGCAGCTTTATCCTCTGCCTACACCTTCTCTCATACACCGAGAGGATCTGGTAGGGGTGGTGGTACAGGTTTGCTCCTGACCAGGAAATGGCAATTCACTACTGTGAATGTTTCTCACCTTAACATTCCATCTTTTGAATTTCATGCTATTACTGTTACTTTTCCGATTACTCTTCATATCATTGTCATTTACAGACCACCTGGCACACTGGGAGACTTCATAGAAGAGCTGGATGTTCTTCTGAGTTTCTTCCCTTCAGATGGAACTCCTCTAACTCTTCTTGGTGACTTTAATCTCCCTACACTTCAGTCCTCCTGCCTTCTTCCTCTTCTTTCATCTTTCGACCTCCTCTTTAACCACAGCCCTCCGACACACAAAGGAGGCAATCTTCTGGACCTGGTCTTCAGCCGTCCAGCTTCTGTTCTGGACCTCACTGTCACCCCACTCCACCTCTCTGACCATCACTTTGTGTCCTTCTCTCTCTGTCTCCCAACTCTTCCTACCTCCAACCACACTTTCACCCTTACAACACGCCCCAATCTTCACTCTATCTTCCTCCCTGCTAATCTCCAACATCCTAACTTCACTACCTAACCCTGACATGCTTGCTACCCTTCCACTCAACTCTGCAACTAATACTCTACTCTCTTCTCTTTCAACATCCCTCGATCAGCTCTGTCCTCCTACCCTCAAACGAGGTAAACCTTCTCACCCTGCTCCTTGGCTTTCAGATGCACTGCGCAGCAACAGAAGAGAATTAAGGGCAGCTGAGAGAAAGTGGAGGGAATCTAAGCTCAGTGGTGATCTCCACTCCTACCACGATCTGCTGTCCAGGTTCTCATCTGACGTGACTGCTGCAAAAGCATCTTTTTACAAAGCCAAGCTTGAACAATCTGCTGCTGACCCACGTAAGCTTCATGCTATCTTTTCCTCTCTTTTAAACCCTCCTCCTCCTTCCCCTTCTGCCTCTCTCACTGCTACTGACTTTTCAACATTCTTTCAGGACAAGATCGACAAAATCAATCAATCCTTCTCTCCGACTGACCCACTTTCAACTGACCCTCAACCCACCAACACACTCACCAGCTTCACCCCACTCACCATGGATGAGGTTACACAGCTCCTCTCATCCAGCAATCCCACTACATGCGCACTTGACCCTATACCATCCACCATCCTCAAAGACATCTCACAGGACCTAATCCCCTTCATCACACCCATCATCAACAACTCCCTGACATCAGGTGTTGTCCCTACTGCATTTAAAAAAGCTCAGGTCATCCCCCTTCTTAAGAAACCTACACTAGACACTACAGACATCAACAACTACAGACCTGTCTCACTCCTCTCTTTTCTATCCAAAATTCTTGAACGTGCTGTCTATAACCAACTATCTGCCTTTCTCACTCAGAATGACCTCCACGATCCGTACCAGTCTGGCTTCAAGGCAGCGCATTCTACGGAAACAGCTCTTGTAGCGGTTACTGAGAAGCTTCATGCAGCCAAAGCAGCCAAACTGTCATCTTTCCTTATTCTTCTTGACCTCTCTGCAGCCTTCGACACAGTGAATCACGGCATTCTCTTGTCCACTCTCTCCAACCTTGGAGTAACAGGTTCAGCATGGCAATGGATGGCCTCCTACCTGGAAGGGCGCTCCTACCAAGTGTCATGGAGGGGATCCATATCTCCCCCATGCACTCTCTCAACCGGTGTTCCTCAGGGCTCTGTACTTGGCCCACTTCTTTTCTCTATCTACACCCGCTCTCTGGGCAAGGTCATAGCCTCCCATGGCTTCTCCTACCACTCCTATGCAGATGACACTCAGTTCATTCTGTCATTTCCTCCTTCAGACACGCAAGTCTCAGTTCGCATCTCAGCATGTCTGCAAGATATCTCACAATGGATGTCAGCTCATCATCTGAAACTTAATCCCAGCAAGACAGAGATGTTGCTCATTCCTGGAGATCAGTCTCCAACCCAGGACCTAGTAATTTCTCTGAATGACTCCCAGATCAGACCATCTGATAAGGTAAGAAGTCGTGGTGTTGTCCTTGATAACCAGCTGACATTCTCTCCTCATATAGCCAACATGACAAGATCATGCCGGTTCCTCCTGTACAACATCAGGAAGATTCGTCCATTTCTCTCCAGGGAAGCTACCCAGATTCTGGTGCAATCACTTGTAATCTCACGGTTGGACTACTGCAACTCCCTTCTGGCTGGAGCTTCCATGTCCACGATTAAACCCTTACAGCTCATTCAAAATGCAGCTGCCCGTCTGGTTTTTAACCAACCTAAACACTGCCACATCACCCCACTGCTACGTTCTCTTCACTGGCTTCCTGTAGCTGCACGCATTCAGTTTAAAACACTGACGCTCGCCTACAAAGCCAAAAATGGACCAGCCCCAAGCTACCTTCGTGGCCTAATCAAACCCCGCTCTGTACCACGCAACCTCCGAGCCTCTAGTCTCGCTCGACTTGAGCCCCCATCCAGGACTAAAGGAAGACAAGCATCAAGGCTGTTCTCTGTTCTAGCGCCGAAGTGGTGGAATGAACTTCCTCTGTCTGTCCGAACATCTGAGTCTCTTGCTGTCTTTAAAAAACGATTAAAAACCCACCTTTTTACTAAACACTTAGGCTGACTTGTACTTATTTACTAACATTTTGTTCCATTCTTTTCCATTTAAAAAAAAAAAAAAAAAAAAAAAAAAAAGGCACTTTGGTTCTAACAGGTTTTAGCAGATTTGTGTTCTTTGACTGTTGTTTTCCTAAACTTGAGAAATGAAATGTTCACTATAGAAGCACTTCTGTAAGTCGCTCTGGATAAGACCGTCTGCTAAATGCTGAAAATGAAAATGTAAAAAATAAGAGTAAAAAAAATAAATTTAAATTAGTTATTTGACTTATGTATTTCTTTTCGTAATCTATATTTACCAGCATAACATCACCAAGTCTTTTCATACTGTGCTTAGTAAGTTTGAAGAATGCAAATTAAGAAATGTAAGGACATTTTTATTACTGAAACTGTACAGATTTGTCAGATTCCTAACTCTTCTCCTGTGAACTTTCCAGTTCAGAAAAACAGCAGTAAAGAAAAACAAGGGATCTTCAAAAAGTTTCAGCACTTTTATATTTTTGTTGGAAACGGTGAGGGTGGGAAGAGCAGTAATTGGTCGTCTCTGATAGTCTGAGCGAGAGTTTATAGTCTGGATTTAGCACCATCTGATTTCCACCTTGACTAGACAGTCAAAAAAGCTTTATGGGGAAGAAGATTTTCATGTTGTGATGATGTGAAAGCAGTGCACTCAACCAAAAACATTTTGCTGATGGCATTAAAAAGTTGGTACGACGTCGGAAAAAAGCGTCCAGCACAGGTATGAGAGGTGGGCCCATTACAGGTTTTAGGTTATTTTTTGTTTAAAACTATGTTGCCAAATTTTTTCACCAGCTTTATTATTTCCAATCTTTAATGTTTTCAATCTTAGAAAAAATTGGCCTCTGTGTGACCTGTGTATCTCAATAAAATAAGATATGAATGACCGCTTAAGAATTCCTGAACATTCTGTGATCTTTAAAAAGGCAAAAATGAATATAAACATGCTTAGGCTACGTTCTGTTTATAGCAATTTCAAAAAGTGATACAGTGACACATGATGTTAGCTAAACCTTAGTATTACGATGGAAAAGCAATGTATAATGTAACCATGCCTTACTTGATTGAAACTTTTTCACAGTCATCAGCAAGCTGTTTGCAACCAAAATAATTTCTGCCATCTCTTTGCTGAGCTTTAATTGACCGTTTAAACTTTGGGCATAATAGATTAGAAACAAACAAGAAAACCAAACCAGTTATAGTCATTATGTAAACACACAATAGTGTATATTTAACTGTAGTGCATTTGTATAATATTTGCCAGATTACCTGAGAAGAGGTTTTAAGTCCATCTTTTGCTGATGAATGGAAGACTACATTGTAGAAAATGTGCGGAAACAAGTTATTTTCAACAATGAACTGTAAAATAACCTTTCAGTTTTACATCTTAAAATAATGATAAACAGTAAACAATAAACATTGTTACTAAATAAGCTGTAATGCATTTTCAACAAAAACTTGGATAAATCTTATACTTAATTTTGTCCAATTAAAATGACAGCAAAGACATTAAATCATAGAATTATTATAGACCCAAAATGTGTTAAACAAATAAAAACATTACTATTAAAAATAGAGTCTAGATGTTAATTTCCAACTACAGCTATTACTTATCTATTTATTTGTAATGCAATACACACACTGTCCATTTTATCAGCTCCACTTAACATATAGAAGCACTTTGCAGTTCTACAATTACTGACTGTAGTCCATCTGTTTCTCTGCATGCTTTGTTAGCCCCCTTTCATGCTGTTCTTTAATGGTCAGGACTCTCCCAGGACCACCACAGAGCAGGTATTATTTGGGTGGTGGATCATTCTCAGCACTGCAGTGACACTGACATGGTGGTGGTGTGTTAGTGTGTTTTGTGCTGGTATGAGTGGATCAGACACAGCATTGCTGATGGAGTTTTTAAACACCTCACTGTCACTGCTGGACTGAGAATAGTCCACCAACCAAAAATATCCAGTCAACAGCGCCCCGTGGGCCTAGAAGATGACCAACTCAAACAGCAGCAAAAGATGAGCGATCGTCTCTGACTTTACATCTACAAGGTGGACCAACTAGGTAGGAGTGTCTAATAGAGTGGACAGTAAGTGGGCACGGTATTTAAAAACTCCAGAAGCGCTGCTATGTCTGATCCACACACACCAGCACAACACACACTAACACACCACCACCATGTCATTGTCACTGCAGTGCTGAGAATGATCCACCACCTAAATAATACCTGCTCTTTAGTGGTCCTGGCCATTGAAGAACAGAGTGAAAGCAGGTAAAAAAGTATGTAGAGAAACATATGGACTACAGTCAGTCATTGTAGAACCACAAAGTGCTTCTATATGGTAAGTGGAGCTGATAAAATTTACAGTAAGTGTAGAAACAAGGAGCTGGTTTTAATGGTTGATGGGTGTAGATGTACAGCCAGTCATGTTTGTATGTAGACACCCATCCAGACAATAGCACTGTTTGAGATGCAAAGCTTTAATCCTAGAGGTAGTAGGGTAGCGTATTTTACAACTGCACCACCTGAGCACCTTTGATGATTGTGTTTCCCATTAGCCACCCCTTTGACCTGTTGAATGTAAACATTACCTAAATATGGCAAAATATGGCAAGGTGAATCAGGCTAGAAGATCTCCAAAAAGCAGCACATAATGCCACATTATAAAGAAATATAAATACAGATGTGAAACAAAGTTATTAAAATCTACCTTCAATCCTCCTCCCTCGCCGGCCAGCACAGGTCTGGCAGGTGGGCCCATTAAAGGTCATCAATTGTTTTTTTTTAACTAATGTTGTCAAACTTGTGCCGCCAGCTTTAAATAACACATACAGTATTTGAGATAAGACATAAAAAAGAAATAAAACTAACCTTCTTCACAGTGATATTTTACAGACAGGTAACTTGTTAGCCTTGGGCAGGGTTCTCCATAGGATGTCACATTTGCAGACACCTCACACATTTGCAGGCCATCACAGGACTCTGTATACAAAATAAAACATTATAGCTAGACTAGAACTATTAGATTATAATTAGATGTTGGTACTGCAGCACTAAAATTCAAAAACTTAATATTTAATATTATAAATGAAGCACAAAGAATTCTTTTACTGCACTTAGAAATATGGCGTGTGATTATGACAATGATAATACGTAAACATTAAAATAAAGCATCATGCAGCATCGGCTTTCCAAACAAAGACATTGTCTAAAGACAAACATTGGAAATATAGATTTGCAATTTAGCTATGCTCCCAAGCATTAGACTAGAACAGAATTCTGTAGCGTTTCCATTAGTGATGGTCAGACAGTGGCTTTATTTGTGTCTCTCTCTTGCTAAAAGACATCAGCACTAAAGAGTAATGACGCAGCTTTTTCATGTATGCGTTTTAGCCATGTTTGCTTTGAACTGTTTGAGTGTAATTCAGTATGCCATAGCAAACATTTAAAATGTATTCAAAATGGTACAACTAGCAACTTCAGAACAATCCAACACTAACCCCTTTTTAGCTTGTATTCTTAGCATGTACCTGCATTTAGAGAGATATTTGCAATTTAGCCATGCTCCCAAGCATCAGACCAGAACAGAATTCTGTAGCGATCCCATTAGTGATGGTCAGACAGTGGCTTTATTTGTGTCTCACTCTTGCTAAAAGACATCAGCACTAAAGAGTAATGACGCAGATTTTTCATTTATGCGTTTTAGCCGTGTTTGCTTTGAACTGTTTGAGTGTAATTCAGTATGCCGTAGCAGGCATTTAAAATGTAATTCAGAATGGTACAACTAGCAACTCCAGGACAATCCAACAGCAACCCATTTTTTAGCTTGTATTCTTAGCATGTACCTGCATTTAAAGAGATATTAATGAATGAAAGTAAAGCACACCACAGCCTGTAGACTTAAACAATTGATTAATAGATTTTGTACCTGAAACTGAATCTAGAACATCCAACCAGCTGCACACCTGCTGTGCGGATGCTGGTTCGAGGGAGTGGTTGGCTCTGCAGTAGTGTTCTGTTTTCCTGCCATAGAAACTGTCATCGATCCTTATGACCTGACCAGACCCACACATTAGCATGGCATTGTGGTCTTTACAGGCTAAAGCATGTCCCAACTCTAAAGCAAATGCAGGAAGAGCAAATAACACTCTATAATTCCATTATAGTTCATAAAAATATTTCAGCTTTTATCATTTGTTCATGGGGGATGGACAAAATAATGAAAACACCACACAAAAATAAAGCTTTACTTAGATATAACTAATAATGCAGCTCTACATGTAAGTTATACTAGCTTGATGGCTAATACGCAGCACGTACCAGTTATTAAATCTCCAACAATTAGCACACTAATGTGTAAAATTTTAAGTGCCACTAATAGTGAGAATATTAAAAAGTAACAGTCTCTAGAAGACTATTTCAAACATCAATAAACTGCATCATTGAAGAGGGACAGTGGTCACAAGTCACAGTTTACTGATAAGAATGGACAATACTTTACAACAGGGCCGGCGCTAGGGGGGGGCTGAGGGGGGCATTGCCCCCCCAAATTGTGTCTTTGCCCCCCCAAGCACAATGCAAGCAACGGCTATTTTTAAAATTATCTCTGAACCAATCACAAAAATGCATTTTGTTTTACAGTGTGAAGATATTTCCTTGCTTATTCCTGATTGGCTCTTTGAGTCATATAAAAATCGGCAGACTGCCCCAAACAGTTCAGTTCGGCAGTATATGTTCTGTTAGTGTGAGCGAGAGGCAGGTATACTGGTAAACACTTTTTTTTTACAGAATTAGTATTCTTTTGTTTTCTTTATATTTTAATTTCCCAATAATATAAATATTCTCACTCATTCCTATTTCCACGTTTGAATATTCTCAGTCTGTGTGTAGGTACATTTGTCAGCTTTGACTTAAATTTGTATTAAAGCCTTTCAAGAAATAGAGTTGTTCTATTAGTAATGGCAATTTAATTAAGGGGGCGTATTAAAACGAAATACAATTAGATAATTTTTTTTTCTCCATTTACATAATCAACATGTATTTTTTAATCATTGGGTTTTAAGTTTAAGTTCGAAAACATGCATTTTTATTTCTTTACCTCATACATCACTTTAAGCCAGTATCAATAGCTTGGCTGTCATCATTCATGCACAAATCAAGCCTTGAATATATTTCTGGCTTCAAAAACATGACTATCAACATGCCCCCTCATTAGGTTTTACTGCCCCCCCAAGCAAAGCAGTCCAGAACCGGGGCTGCTTTACAAGCAACCCAAAAGGCACAGCCTTAAAGTCTGAAAATCTACACATTATGAGCTTTATAAAGCAAATGAGTCTCTACCATATTTCCTATATCTGGACAACCAAAGGATGTTTTCAAGTCACAGTGTCTGCTGCCAATGGTTAGGGAGTGTAATACGCTGTTATACAGAAATAGATGCACTTTTTTCTGATGATCTTTCTATTTACCAGGATAATAATGCATACTGCTAAAATTATTCAATTTGATCAAGGATGATATAAGGCACCTGTATTAAACTTTCAAATCACCGGATTTAAACAATAAAGCTTTCTATTTATATAAAAGCATTTTAGTAAGGTTTGTTTTAGAGGCAAATGCTGGCCTTACTCATAATTATCTCCTTAACAAAAGTATATTGTTACTTATTTCCAGTATTTGTCCACCTCCTGGATAATACAATAAACATTACAACAATTAAGAAAAATAGTACTGACCAAACTCGCAGATAAAGAAGAACTGCTGACTGCAATTACTGGTTGTTACCCATTGAAATCCAGAGTCCTTCATCATGTACCCACAGCCTTTATCGAGTATGGGTTCATTGTGCCAGTTAGAAAAACTTACATGAGACCCATCCAGCCATGACACAGGACCTGTAGATACAGTAGCTACAACTTTCGAATCACCAGCCTCACATTTGTTAACGTCTTACTAAAAAGAGACACACTTACTAGTTAGCAAATCAGCAAATGCAAAGTCTTTGAAATGATCAAATCTATGCTATGCTATATGTCCAAAGGTATTAATACATCTCTGATAATCAAGTTCAAGGGTTTTATTTAGACACATCTATTGCTAACTTGTACAGCTGTTCACTTTGTAGTTGCAGTGCACAATGCAAGGTCTGTAATAACAAGGTCTAACCAGCTCATGGTCAGGGGTCTATTTCCTTTTAACCATAAAGTGCATATTATAGCAAACAAAAACAGTGTAAACAATGCATTAAAATACGATAACAAATGGCTAATTTTGCATTCTATTAAAAAACTGTGGTCAAGAACCCACATCATATTAATCGCCAACTGATTTTTGTGTAGCACTGACAAGGTTGGTAGTTTTTTTTTACCAATATTAAACAACTTTTCATAAAGTGGTAAGAATATGCACCAATCAGGCATAACATTATGACCACCTCCTTGTTTCTACACTCACTGTTCATTTTATCAGCTCCACTTACCATATAGAAGCACTTTGTAGTTCTACAATTACTGACTGTAGTCCATCTGTTTCCCTACATACTTTTCAGCCTGCTTTCATGCTGTTCTTCAATGATCAGAACCCTCACAGGATCACTACAGAGCAGGTATTATTTAGGTGGTGGATCATTCTCAGCACTACAGTGACACTGACACTGTAGTGGTGTATTAGTGTGTATTGTGCTGATATGAGTGGATCAGACACAGCAGCGCTGATGGAGTTTTTAAACACCTCACTGTCACTGCTGGACTGTGAATAGTCCACCAACCAAAACATCCAGTCAACAGCGCTCCATGGGCAGCGACCTGTGACCACTGATGAAGGTTTAGAAGATGACCGACTCAAACAGCAGCAATAGGTGAGCGATCGTCTCTGACTTTACATATACAAGGTGGACCAACTAGGTAGGAGTGGACAGTGACTGGACATGGTATTTAAAAACTCCGCAGCGCTGCTGTGTCTGATCCACTCATACCAGCACAACACACACTACCACATCACCACCATGTCATTGTCACTGCAGTGCTGAGAATGATCCACCACCTAAATATTAACTGCTCTGTAGTGGTCCTGGTAGAGTCCTGACCATTCAAGAACAGGGTGAAAGCAGGCTAAAAGGTATGTAGAGAAACAGATAGACTACAGTCAGTAATTGTAGAACTACAAAGTGCTTCTAAATGATAAGTGGAGCTGTTAAAATGGACAGTGAGTGTAGAAACCATGAGGTGGTTTTAATGTTATGGATGATCGGTGTATGTTAGATATCTTCTGATTTGTACTATTTCCGTTTCAACTCCAGTGCACAAAAAAACAAAATCTTGTAAAATAACAAAGTATAAAGAAAAGGTTAGAATTCACCCACAACATTAAAATCTTTATACACTTTTTATACACAATTTGACAAATCTTGCTATCTACATTCACATTATTCAGCATTAAACACATAAATCATGTTCTGTCAACAATCAACAAAGATACCCACTTACCTTCAGAAGAGTCCTGGTTAAAGGATGTATAGGCCAAGCCAAACCACCAGTTCTCTTCTGGCAGCAGATGTGCCTGAAGAAATCGTTGCGTTATATCATCCTTGATAAAGGCCAGATGTCCACCACCTTGCTCACACCACTTCTGAGCACTGAGAAAACTGTGCTGCTGGGTCACAAACTCATAGCATGAGCCCTCAAAGTTTAGTTGATGCTCTGGGCATGACAGGTCATCTGTGTTCTCTTTCCCATAAACTGTACTGGCAATTAGAATCACTACCAGTAGCAAAGTGGGCAAAAGATGTCTGTCCATCTTTACCTCCTCACCTGCAAACTCTGGCAAGCTGTCTGTTTTCCCTGTTTATAAATCAGTAGTGACGTCAACTTTTAAATGACTGTCTAATCCCTCTGAATGCTTGTTTGCTTTGGAACAAAGGCTCTCTCTGTCTATTGTAAATGGGTTCTAATGGATGTATGTTGTGTCTCAATACAAGTCAGGATGATTAATTTTCAATAGGTATGTTTGACTTGCATTTTACCTTCTAATTTTCTGTTTAGCACTTGATAGACAATCTTGATGTAAATATTGTACTTCACTAAAAATAGTTTTATCTTTTTTATCAGAAAACAGTGTCTTGCTATATATATATATATTTTTTTTTTAATTTTCTCAAACCATTTGTGAGGCAAATCCTGAGAAAACTGGGACAATGGCATTAATGTATCTGTAATGTAAGGAGAGAACAGTCTTTGACGCAATTCCAAGAAAACAATGGAGCGGCATAAACCATGAGGTCCACAATTTATAAGTAAAAAAGGCAGACAAGAAAATATGTCTGGCTAATACACACAGTAATTCTTTTTATATATATATTAAAACAAACTTGGAAGCTCTAGTTTCCCTTAATTTCCTTCGGGATTAATAAAGTATCTATCTATCTATCTATCTATCTATCTATCTATCTATCTATCTATCTATCTATCTATCTATCTATCTATCTATCTATCTATCTATCTATCTATCTGGGTGGTGGATCATTCTCAGCACTACAGTGACACTGACATGGTGGTGGTGTGTTAGTGTGTGTTGTGCTGGTATGAGTGGATAAGACACAGCAGCGCTGATGGAGTTTTTAAACACCTCACTGTCACTGCTGGACTGTAAATAGTCCACCAACCAAAGATATCCAGTCAACAGCGCTCCATGGGCAGCATCCTGTGACCACAACTCAAACAGCAATAGATGAGCGATCGTCTCTGACTTTACATCTACATTTATAAGTGAAAAAGGCAGATGAGAAAATATGTCTGGCTAATACACACAGTAATACTTTTTTCAAATACTGTATATTAGGGATGTCCCGATCCGATCTCAAAGATCGGGATCGGGGCCGATCAAGGCATTTTTTAATTGATCGGAATCGGCTTTACTAAACCCGATCTTAATCCCGATCTTTTGTGTTACATCAGCATGTCCGCTGTGTGGAAATAGTTTAAATTGAAAAGTAAAACAAGTCCAACAGTGAAGTGTAACGTCTGCAGTCTGAGCGTTTCACGAGGCGGTGGGAGCAGAGCTGCGTTCATGTGTGAGAGTGTGTGTGAGTTAAGGATCACACCGGTTTACAAAACAACGTAGTGATGCACTCGTTTAATAAAGAAATAAATGCACAGTATATTCACATATTGTCGGGAGCAGAACACTTTATTAACTTCTTCAGTTACTGTACCGAATAACAGACAGTTGAGTCAAGCACGCTATTTCATGTTCTATGGAAGGCCTAAAGGGTCAAAACACACTCACTTCGTGTATAAACGTCCATCAAACCATTGTCACAATACAAGCACTTTAAGAACTGGCTTTCCTTCATAACAAAAGAGCCTTTCAATTTTATTTTGGTATTCAGGTTTTACTGTAATGCTTTTAAGTAACTTTTTTCTTATATTCAAGTTAAGCTGCTACACAGATTTCTGTTCATTTTTAGTGTATCACTGCATTAAACATTTTTTTTTTCTTTGATGTAAAGTTTAAAGTAAAACTAATTATCTCACTCATTTTGATTGATTTTGTAAAAATACAAAACATTAAGCCAATAGCTTGGATGCAGCATTTTTCCCTTCAGCACTGCAGAGCTATTTAGTTGTTAAACATATACACTAGATTAATTTGAATAATTGTAATGTACTTGAAGTGTGCACTGTGTGAACAGTATTATCTAGTTCTTATCTAGACAATATCTAGAAAATACAAGTATCGGTAAAGTACAAGATCGATCTATCTATCTATCTATCTATCTATCTATCTATCTATCTATCTATCTATCTATCTATCTATCTATCTATCTATCTATCTATCTATCTATCTATCTATCTATCTATCTATCTATCTATCTATCTATCTATCTATCTATCTATCCATCTATCCATCTATCCATCCATCCATCCATCCATCCATCTGGATAGTAGATCATTCGCAGCACTACAGTGACACTGACATGGTGGTGGTGTGTTACTGTCTATCTATTTATCATCTAATCTACGGCCCAAAGACATGTGAGTTACCTAAAGTTTAAGTTGTCTCATATGTTTATTATGGGTTCTCTGACAAAAAATAACAAAATCTACTAGATTAAAAATACACATGTCAACTTACTGTATATACTAACTTATTATTATTTACTTATTAAAACAAAAAATTGTTCTAATAATGACTTTGACAGCCTGTCACCTCAAAAGCAAATACACTTTTCAAGATCATCTGTACAAACAAGTTCATGAAAATGTGAGCTTTTACCAAGTATGGGAAAAAATGACCTTTTACTGACAGGACATTTGTCTAAACAGTCACAGTCATAGTACAGTTGCAGAAATCCATGAAAACCCAAAGGTACCATGACATACATGTCCAAGTTTATGTAATTTTTTTCTTCTGTAAGCACCAACAAAAATTTTACCTGAATCTCAACTAAAGATTGCAAACTAAACTGAGAGTGGGTGCCACATAGCAACCCTAATCTTAGCAACCCAGATTACATACTCGCCTTTGGCCACTGTAAAGAGTTTGGCATGTTTCACCATGTCCGCATGGGTTTTCACCAGGTTCTTCAGTTTATTCTCACCTCTCTAAACATGTGGAAGGTGAATTAAGTATACTCCAAATAAAATCCTGCTAAACTTTTCCATGTTAATGTCCACCACAGTGCCACAGATACTAAGCAAATAAAAATGCTTTGGGTCAATATCTTCTCCTTTAACATTTTAAATCCATGTAGATACAAAACCTTTTTACTACGTTTAATCCCAAACACCTGACTACTAACTTGATGTATAGCTGTTTCAAAATCAAGGGCATTAGGAAATAATCAAGGGGGTATAGAATTACCCCTAACCCACCACCTCTATGGCAGTAACATCCATTATTGTTCTGGGAGAAATTTCCAAAAGATTGTGGAGTATGTGTGTCAAAAGAGTGTTTGTGTCTGTGAGGTCAGGTACTGCTGTTGGCAATTGACGTTGCAGTTCGTCTCAAGGGTGTTTTGTAAGTTTAAGCTAAATTTATGTGTATATATGAGTATATATAAATATATATGTTTGTGTGTACATATACTGTATATATATACACGCATATATATATATATATATATATATATATATATATATATATATATATATGCGTGTATACAGGTTCTATGTACAGTACATGTATGTATATATACAGTATGCGTATATCAGTGATGGCTGCTGGTCTTTCAAAGAGGGAAAGCTCATTGTCGGCTTACATCATAAAATTTGTCAATTTATTAATACATAAATTCTGCCCTCCATTCCTTTTCAAGAAAATGGCCTGTGATCCTATCAAAGAAATGGGTTGCAGTTTGTCTTTCGACTTCACTCGCAAAATCCGCGATGGGACTGAAGCTCCCAGTGATTAAGTGACAGTGTAGATCTGACTGTCAATAGTCAATCAAAAACGGGATTCAGCCTTTCGACTGATCCTCCAATCATCTTGCAGAAGCTCCGCGTCCAGACCCGCCCACAGCCCCATTCACCCCCAGCGATGCTCAGCATCCGGGGGCGGGACAAAATCGTGGCATTAATCCAATGACCGGCGAGTTTCGAAGCAATGAAAAAAAGCATTCCATGCAGTCCCATTGAAGTGAATAGACGCTTAGATTTTACAGGCAAATGCATTAACGCTACGGGAAGGTATGAGAAGTTAACAAAATCGAGTCAGTCGATTTGTGATAAGTAGCTGATTCTGAACGAACTCGTCTTCGAGATGAACGTGTTCTAACGCATATGTAGTCAATGAAATGTTAACACAACTGTACATATTTGACCATTAAATTTTTGACATTTTAGGGGAAGCTGAGCTTCCCTTGCAGTCTTAGAGAAATCAACACTGGTGTATATGTATATGGATTTGTATTTCTGTACAATATTCACACTCTTATTGCATATGTTGCACAATAATAGATCAATATTATGTAAAGTTCTTGCACTGTTGTCACTTTCGCACACGGTTCACTTTAAATTACTTTTATTTTTAATTATATTTAAGCTTTCTTAATTAGAATTTTTAAATTTCTGTATTCTTTTACACTGTAGTACAATCTACAGTGTAAAAGAATACAGAAATTTAAAAATTGAAATTCTTATCAATTTTTCTGCCTTTTATAAAATTTTTATCAATTTTATAAAATTTTCTGGCTTTTTGTAAAAGAAACAAAATACACAAAATTATTAAATAACTTAAATTCATTTTCAGTTAGAGGTTTTTCATACAATCATATACAATAATATAATAACAGAACTACATTTTCACTGCACTTCTGTGGCTTACAAAAAATAACGTAGACAAAAGTAATACTGGAGAACAAATGTTTTAAACTTTAAATTCTTTTTTATTCCATTTTTTTATTTACTGCCGTTAAATATCCCAACACACAGCTCTCTCTCTCTCTCTCTCTCTCTCCCTCTCTCTCTTCTACATGTGCTTGATCTCAGGTGCCGCTTAGTCACGTGACGGTACTACAACAAAACACAGCAGAGGTGGAGTTTTACTTTCTGATAAAACTGGAGACACGTGCTGAATGTAGCGAAGAAAAAGTAAACTGAAGTATCAATACTATCGATATTTGGATCGATTCGCCCACCCCTAGTAATAAGGTTTGAAGGTCTGAAGAAGTCATTCGGATTGAGTGACGAAACGTATCTCTACAACAAACTTGTGTCCAGATGAACTGATTCAACTTTGTGGTTCAATGTAAAGTTCAAGCTTGTATACATTTTGTACACAACGTGCACTTGTTCTGATGAAGAATAGCAATAGTCCATTTTTACCCGACCAAAAACCATGTTGAACGCACATCATGTCGTAATTACGACCTCCGAACTCGTAAGTAGGAACTTCCGAGGAGGACTTGAAGGCAGCATTATTCACCAAAACACAAAAGCTGCGTCCGGAATCGCATACTTCCATACTCAATAGTACGTGAAATGAGTACGCGAGAGCGGTTAGTATGTCCGAATACATAGTGCAAATAAAGAGGTACGCGAGAAGTACCCGGATGACCTACTTATTGGGCAGCCATGTTTGAGTATGCAAGCGATGCACACTTGCGGTCCGCTAATGTATCCCATAATGCAACTGGAGCTGCGTAGGCGTTCAAAGCGGAATAAGAAACAAGAAAGATAACGGAAACCGAGAGTCCTTTGTTTACAAGTGTAAGTAAGATAAATAAAATACAAATTTTTAAAGACGAATAAACAACAAAAAAACCATAAATATCCAAAATATTGGTGAGTGGGGTTTGTAATGAGTCTGTAACTATGGTGATATTACGTCATCACGTCCCGCGTCATCACTTGACGTTAGTAAGATGGCGGATGTAGTACGTAGCGGTGTTGTGTGCATACTGCATACTTCTGTACTTGAAGTATGTACTTTTTTACCTTGCCGAGTAGTGCATACTTCCTCCAATCTAGTACGTACTCTGTAAGTATGCGATTCCGGACGCAGCTAAAAACACGGAATAAGAGCCTTACTACGCATGCTCCGTAGGGTGCGCAAAGTGCGTAAGGTGCGTCCGTACTTTACGTAAGTATAGTGTACACAAGGACGGATTAAGGATAGTCTGGGCCCCTGGGCAAAGAGTTGCCCAGGGCCCCCCCCCCCCCCCCCCCCCCCCCCCCTCCAAAAACATAAATAAATTAATACATTAAACAACCTGTCAATAACTAACCCTAACACAATAATCTATTTTATATAAGTTTCTTTCTACTCTTCTTTCTTGCAAAGTCATCCACTAATTCATCAAAATTAAGCTGTCTGACCAAATCTGATTCAATGGCCAGAAGTGACAGTGAGTTCAGGCGGTTTTGGCGCATCCTAATCCTGAGTTCATTCTTAATACGAGCCAGTTTGGAGAATGAACGCTCCCCTTCACAATTTGTGATAGGCACAGTCAAAAAAAGTCAAAGTGCTATGTAGACATTTGGAAAGATTGACTGTAAATTCAAATTTATCATGGTTTTGAGCATTTTACTAGGACATTTTTCTTTTTCTGTTATGAATGATTTGTATTGTATCAATTCATCTGCCAGGCTCATGTTCAGATCTGAAGGATATGCTGCAGCGAGTGAGTTAGCCTTTAAAGTGAGCTCACTGTTGGACATATTGTCAGGCATGAAAAGAACATCAAATAGCTCAGTTAAGTGTGTGTATGCATTCAAACTGCTTGAAATTGCTTGTCTTAAATCTAAATAATTGCAAAATTGCTAAATTAATTTGTGTCTCTGCGCTTAAGAGAAATTGAACATAATAATTTTGAAACAATACAAATTCAGAAACATTAAGTAAGGGCCTGAATCGCATATTTGCAACAAAACGTCTGTTATGAAATATGGTAGCTTGCCTGGCAATTTGTAGGTCCCTAGAAAGTCAAGGAGCCATGGTAAACGACTTCTATGGAAGTCAAGGGCCCCATAGCAGGGGCCCTCGTGATCAAGGGCCCTCTAATGGTATGCCCTGCTCTTCTCTAGGGCCCCCTGGTAGGGGCTCTCATAACCAGGGCCCTCTAAAAATATGCCCCCCTCTTTCCTAGGACCCCTAATAGCCAGAAGTCGAAGTCAGAGCAGTGCCACAACGCCTCATCCATTTTCAAAAGGGGCCCAAAAGCATGGCTAGGGCCCCCAAAAGCATGGCTAGGGCCCCCAAGAGGCCCTGGGGTAAAAGTCCCTAATAGTCAGAGGATCCTTAAAATGGAGGGCCCTCGGAAATAAAAATATATTGTATCATAAATGTTGATAGGCATCGCAAAATGTTTTGGGCCCCACTGGCCCGGTCAGTAATCCAGCCATGAGTGTACACTGTTATTTTCATAAAATTGCCTCTATTTCTATATGTGCAAAGCAAATTTGGCAATATAGTACCGTGCTTCCGGGTGAGCACAGCAATTTTTAGCATCTTTAGGTGGCGAAAACGATTTTCGTAGCATGTGGTCATGTGATCTGCGACAGCAGTTGGCGATGTTGAGCCGTGAGCCGGATTGTAAACCGTGATTAATGGTGGAGAAGAAGTACACTCGGCAGTAAAGACTGGAAATTTGTTTAGAATTATTTAAACTGTAAATTTATATACAAGGAAAACAGTTTCCGCTACTCAGAGAGGTTAGTGTCACGCATTATGTGTTCTAAGCTTTTTTATTTACACTTTGTTTTATATGAGTTGAAATGTGGACTGTTTACTAGCCGTTAGCTAATAAACTACAGCCACATAAAAACGCACGTTAATCTAGACGTTATGTCAAAATAGAACGCGCCCATTGATCATTTTGCAATTTGGACACAGCGGTTTGATTTGTTACTTGTTTTTTTTGTTTAGTACGAAGGCTGTGTTTTAATCCTCAGACTAAAGATACTTCATAGCTAAATGTATGTAGATACCTTTTAATGAATTAAGGTATTTCAAACAAACATGTAGTATTTGAATTCCAGCCATAAACAAACTCAGATCTCAGTAACATTTAGTGAACAATTGTACAATGATGCCAACTTTTCAACAAGTCTGTCTGTCTGTCATATTCCTGCCCTATGTATCTGAGGTGTTGTAGTGAAGGGAAAACATCAGCAACAGCTCAGCTCAGCTCCAACCAGAAGTTTACACAAGTTCCGAGAGCAACACAATTGAGTGCTAAAGTCCATAAGAATTGTAAAAACTTCCATTTGTTTCAACTAGGATTGTTAATGATTTGTAGATTACTGCAATCATGACAATCATATGGAGCATGATTCCCTAGAACATTCAGGCTTCTTATCACTGGCTTATTCATTTACATTTACATTTACATTTTTAGCATTTAGCAGACGCTCTTATCCAGAGCGACTTACAGAAGTGCTTCTATAGTGAACATTTCATTTCTCAAGTTTAGGAAAACAACAGTCAAAGAACACAAATCTGCTAAAACCTGTTAGAACCAAAGTGCTGCTTTTTTTTTTTTTTTTTTTTTTTTTTTTTTAAACGGAAAAGAATGGAACAAAATGTTAGTAAATAAGTACAAGTCAGCCTAAGTGTTTAGTAAAAAGATGGGTTTTTAATCGTTTTTTTAAAAACGATTTTAAAAAAACGATTTTAATCGTTTTTTTAATCGTTTTATTCAGTGTTCCTCCATTGTGTACTTTCAACGTGTTTTATTTTTATTTGTTTTGCATTTTTCCCAATTTTCCTCCTAATCTAGTCGTATCCAATTACCCGATTGCATTACGCTTCCTCTCTACTGATGCTGATCTCCACCAAGGGGAACGAGACTGTCACACGCCCCCTCTGACGTGTGTGCAGTAGCCGACTGCATCTTTTCACCTGCACGAGGCGAGTTTATATGCGGATCAGCTTTGTGTACGGAGAGCCACACCCTGATCAACACATTATTTCTCGACTCTGTGTGGGCGCCATCAATCAGCCCTATCCAGCTCCCCACCTTGTATGAACAACAAACCAATCATTGTTCATGTAGCTGACCAGCCCAGCCAGATGGCAGAGCTGAGTTTCATTTACATTTACATTTTCAGCATTTAGCAGATGCTTTTATCCAAAGCGACTTACAGTACTGTCTAAGCAATTGAGGGTTAAGGGCCTTGCTCAAGGTCCAACAGTGGGAACCTGGCAGTGGTGAGGCTTGAACCGGTGACCTTTCGATTATTAGTCCAGTACCTTAACCGCTAGGCTACAGGTACTGGACTAATAATCGAAAGGTCACCAGTTTCGAACCGACAAGTTCGAAATGTCAGCTCTGGTGTGCTAGCGTGTTTTACTGCTGCGCCACCTGAGCGGCTTTTAACTTTAACTTTTATCTTTTCTAAGCATAACCTTTTCCAGTGAATTTGTTCTTCTCTTAAAATGTCCAAAATAAAAGATATTCACTTTTCTTGAGGACTCATTTCACCTCCTTTATTATCCAAAGTACACTCAAAAGTCTTTGCAAGCCCTGAAGTTAAAAGCCATTAATATTGTTTTTATCTTGCTTTTTGTTGTCCTGCTTACACATCCATAAAGACCATAGTCTGAATAATGTCCAAATGTCATTTGAGGTTATCCATCCCTTGATATGGATTGAGAATGGAGCTACAAGCTACAGCTTGCATGAAAGGAACTATTGGCTATTTTAAAATCTAGATTTATAATGCTAAACTAATTTTTCCATGGTAAAGCGGTACCAGGGTTTGAATCTCGGCGCTGCTATTGGCCAGCTGGGCGTCTGTCCGGACATGATAGGCTAATATCCATTGGGAGGTGCATCTTTCAGTGTGCTTTCAGTTCTGGTCCCAAAAAATTAGCCAGTCTTGAATAAAAAGGGTCAGTAATTGAATACCTACAGATTAATGGATATGTTTTGGATGCATTGCTTAGAGGCATAATACACACTAAATCTTTAAACATAATTGTAGATTTGGTTATTATGCATGTATTATTTTATTTTTAATAATTACAATTATTATTGTTTGCAGGTTTACAATGCTTTTGGCACAGATAAACCAGAAAGGTGTGGAATTCCAGCATGGTCAAGGTGACGCTCAGGAGGTCACGCTGTGTCTCGCAGGTCTTTCAGGTCCTTACATGTACCAAAAATAAGACATGTATTAGTAAAATGTTACAGATATTATGCATATTTATGCATTATGCAATATTTTTGCATTTTGATCCTGACTTTAATGACCTGTTTCACTATGCATTTTACAGATAACGATCAGCATATTGACAGTTTGCAGTATGTTACTCTTACAGATGGGTCAACTGCATATATCCAACATAACCCTCAAGGTGACTTGCTGTTTCTGTGTTAATAAACAATTAGCTATTAACAAAAAGATTTAGCAAAATGTGTTTTTTTAACTGCAAGTGATGATTTCTTTTTTGTCGAAGAGGAGAATATTATAAAAGGGCAGGTTATCCAGCTGGAGGATCAACATATTGCTTACATTCAACATATTTCTGTACCAAGAACAGGTCTGTATGTTGTATACTTCTGTAGAATTGTTTCTTGATCTAAAATTGTCATTACCTGGAATCCCTTAGTTGAATTTCATCTGCCGTCATAGATGAGCCAAATGGATGGTCAGCTGCTGCTTTAAGTGATGATGTGGCAGGTAGAAGTCTGAATTTAGAGGATGGACAAACTGTGCAGCTGGAAGATGGAACCACTGCCTACATTCATCAAACTCCAAAAGGTACTATACAGTCCTCTTTATTATAGTCAGTTACTGTTAGATCTGTACCAGACAAAAGTCTCTTGTATGTTTAGAACATTTCACAACACGTATTATAATATTAGTGGTTTTCTTTTGTTTTTTTTGTTTTTTTAACATTGTGAAGGGAAACATTACACAATTTTGCTGTTAATGGTAGAAAATGCTGTGAAATTAATTCATCAATTTTGTAATAATGTATATTTACAAAGACAGTAACAAAGTGGGTAGCATTGTCGCCTCACAGCAAGAAGGTCCTGGGTTTAATCCCCAGGTGGGGAGGACCGGGTCCTTTTTGTATGGAGTTTGCATGTTCTCCCCGTGTCTGCGTGGGTTTACTCCGGGTGCTTTGGTTTCCTCCAACTGTCCAATGACTGTGTTCAATATAACCTTGTGAACTGATAAACCTACCGTTCCTGTCATGAATGTAACCAAAGTGTAAAACATGACGTTAAAATCCTAATAAACAAACAAAGACAGTAACACTGATAATGTGAAACATCACCTTTGTGTTTTACACAGTCCAACTTTTCTGGAATTGGTGTTTGTCTTTGAAAATAGATAGGACATAAATAGAAAATATTGAATATCAGGCTATTATAGCTCTGTTATGTGTTCTGTTTTTAGAGATTTACAATTCCACTGAGCTTCAGGCAGTGCAGCTGGAGGATGGCTCCACTGCATACATTCAGCATGCTGTTCAGATGACTAATCAAAACACAGTTCATTCCATCCAGGAAAATAATGTAGTGTCTGAGCTGCAAATGGATGGAACCATAGACCCAGACACTGTTAAGGTGCTGGAACAGTACACTGCTAAGGTAATCCGAGGATTCATTCTTGTATTCAAGTTAAAAACTTGATTACTAATCGGTCATGTTTGTGATAACTATCCTACTTTTTAAATTATTAAGACATGGCAGCAGGATTAATCATATGTTTTATATTATAGCATATCGGTGGACAGTGGTAGTAAAGTGGGTAGGGCTTTAGAGTATCACCTGAAAGGTTGAGAGTTTGAATCCCTTGAGCAAGGCCCTTAACCCTGTCTGCTCCAGGGGCACCGTACATTTTGTTGTACTATTCAAATAAAGGCATTCTATATCTGCAGAATTATAGCGTTGCAAATAATCACATGATGCACTCTTTTAAAGCTTAAAATTTCTTTAACCAGATCAGTTTTAATTTATGTCACATACATATTTAATTATTAAATATAATGGCTAGGTATTATCAACGAAAGTTGATATAATTATAAACTGGTATCAGCCATCTCTCCCTCCTAGACATAGTCAGTCATGTCTGTATGTAGACGCCTGGTAGCCGATAGCACCGGTGAGAATTCGAACCCCAAATTCAGATGCTGATTTGTTGTGTGCTTGGTTAATGAGTATAAAATTTTGTAGATAAATGGATGTAAAATACTTATATTTATGTGTACCTGACTTTGTAGGTGGAAGAAACAGAGGTTTATTCAAACTATGGGTTGCCCACGACTGACCATGAAGGTGTAGTACAAATGAAGGTAAGTGCATAACCCCTTCTAACCCAAAACGGACAGCGCTATGAAAAAGTATTTGCCTTTCTTTTTGATTGCCTGTTTTTTCCTCATCTTGTCATTGCACACTATGCAATTTCTTATTATTTATTATGGGATTTTTTTATGTAGTGTTTTGGGTTGCTGCTTGTTTGTCAGTTCCTGAAACATTAAAGCACTCCAGATGTCCGACTAGCACTGATGTTTCTCTTGGTTAGCAGTGGGTTTTCTTCTTGCTTCTCTTTCATGAGTCCAGTTTTTACCTATCCTCTTATTTATTGGGAAGTCATGGATGGATCCTTGCTGAGACTAGAGATGTTTACAGTTTTGATAACAGTTTTCTGGAATTTTTGTGACGTCCTGGCTGTTGCTGGGCTCTAGGAGAGATTATGAGAGATAGCAGGTTGGCCAATTCTGGGGAGATGTATCACAATTTAAGTTTCCACTGTTTGCAGTTCTGGCTGTTACTGTGGTTCTATTACCTATCTATTTCCTTACCTTTTAACTGAACTGTTCTGGAATGTCATTAGATTGGGGCATAGAGTTTCTATAAAAGCTTTAAGGTGATTTATATTCTAAACTATAATTAACTGGTAGGTTAAGTGATCAAGTGGAAATTTACTTTTCAAAAATGAAAACAGGTGTTGGATAAAGTTTGTTTCTTAAAGGTTTTGCCTCATGTGTTGATTCTATGATTTGTAGTGATCAAATATGCAGTAAAAGAAGCAAATAAAGTAAAAGTTTTGTGTGCTAAAGATATTTGAGAAATGCACAGACTTTAACTTTACAGGCACTTTTCTTCATTTAGATCGTTATTCCAAGCCAGGGTGGTCATCATTCTCAACAACAGACTGGAGTGAGAACATTTCAGTGCAGTTATGATGGATGTGGAAAACTGTACACGACTGCACATCACCTCAGGGTCTGTGTGGGTTTCTTTATTTAGTAATTTAGTATTGTGTAAGAGTAGAATATTTGCAGTAAAGTAGTCTCTAAACAATCTACACATCTAACATCTAATCTAAATATACTAAGCTCTTTTATAGTGTAAGCTACACTGTATTACTTTCTTTATCATCACAGAGTACTAATTTCCCAGACTGCCTTTATGCTTACATTTATAACATTTAGCCGACACTTCTCCAGAGCGACTTAGATCACAGGGCGTGCTTAAAAACCCTCCACTACCTTATTTTTTCCTTTACTGATTTGTTCTCCCCTGCTTGATAGAAACACAGTAATCAGTGTGGTTTTCTAAGGCTGTTTTGGAAATGGATTCAGTAGTAATTCATTTTCATTCCATTATTTTGAAATCAGCTTGATTGACTAGTCTGTCTTGAGAAAGCCATGTACTTTTCAAATTAATGTATATATTGTATTTGCGTCAACACACATGTTCACTAATGATTCATTAACTGGTTTTTAAAATAGCTTTAGATTCATAACTGAGGTTTAGTTATAGGACATTTATAGACAATTATATGAACCCAATTGTGTGTGTGAAACTCTAAGATTGACCAGATTTATGTGTCTTACCTCCAATATTTACATTTATTTTCCTAAAGGTACATGAAAGAACACATACAGGTGACAAGCCATACTGTTGTAACATACCAGGCTGTGAAAAGAAGTTTGCAACAGGTAACTTTATCTATCTGACTCTCTTTCTACCCACCTAGCTATGTTTTAACTGATCTGTCTATTAATTTACAACTGTATGCAAAAATTCCTCGTAAACCTGGCCAAATTACATATTTTGATTTTTAAAGTTAAAAAGGTTTTTTTTATTGAGATTTTTCTGTGTTAATAGACAGTTGTTTTATATCTTATGTACAAATAAATAGAACTGTTTTCAGGACCTACTAGGCAGATCAACAATTGTCATTAGGATGCTTATTGAGGAAGCAGCTTATTGAGGAATTTAAAGTTCATTGATGAATACAAAGCAGAGAAAGGGTTTAAAAATATATCTTAAAGGAAATCTTACTTGCAGCGTCATTATATGTCAATGTAGGCAAATGAAAACCAACTAAAAAAAAAAGATGCTTTGAAGACAATTAGTCTGAACTGATGAAATTAAAATAACCATATGTTGTCACATGTTGTCACATGCACCAAATATGTTTTTAAGAGAAAATGCATTTGATTAAAAAGAGTGTGCTACATGTTGTTTTGGGGTTGTGTGATAGCTCAGTGGTTAAGGTACTGGACTAGTAAACAGAAGGTTGCCGGTTCAAGCCCCGCCACCACCAAGTTGCCACTGTTGGGTCCCTGAGCAAGGCCCTTAACCCTCAGTTGCTCATTGTGTAAGTCGCTTTGGATAAAAGCGTCTGCTAAATGCTGAAAATGTAAATGTGTGAAAGCCAGTGGCACTGGAAACATTGCGTATTACAATTCTTAAAGCAAATGTGACACCATTATTCTGGAAACTCAAGCTGAGGACAGTACAGTTAACCAAAACATACCTTATCATGCACAACAACTAAAAATTCAAGCTTGACTGGAACTACTGTAGGGGTAGGTGTATGAAAGGCAGAAACAAGTATTTCTATGGCTGTGGTGTAGCCTAAAATGCTTTTCTTTTAATAGACATAATGCTTGGTAAAATCACAGTGCAGTGTTGCTATATCTGGTGTGTTATGATTTTAGGTTATGGTTTGAAAAGCCACATCAGAACACACACTGGTGAAAAACCATACTGCTGTCCAGAGGTAAATTGCCAAAAATCTTTTAAAACGTCAGGGGACCTTCAAAAGCACCATCGAACTCACACAGGTAAATGTACTACTTTATAAGCCTGGTTTGAAGTCTGGTTTGAAATTTAGGTTATGAGTGCAGCTGATCTTTGACCTTTCAGGAGAAAAGCCATTCCTCTGTCCCTACGAAGGCTGTGGGCGATCCTTTACTACCTCTAACATTTGCAAAGTGCATCTGCGAACACACACGGGTGAAAGGCCCTATCACTGTCCAGAGCCAGGATGCCACCGGGCTTTCGCTAGCGCAACCAATTACAAAAACCACATAAGGATCCATACAGGTATTCTGCCTTCATAGTTCATATTTACACAAAATACCCATCATGCTTCTTCACTGCTTCCTTTTTCTACTCTTCCTTAGGTGAGAGGCCGTACATATGCACTGTTCCTGGCTGTGAAAAGCGCTTTACTGAGTACTCGAGTCTGTACAAGCATCATGTGGTTCACACACCTTGTAAACCTTACCAGTGCAGCCACTGTGAAAAGACCTACAAGCAGATCTCCACACTGGCCATGCACAAACGCACTGCACACAACGACTCTGAGCCCATCGAAGAGGAGCAAGAGGGCTACTTTGAACCTGCAGGTCAGCAAACGTTCCTCACAGATCTAGCTGTAGATTACTGAGCGTGATTCTAATAGGGTAAAGATTTGGTGCAGGTTGCTTGGTGTGTTTAGATTTTCTTTCACATGGACAATGGATTTTTATTAATTGTAATTTAGGTCAAAGAAACACAAAAATAGTTTTTTGAATATTTAAGTCATTTGTTTACTGTAGCTTTTTGGGCGGCACAGTGGCTAAGTGGGTAGCACTGTCGCCTCACAGCAAGAAGGTCCTGTGTTCGATCCCCAGGTGGGGCGGTCCGGGTCCTGTCTGTGTGGAGTTTGCATGTTCTCCCCGTGTCTGTGTGGGTTTCCTCCAGGTGCTCCGGTTTCCTCCCACAGTCCAAAGACATGCAAATGAGGTGAATTGGAGATACAAAATTGTCCATGACTGTGTTTGATATAACCTTGTGAACTGATGAACCTTGTGTAATGAGTAACTACCGTTCCTGTCATGAATGTAACCAAAGTGTAAAACATGACGTCAAAATCCTAATAAACAAACAAACAAACTGTAGCTTTTTACAGTAAACGTCAACTAACCCTATCCCCTTCAGGGATTTAGCATTTCTTAATCTTACACCTCCTTCTTCTTTTGGCTGTGCTCATTGGGGGTTTCCATAGTTAGAACTCTAGTGACAATGTTACACCAATCTAATAACTATAATCTTTCATCTAAAAATATAATGTTTAGAAAGACTTTATTGATTATGTAGTAACTGTAGCAGGGATGGTTATTTAATTTATGGATAGCATTTTATAAACTACTTTCATTGTTTAAATATATTCTCATGACCTGCAGAACCTACAAGAGTGGACTTGGGGTCAAATTTGGTCACTTTATCGTATTTGGTCAATATCGTACTGTAATATTAGCACACATTAGAAAATTGAGACTTGTATCTAGGGATGTCCCGATCACGTTTTTTTGTTCCCGATACCGATCCCGATTATTAATTTTGATCCCGATCCGATACCGAGTCTCAAACCGATACTTGTATTTTCAAGATATTGTCTCGATAAGAACTGGATAATACTGTTCACACAGTGCACACTTCAAGTACATTACAATTATTCACATTAATCTAGTGTATGTGTTTAACAACTAAATAGCTCTGCAGTGCTGAAGGGAAAAATGCTGCATCCAAGCTATTGGCTTAATGTTTTGTATTTTTACAAAATCAATCACAATGAGTGAGATAATTACAGTTTTACTTTAAACTTTACATTCGAAGAAAAAAAATCTGTTTAATGCAGTGATACACTAAAAATGAACAGAAATCTGTGTAGCAGCTTAACTTGAATATAAGAAAAAAAGTTACTTAAAAGCATTACAGTAAAACCTGAATACCAAAATAAAATGGAAAGGCTCTTTTGTTATGAAGGAAAGCCAGTTCTTAAAGTGCTTGTATTGTGACAGTGGTTTGATGGACGTTTCTATGCGAAGTGAGTGTGTTTTGACCCTTTGGGGCTTCCATAGTGCATGGAATAGCGTGCTTGGCTCTAGCTGTCCGTTATTCGGCACCGTAACAGAAGAAGTTAATAAAGTGTTCTGCTCCCGACAATTTGTGAATATACCGTGTAGTTATTTCTTTATTAAACGAGTGCATCACTACGTTGTTGTGTAAACCGGAGTGATCCTTGACTCACTCACTATATAAACAGTAAAATTGTACAGTAATGAACGCAGCTCAGCTACTACCGCCTCGTGAAATGCTCACATTGCAGACATTACACTTCACTGCTGGACTTGTTTCATGTTTCAATTTAAAGTATTTCCACACAGCGGACATGCTGATGTAAAACAAAAGATCGGGATTACGATCGGGTTTAGTAAAGCCGATTCCGATCAGTTAAAAAATGCCTTGATCGGCCCCGATCCCGATCTTTGAGATCGGATCGGGACATCCCTACTTGTATCTCCAGTATCTAGGATTACATGTACAACCACGGCATCCAAATTTGCTATTGCTTTACTCCCTATGTAGTGCATTACATTTTGATGTTTACAACATTCATACTGCACTCAATCCAGGATCTCCAGGATCACATGTGCTGCATTCTAATATAAATCTTAATCCATTTCAAAATCAGTCGCTCAAAAACATAACAAGAGTTTTTCCAACTGATAGACTCACAACTATGTCTGTTTGTTTTTTTTGTATGAATGCATTTTTATATATTATATTATTTAGCTAGCATGAAGCTTAGCAGCCTGTGAGACATTGTTAGTGTTGCAGCTTTGTTGCTGAACTTTCTTTTCATGTTTTTTTTATTATTATTATTTTGTTTGCTATCCAGACACCTCGAATGATCCCACCATGGACGTCAGCACAACGCAGAGTGTAGCAGCCTGCTCAGAGCTGACCTCTGACATCAGTGTACAAGAGCAGGTCATTCAAGTTATTCAAGATGACACTCATCAGGTCAATATTTTGTCTATTTATGTTTCTGTAAATACTCAACTAGTCTGAATGCTCTAGTGGAAATAATGCCAAAGTGTGTTATTTTGTCTGATGTATTTAATTTTTGGTGCACATAAGTTGCCTAAGCATGATTTGTTCTGACTTTAGCAGATAAAAAGCACATTCAAACTGTAATATTAACAGTCTCAAAACAAATTTAAACAAGGATTAGTTTAATGTTGCCATGTAAATGTAGCATTTGTGAACATATATGAGTATATATCTGAGTGTGTGCAAATGTATATATTAATAAACTTGTTTTAAATATGTTACAGGCAGTTGAAACCATTACAATGTTAACACAAGATGGCCAAGTGATCACCCTTCCAGCCAGTGAGTCAGTGTCATCATCTGTCACCATGGTGAATGATGACGGAACGGAAAGACAGGTGTGTGTTTTTGGTCCTGCAGTTATTGGTGGCTTCTGTTCAAGACAACTGAGCTTTAAACCACTGGCATATTTTAGACAAATAGATCCTTTGTTATTGTTGTTAAAAATGTTGCTTTGACATTTTAAAAGAAGAATGATGAGCAGCGTGCAACCCGCAATTGTTCAGGAAGCTATGAATGCAAAAAAGTGTAGAAGAATTAAATCAGAGAATACGCTTTTACCTGAACATTAACTCTTTGTCTTATATCCGGGGTGCTTTGTCTTTTTTAAATTCAAAGTTAAGTGCTGAATTTTGGACCTGTTTTCCTGTAGATGATGATCACGTCTCCAGATTTAGTTTCCTTAAGGATCAAGCATGAAGCACTGGTTTCACACCCAGTTACTCTTTTTACCACTTCTAATGGTAATCACATTGCTGTTCAGGTGAGGTCACTGTTTTTAAACTCACTACATTAATAAAGTTGTGCAATTTGTTGTTACGTAACAATTAGCTTTTCATTTATTTATGGCTTATAGGCTACAGAACTCAAAAAACAGCCCCTCACAAGTCAATTCAAAACCAGCATTTTCTATGTTTTTCTAAGCTCTCAGGTGGCGCCTACTACTGCTGAGATTGAAGCCCACGGAGTCTAACATCCGCACAGACATGATTGACTTTGTCTAAGGAGGGTGGCCAGATGGGCTGGTCATTGAGAAGTGCACTTGTTAGTTATAGATATGTATGTATACAGTGGGGTCAAAAAGTATTTAGTCAGCCACTGATTGTGCAAGTTCTCCTACTTAGAAAGATGAGAGAGGTCTGTAATTTTCATCATAGATACACTTCAACTATGAGAGACAAAATGAGAAAAAAAAAATCCAGGAAATCACATTGTAGGATTTTTAAAGAATTTATTTGTAAATTATGGTGGAAAATAAGTATTTGGTCAATAACAAACAAGCAAGATTTCTGGCTCTCACAGACCTGTAACTTCTTCTTTAAGAAGCTCTTCTGTCCTCCACTCGTTACCTGTATTAATAGCACCTGTTTGACCTCGTTATCTGTATAAAAGACACTTGTCCATAGCCTCAAACAGTCAGACTCCAAACTCAACCATGGCCAAGACCAAAGAGCTGTCGAAGGACACCAGGAAGAAAATTGTAGACCTGTACCAGGCTGGGAAGAGTGAATCTACAATAGGCAAGCAGGTTGGTGTGAATAAATCAACTGTGGGAGCAATTGTAAGAAAATGGAAGACATACAAGACCATTGATAATCTCTCTTGGGGTCAAGATTTGATAGAAAATTTGTGGAGTCCGTGTTGCCCAGCGACAGCCCCAAAACATCACTGCTCTAGAGGAGATCTGCATGGAGGAATGGGCCAAAATACCAGCTACAGTGTGTGCAAACCTGGTGAAGACTTACAGGAAACGTTTGACCTCTGTCATTGCCAACAAAGGTTATGTTACGAAGTATTGAGTTGAACTTTTGTTATTGACCAAATACTTATTTTCCACCATAATTTACAAAAAAATTCTTTAAAAATCCTACAATGTGATTTCCTGGATTTTTTTTTCTCATTTTGTCTCTCATAGTTGAAGTGTACCTATGATGAAAATTACAGACCTCTCTCATCTTTCTAAGTAGGAGAACTTGCACAATCAGTGGCTGACTAAATACTTTTTGACCCCACTGTATATATGATCAGAATGAGCGTCTTCAAAAACGTGCCTTAAATTCAGTAAAATCTTAAATATTAATGTATTGTACATGTAAGCAATCAAAATTTTAAAGCAATTATCTAATGCTATCATAAAAGATTAATCATGATGTCTTATTAGGAAGTGGTATTCAGAAATGATGATGTGTTGATTATAAGCTTCTTATTTGTAATCTGCATTACTGCCTATTAGAGGTGTGAAGTTCCTCTCTCTGAAGATTAGCACCCAAAATTCACACCTAATCAAGGGCATGATTGAAGCTATTCCTCTCCAGAAACTTCCCTGCAGTTTGATCTGCTGGACATGTTGAGTCTTGCCAGAAAAAAAAAAAACATTTTAAAGAAATTGCAGAGCAAAATTTTATTTATTATTTATTTTAATGCTTTTCCTGCAGTTTGACGAACAGACATCGCTGGAGGAAGCTCTGAGGATAGCATCAACCATAGAGCAAGATGATACATTAGAACTGGAACATTAAAAAATATATTTTGATGGCTGGATATTACACAGGAGAAAACAATAAACATACTTAAATAATTAAAAAAATGTTTCCTAATGGTCAACTACAAAATTTCCTAGTTATTCTTGATTTTTGATAGTGTGTACAGATGTCATAATGGCAACATGCTCCCTGTTTGATTTTTTTTAAATAAAAGCTCTGACACTTGAATAAAAATATTGTTTTTCTTTTGTGGGATGTAATATTCACCCCCTTATGTTGAATTCTGTTTGTGGGTGAATCAAATTAAAGCCTATTTATATGTTAATTATTTAGTTTGAGAATAAACCGAAGTCTCAGAAATGATGTTTTCTAGACATTAGCTCATGTTAAAATGATTACATTGCAGGAAATATCAGGGGTTAAAGATCTTAACACTGGACTATGCCAAAATGATGAGTGCTATTCACAAATGTGAAGAAATGAATTGAAATTGATGGAATGTCTCCTAGTAATTTCACTACAAGGTTCCAGGACAGGTTCTATGCAGGTTCAGATAGACCGTGGAAGTGTCTGAAACATTAATGAAAGCATATCATCTACAGTATATCCTCATCAAACCATCTAGTGAATTGAGTACCCTGTGGATAGGGGTATTGTCATCCTGGAAGAGATCAGTTTTATTAAGATAGGAATGTTCTGTCATCATTTTAGGATTATTTTCACTCACCTCATGCTACTCCATTAAAACTCGCATGTTACTTGTGTGCAAGTATAGTTTGGCTTACTTAGATGTCATACTGAACAAGTTTACAGTGTTCTGCACATATAGGTTTGTATTAATTACAGGTGTTTGGTTGTTTTTTGGATACAGTTTGCCTTTCAATGAACAATTTCATACAATAACAAGAAAACAATTACCTTAGATTTTAATGTTTGGTATTAACCAATTCTTAACATAAAGTATGAGAATATGCAAACATTCTAATACTTAATATTCATACATAAGTTTAAGAGTTTATGCAAATAAGTACAAGTAAACATGCAGCAATAAAATTATTAAATTTGGAATTTTATGCCACCTTTAGGGAATGTTTAAATATTTTTACTTAGTAAATCCACAATACAAAAAAATTGACTAGATGTGTTCTTACAGTGCATTACTTTTGGCCTTTTTGATACTATTTGACACCACAACCAACAGTAGTTTTATTTTTTCCAGAAAGTACTGCATTGTGTTCATCCATCATAGCCAAAGCTACAAATGCTAGTAGCTATCCCTTATTTCTTTGGCCAAAGTGGGATAAATGTTAAAATTTAGAACATGAAAATAAGCATAATTTTATTAAACCATTATCAAATGGTTTATGCGTCTCACTAAGCATTTTATAATCACAAAACGGTATAATGTACAATGTTTGAGAGCATTTGCACTAAATTGTGTTTTCCTTTAATTTGTCACTAGGCTGTACCGTATTTATAATAAAAATAACTGATTTACAGTTGGTTACTTTGCCACGCCCCTTCTTCTCCGCATCGCCCCGCCCACTAACCTGGCCAAATATAACGGCTGTATTTCAAACTCAGCTTCTTAAGTGCTTTACTGATGCTTCTGTTACTGTAGTCGAACTGTGGCGAACTTTCTGTGCCACTAGGTTTGTTTCAGCTCTCGTTAGTTGAGAATAACTACCAGTATTACTACCAGTTCTCAGTTAGAGCTGCTGCTCCCTAGAGTTCTGCTTTGTGTCGGTTAGTGTTGGTACAAGAGAGAACATGTCCAGGAAAAGACAGGTTCGCCAGAAGCTGAATTTCGGTGCCAGTGATGGACAGGACATCAGTGGAACTGGAGCAGAGATGGAATTAGGCAAACACTGTATCTGTATGCCACATAACACAAACCAAGACGGTTTGTACAACAGTTCAAAACATGGACATTGTAAAAGTACTCGTGACCAGAGAGACTCTGAAGAACCGAATCCATCACCTGTTACCACCAGAGAAACTTCTCGAATACTGCACTGCCCAGACTCCATCAGACGCACAAGAAAACATCAACCAGACCATGCCAGGTTCATCCAGGTACATTGAAATGTTATTATCTGCTTATACAGTACGCAGAATGTTTGTTAATGTAAAGGGGGAACTGTAAAGCTAGTGTTTGGGACTTAAATTTTCCCTAAACTAGTCCAATGGTCCCATGTTTTGCTGCCACATTGATTGTTTTTTCCCTGCATCACACAGTGATGACATTGTCCACATTATTCTGACAGTTTATTACTTGTAAACAACAGAGAAGAAGAGAGAAAAAAAAACTCAGCTGTCTAAAATATTGTAAGACATTACCCCAGGAATTAACACCAGTCCAGTTGCTCAACCTAAGTTGAGACATGAAATTCTGGTCTTTGCAGGACACCCATTCTTATGGAAAGAAACAATCCATAATGTTCTTTATTTTGGACATTTTCACTTAGTGTGTACTAATCAGACCAAACCTGATTTTTTCTTACACCTGTACATGTTTGCTTGTCTCCTTTAAAAGATAATTATTTTCTGAAAATATGTTGCATTAATTCACTGACCACTCATTTTTATGTTCCAGACTAAGAGATATTGCAGTGAGAAAATAAGAGAACGTCTTCATTCATCTGCCACTCCACAAGTGCTGCTAGGGAGACGGGCGACCTTCATCAATATAAACCCTTTTTCCCCTGACACACAGCTCATCCACACACTGACTGCACAAAAGAACAGAAAGCGAGTCCACAATCAGGAGTAAGTGTATTCCTTGTATAAACAAAGGGGTGTCTTGTTGGGAGCCTGGCAGAGAAAGATAATTCAGATATAGACCACAGACTGTAATAAAACAAAAGAAGTAACAAGCCTCACAGGTTAAACTGCCTGCCCAGATATAGCCAATCATGTCTGTATGAAGAAGCTTGTCCAGTCAATAACACCGGAGGTTGTAATGGTAATTTATACTTAAAATTAATTTAAACTTGAGTTTCCTACTCGCTGTGCCAGAATAAGTTTGTCTCTGAGCAGATTACTATTTCATAAATCAGTTTTTGTATCTTGGATTCCACATTAAGCCAGTGTAACACTGTAAGTGAGCAGCACTCATGTCCAGATGAATTGTGATCTCATAATGAGCTTTCTTTTATTGATTTAGCATCTATTTATTTAATCAATTGATCCAAAAATTGTCTAGGCATTTAGAGCAGTGGTGCTCAAACGTTTTGATAGCTGGCCCACAATGGGTTGCAAGAGTGAACTAAAGCTGGCCTTGTCATATTAATGTCTTACTGTACCACAATAATAAATCTAAATAGTCAAGGTGTCACAGCCTCAAGTCTGGCAGGCTTTTTCCTTGCTGCTATTGCCCTAAGCTTGCTAATTACAGTATTAGTTTTTGGCCTCAATCTTTGTAAAGCTGCACTGAGAAAATATTTGATTGTTTTTGAGTTTGCATTCATTTGCTGTCTTTTTTTTTACAGCCTTAATAATGACTCGAGTGATCCTGAATTTGAAGAGACGCTTATTCCTCCAGTAAAGGTAAACGCTTACAGCAAGGCAATGCCAAGCAAATGTGATTGTTTCCCTGTTCAAATATGCCTACTAAAAAGTTTTTTCATATGTATTGAATATCTATTTAATCTCATGCCATGACCAAACTATCTGCTATTTACAGAGAAAGACTTTTGTGGGGGCTCACAATTCCCGCTATGCATCTGAATTCTATGAACTGGAGAAGATTGGCTCTGGAAAGTTTGGGGCTGTTTTCAAGTGTGTGAACAGACTTGATGGATGCATTTATGCAGTCAAGCGCTCCACAAGGCCTTTGGCAGGTTCTGTGGATGAGTAAGTGTGATTTTAGAGTTCATGAAAATTGTATAAGCAGAATTGCATGTTAATAATACCTTAAGTTATCAGGAGTATTTAGCTTTGATTTGATGGCTAAAATGTTTTTTTTTTTTTTTTTTTTTTTTTACCAACAGGCAAAATGCTTTACGTGAGGTGTATGCTCATGCGGTGTTGGGACAGCACCCTCATGTGGTGAGGTATTACTCTGCATGGTCAGAAGATGAGCACATGTTGATCCAGAATGAGTACTGCAATGGTGGCACGCTTTTGGATCTTATCATGGACCATCAGAAGAAGTTAAAGCACCTCTCTGAAGTTAGGCTTAAGGATTTGTTGCTTCAGGTTTCCCGGGGTTTAAAGTTCTTCCACTTAGCTTCCCTGGCTCATATGGACATCAAACCAAGTAAGTGATATTGTTCAAGTACATCTGTAGACTGTGTTTACATGCTGTTACTCTAAGAAACAATAAAACACAACATTTGAATAGAGGTGTCCAAACATTTGCATAAGACTACCTATTCTAAAGCATGTTCTCCTCTTTCTTTGCAGGCAATATATTTATTTCTCGAAGAACAGTAGTTGATGACACACACAAGCAACAAATCGATGCAGATGTTGTATACAAAATAGGTAAATACTAAAGTTTCTGTTTTGTTTTCTGATAGTAAAAATTGGTTTTATTTTAGTTAGAACTCATGTCTAAAAAACATCTACGACTGACCTGTCATAACATTTATACAGAATAGGCTAACCCTTTTGAAAAATGTATATACTGTATATATCACACTTGCTGCTTATTCTGATCTATTCTTATGAATTCTTTCTCTTGTTAAATATTTTTCTCTTTAGGAGGTCTTGGCCGTGTGTGTCATGTGAGCAATCCAAAAGTGGAGAAAGGTGACAGCAGATTTTTGTCAAATGAGGTTCTGCAAGAGGTAATTTTTTTTATGATCTACTACTACTATTTTTTTTATCTTTACTGAGCTTGTGTGGATAATGGTAAGAATTATAGGGATTCGAATCAAATGGGCTCACAAATACAGAAGGCGCTTGTTGTTACCTGAACCTGGCTTATGTGGACGATAGCGGATTAATGCGGATTGATTCGCTGTTGCGACCCCTAATAGGAACAGCCAAAAGGATTCATTAATTCATTCACTGTATTTAAACTTCAAATATACCGCTCTGAATGACTGCTGTCACTGGTGTCACTAACCATACCCGTCTTTCAGGATTACAGGAATTTACCTCAAGCAGATGTTTTTGCCCTGGCACTCACTGTGATAAGTGCTTCTGGGGTGGGAGCTTTTCCAAAGAATGGAGAGAAATGGCACAAAATCCGCCAAGGACAACTTACACACATGACTCAAGTGCTGTCAGGAGAATTTGTACAACTTTTAAAGGTAAGTTTTTGTTGGCAAGTTTTTTTTTTATTAGCATTATGAATGAATTCCTTTAAACAACAAAATCCACAAATAATTTAATATCTTAGCCAAGTTAGCACAGTATATGAATTAATATGCATGTTCAGATTTTTCTTTAACTGGCAAAATTATGTAAATTATTAGAGGTAAAATGAGTGTCTGGCTGGCACTGTTTATTTTATATCTGAACTCACATTTGAACACAAGAAATTCCATGAGATGACTTGATGGTATTCGCTGACAAAAAAATTAAAATCTATTTTTGTATACTATGTGGCCAAAAGTACAACTGGATACCTGACCATAAACAGGGTAACACAACTTTAGATGCACAGTGACTAACTGCATGCTTACAAAAAACCTTTAACTTTGTCCTTGAACTGGTTGTCTGCATTTATTTAAACATCTCACTGTGAGGTGTCCAAATATTTACATTTACATTTTCTGCATTTAGCGGACGCTTTTATTCAAAGCGACCTACAGTACTGTGACAGTATACAGTCTAAGCAATTGAGCGTTAAGGGCCTTGCTTAAGGGCCCAACAGTGGCAACCTGGCAGTGGTGAGGCTTGAACCATCAACCTTCTGATTACTGGCCCAGTACTCTAACCACTAGGCTACAGCATGTACACATGGTCTACACTTGCATATAGTGTACTTACTGTCTCCTGTGCATTGCTACATTTGTGTTTATATGATTAAAGTCAAGCATGATGCATGTAAAGGCTTCTACCATTCAGCAGTTGTATTAACAATCTTTTCTGACTTGTGTTTTTGCAGCTGATGATTCATCCAGACCCAGTATGCAGACCAACATCCTCAGCCCTTACAAAACACCCCGTACTTATCTCTGCATCCAAACTGAATACAGACACACTGCGCAAGCAGCTTCATGCTCAGAAGTTTAGGAACACACTGCTGCTGAAGTAAGTACTACTTATACATGGATTCATTGTTTTTTTTTTTTAATGACATCCATTTACTAAATTAACATTGTCTTTGTTTATTTAGGGAGCTGATAGAAGTCCAGTCAGTTACATCAGCTACAGAAAAGAGCATCTCTTTTAACACCATGACCTGCACGACTAAAAACAGGTGCAACACAATGTCTAGACTTGTTGGGAGGAAGATGAACCGCTCACTCAGCTTAACAATGTTCTGATACCTGATATCATGTTTATACACTGACATGATTGGCTGCTGCAGTTAGGGCTTCTGCTGGCTGTTGATGCCACCTGCATAGAGACAGGGAATACTGGAGATCAGTGTAGGATTCTCCCTCCATACACAAAACTGTTCCCTGTTTGAACCCTCTTCGTGCATGTGAATAGTAGCGGTTGGCAACAGTGCACGTGTCGGAGGGGGCGTGTTGATTTTCGTCGGTCAGGAAATTCCAAAACTGATATAACAGTTGGTGTGGTTAAAACAGATGTGCCATTGGTTATTTGTTTTTATTTTGACCAAACAACCCAAAAGAGCTAACAGTCACTATATTTTAACACTGTTGGTAAAGCTTTTGCTAGAAAGTGGCATATATTTATAACCTGTTTATAATAGTTTTGATTTGATGGCAATTATACTTCTAGCGTAGTAAAACCTGTCCTTTAGAATGACCAATGTACAGCAAAGCGTAATAACATTTTAATCAAATAGCAAAACGTATCACTGGTATGGATGTATTACAGTATGTTTAATATGTACTGTATGGTGAGTGAAGTACTCTTTTTAAGAAAACTGCAAAAATATAAGCACTTTAACGGTGATAAAACAATTCTTGTGAAATGTAATGACATTTATTTTTATTGCACCAGCACTGTTAATGGTGTAAAATGTTTGTGTATTTTTATGATGTGAAAGCCTTTGATTTTGAGCAATAGCACATGACATCTTATGGAATAAATCTTTATGTGCAACAATAGCCTGTATTACTTGTACAAGCAACATTTTTAACACCCACAATTAGGGGAAGTTGTTTATCATTTTATCACCAACTTGGTTTATGTTCTCACTAACAGTAAAAATCTTATTTTATTTATTTCCAAATACTTATTGTTTGCATAAAAACATTAAATGATCTAACTTTTTCTGCCTTTACTTTGAATGTACACTTCCATCTCTTATTAAGTGTTACCTGCTTGGTAGTTTGCTACACCTGCGAAATCAGGGCAGGTTTAATTAAAACTATACTGATAAATATTTAAGATAAAAAAAAAAACATTAACAAAATATTCACTCACTTATGAAAAATAAACTGAACCAGGTTCTATATAAATACAAAACAATCGTTTTGGTGTTGTTAATTTTTTCCTTAACCTTAGTGAAAAGACAACTATTCCATGTTCTTTGTAATAACAAATAAATGTTTGCATACAGATAATCTTGGGATCTAAAGTTGCTTAAAAATGCTTCAAGTGGTATTCATGACCGGCTGCAAATATATAATCATATAGTAAATGAAATCTGCACAGAGAAAAGAAAACTTTTCTTTTATAGTGCTTGTGGTTCAGTCAAACAGGTGTGGTAAAACTAACTAGCCCTATAAATATGGGCACAGAGAAGTCAGCTGATAGTCACTAAGGAGGCCATGGTACAAAATTAAATTACATTATAGAACTTTCTACACCAGCTAATTATTCATCGTTACATTTTTCCTCAAAAGAAATAAAAAAAACCTTAATTATATATATATATATATATGTATATATATATATATATATATATATATATATATATATATATATAAACATTTGCAAACGTTTATTTGTGGGGAAAATAGCTAAATAGTATTTTCCTTTAAAATACATACTTTTATTTATTTAAAGAATGACGTTAGAAGATTATTTCTGTAAATGTAAAGAAAATATATGCACTGCAAGTATATTAAATAACAAAAACACCGAGCTTTAATACATGTTTTCTCTCACTGTAAAATCGATTAATCAGCCGTGCAACAACTCTAATCACGTGACAGTACACGTAGCTGTCAGGATTGCTTTGCAAACCGCAGGACCAGCTGCACTAGATAGGGGGCGTCATTCTCCCGGAATAGTTCAGATCAGGTGAATTTGGACAGAGCCGATGACTGAGCTCTGGATGAGTTGTTGAGAGGTCATTTAACCCGCTGTAGAATAAAATGGTCCACCGAGACGAAATCTTAAAACCGATATGGCACGCGTTTGGTGCTCTAGATTTGGACCGAACTGGAAAAGTGTCCAAATCTCAGCTAAAGGTAAGAAAGAAGCAGTAACATTTATATTCAGCTTTCAGTGTACAGGGACGTGATGACATTTCTTCATTTTCTATTTCCTTGTATTGAAATTGGCTGCGATTTAACTTTTAAGCGACTAAATGACTAAAGTAAATTTGAGGGGTTTTTGTTGTAGGTTATTTATTGTGTGTATTTATTTCTTTGATTTCATCAATAAATTGGTTCTTGTTTCTCATAACTATTACAGTATAAGTAAATAAATAAATTAAACATAACTAATCTGTTGCAAGAAAACGTTTGTGAACTTTGAAATAACCTAAAAGTCATAATAAATCCAGTTTAAAAACACACACACATAATTGTACATTTTAGGCTGAATTGTAGTTAGCTCATGAATATTCATCATTTAATTATTTACAGTCCATGTTGATATGTGGACTCTTTAATTACTGGTGAAACATTTCCTTAAGCAGCTATAACATTTTCTATAGCTGCTGATATTGTAGAATATTGTAGATCTTTACACAAGGAATAGGCAGAATCTCAACTAAGTTCAGGTCTTGGCCTTATTGTGTCCATTGCAAATTAAATACTTATTAATATTTTCTTTAATACTTAATATTTCTTTGCTTATTTATTTATGTGTGTGTGTGATTTGGCTCATTGTCTTGTTGCACTGTCCAACTAATTGCCTACACATTTGGATGTAATTTCAAATGTATTGTTCTTTAAATGAGTCTTTTGTCCAGGTCCCAGGTCTTTTTTTTTGCACATTTGTCCTCTGTTTGCGTTCTCTGTTACCCTGTTTTACTGCCACCTCTCAAAAACATACCCAAACCGGGCAGCTCAGGTGGCGCAGCGGTAAAATACGCTAGCACACCAGAGCTGAAATTTCGAATACATCATATCGAATCTCAGCTCTGCCATCCTGCTGGGCTGGGCGGCTATATGAAAAAGGTTTGGCTGTTGTTCATCCAGGTAAGGGAGCCGGATAGGGACCTCATAACTGATGCAATTACGACCTCTGCTGGCTGATTGATGGCGCCTGCACAGAGTAGAGGAATAATGCTGATCAGGGTGTGGCTCTCTGTGCACAAGGCTGATTGGCATAAGAACTCGCCTCGTGCAGGTGAAAAGATGCAGTTGGCTACTGCTCATGTGTCGGAGGGGGTGTGTGTCAGTTCGCTCTCCTCAATTAGAGGTCAGCACCAGTATATGAAGTGTATTCCCAGGTTTTTGTGATGTCCTGGAATTTAAATGTCCAAAGGTCAATGGACCACTAAATTAAATAGTTATTTTGGAGACATACATGGTTTGAAGAAAATACATTGTTTTGTGCTATGCAGAATAATTCAATGTCAGCAAGTTAATAGACATTCTTGTTATACCTGTAGTCTACTGATGCCCAAGGTTGGGGCAACAACTGCTGGTTTGTCATGTGACTATTGTTGGTGTTGTTATGGTAAAATAAGAAACAATATTTGAGGTGAAATTAAGAATATTTAAGGAGGAAACTGCTGGGAGAGGGTGAAATATGGTCCAGTTATGTTTTAAAGATATGTATACACAGTTTTTTTTTCCATTGCCATTTTTGACAATAAAGTCTAGTAAAATAATATTTGCAGAAATTAATAAAAATCCACAAATTGTCATGGTGTGAAAGTTCTTGACAAATATATGTAATTGTTTGACTTTATCTGTGTGCATTATGTTTTATTTACTTACACTTTGGGTATTTTAAGAGGGAGTTGGTGGGGCATATTCAGATTTATACCTAGTATGTGAACCAAACATGCTGTTTTATGTTAATAAGTGTTTCATTTTAAACCAATTGTATTTCTCAGTTAGCAGAAAAGCCAGTTGAAAACCAAAAATAAATGACAGGCATACAGTGACAGCTCTAACTGCTGATGTGTTATGCTTTTTTATGAAACACACAGCATTTTAAATAAAAAGTCTCACTTCATGTTTTTATTTATAGACTTTATGCTTGATTTAAGCTTGGTCTCTCATGCAGAGACAAAAACATTACTGAACATTTCTGCAGTTATAAAAAGGCTTTAACACCAAACACCTGCCATGTGGTTTGGGCTTAGTAAGTCTCATACTTGGTTGTACTCTGTGATTCATCATTTGTGTGTGTGTGTGTGTGTGTTGCATGATGAAGGTGCTGTCTCACAACCTCTGCACAGTGCTAAACATTCCCCAGAAAAATTCTGACTTGGAGGAGCATTTCAGTGATGATGACAAGGGGCCTGTGTCCTCTCAGGGGTACATGCCCTATCTGAACACCTTTATCCTGGACAAGGTAGCTGAAGCCACAACTATGTTTTGTGTACAAGACAGTATTTAATTGAAGATATTATTTATAGGTCACCTGTTAAATGATCTGTATTTTATTCATTTAATGATCTTATTGTTATAAATTTGTTTAAACTATAAGAGGAACAATATAAAACAGCTGTATAAAAATTAAGTCTGATCAAGGCAATTGTATTATAATACCTGACACAAACCAAAGGTCTAGGCTGGCATGTTTACAACCTCTTCTTTCATTTATATTATTAGCATGGCTCCAAGGAAAATCCACCCTTCTTTTTTATATGCTCACAAATGCAAACATTGTGGACACTTGTGCTAAATGCCTAGCATCTTCATTACTGTAAACACTAAAACACAAACTGCTTAAAAAGTGTTATGGTGCCAAACAGAATAAGACTAAAGAGAATCTGGGAGCTGCATATGTTGGGCCCAGGATGTCCTGTTATAGACAAATGAATAAGAAGGCATCTCCTAGCTACTGTAGATGTAGTAACTTCTACTAGCAAGGGGTGTTGCAGACATAGCAGACATGAGACACACAGACACTTTGCATAGAAGTCTCCTTACTGTGGTGTGCTGGTTTCAGGAGCACACCTTACAGTTGAAGTTGAAGGTTTACATACACTTGTAAGAGACATGCATGTTATAGCAGTCCTGGGATTAATAAAACCTGCATGATAAAATGTAGGGACGTGGAATCCACTGTACCTGTCCATCATGGTTATCTCAAATGCATTTTCATTTTTTGTAGGTCCATGAGAAGTTTGATTTTGTGGAGCTGAATAAAATGTGCTGGACGCTGTGCTATCGCAAGAACATCAGTACCAACCAGCTGCTGATCTCAAATGAAGATGCCTTTAAAATTTGGTGTATTTTTAACTTTCTGTCTGAAGACAAATATCCCCTTGTGGTCACTGTAGAAGAAGTGAGCATCACACTCTGGTTTTTTATGATATTTTTACATTTACTTAATAGAACCCTGAGAGTCATTGGAAACTGTGGTGTCTCTTGCTATTAGATTGAGTATTTTCTGCGGAAGCTGATAGAAGCCACAGGCAGAAACTGGAACGAGGAAAGATTTGTGGACTATAAGGCACAGCTGAGCTTAAAGGAATGTCTAAATGCCTGGGAGCTGATTGAGCTAGTGGGCATGGGGTATTTCACCAAAGGCATGGATCGCCAAACCATCAGTTTAGGCATCCATGGGGTCTTCCAAGAGCTCATACTGGATATTCTTAAACAGGTTATGGTTTTATCATTCTCTTCTGTTTACTACATTGCAAATGTTATTTACCTAGACTCTTACCTCCCTACCTTAAATATCTTCATGACTGCAGGTGTGTGACAAGTGAAGGTGCAACTAAAAGATCAGGGATGATAATCACTTTTATACTTACACAATTAAGGACCAGTCATGTTTGACAATGTTTTTTAGTGAAATTAAAATATATATTTTTTTAATGGGTAGAAATCAAAGCATTAAACCACTAAAGTTGGGAAATGAAGAGATTAAAATAAGCTACCAAGGAGACAGTAGGGACAAGAATAAAAATCAGAATTAGTAAATTACTGTCTAAGTATATACAATTAACTGATATTTATTTGATTAGGCTGATCCTCTCCACACATACAGTGTATCACAAAAGTGAGTACACCCCTCACATTTCTGCAGATATTTAAGTATATCTTTTCATGGGACAACACTGACAAAATGACACTTTGACACAATGAAAAGTAGTCTGTGTGCAGCTTATATAACAGTGTAAATTTATTCTTCCCTCAAAATAACTCAATATACAGCCATTAATGTCTAAACCACCGGCAACAAAAGTGAGTACACCCCTTAGTGAAAGTTCCTGAAGTGTTAATATTTTGTGTGGCCACCATTATTTCCCAGAACTGCCTTAACTCTCCTGGGCATGGAGTTTACCAGAGCTTCACAGGTTGCCACTGGAATGCTTTTCCACTCCTCCATGACGACATCACGGAGCTGGCGGATATTCGAGACTTTGCGCTCCTCCACCTTCCGCTTGAGGATGCCCCAAAGATGTTCTATTGGGTTTAGGTCTGGAGACATGCTTGGCCAGTCCATAAAAATTTACACTGTTATATAAGCTGCACACAGACTACTTTTCATTGTGTCAAAGTGTCATTTTGTCAGTGTTGTCCCATGAAAAGATATACTTAAATATCTGCAGAAATGTGAGGGGTGTACTCACTTTTGTGATACACTGTATATGTAGAAATATTGAATAACAACCTTGACCCACTTGAACAATATTACTGACTTCATCTATGGTTTACATAGCTGTGCTTTACTTCCTTGTTACCCTCTCATAAATCCCATTTTGTCAAGTCATGAACTTTGGCAGAGGTTCACAGTTCTTACAATGTTTTTGCAATCGACGTTCAAATTCCTTCCAAAAGTTTTCAAATGGATCAAGGTCAGGGCTCAGTGCAGGTCACTACTGTATGTAGTTAGAAGTATTTGATTTATTTTATATTATCAAGTTTATACACCGCTTAGCATTTGTTAGGGGTGTGCATATATCTTTTGGCCAAGTAATGCAAATATGTGTAATGCAACAACAATGTACTAGGGTAAAGGGCCGTGACCTCAGGTGTGGGGTTGCAAATGATTTTTTATTATAATAATGTAAAGTCTAGGGCAAAGTAAAGGTAATCTAAATTTAGCTTTCTGTTATTTTATTAGCTTAAACTGTTTAGTAATTAAAGTGGCATTTCATGTTGAATTTGGAGAAACTACTTGTTATATCAGTATATTTTAAATAGTTTTTGTTTGATTGGTTTATTGCAAACGGCTAAAAGTTTCTAATTTTTCTAATAAAGCAAATTTGCAATTGGGGTTAAATAATGTTAATGACATTTATAACTGTGTAATATTCAGTTCTGTATAATAATCAACAGGAATGATAAACTGATTTGGTGGGAAGTGAGTATGTGGTGGGAATGTGGTCGTGAATATTTTGCCCATGAAATGTAAGTTTGCACCAAATGTGTTTTTCCTTTGAATCTGGATTAACTGATGGAACAAAATTAAAGGTTGTTCCTAGTTCTGTTGTCAAAACACTCGCTCACACTCGGGGGGGTTTATTCAGCTTTTCAATGGGCGCAAGGCACACAGTATTGCAGGACAGACATGTACACACACACATACACCTATTGGGCAATTCAGTGTCTCAAATTATCCTGACTGCATGTTTTTGGACTGTGGGAGGAAACCGGAGCTCCGGGAGGAAACCCACGCAGACACAGGGAGAACATGCAAACTCCACACAGAAAGGACCCAGACCGCCCCGCCTGGGGATTGAACCCAGGACCTTCCTTCTGTGAGGCGACAGTGCTACCCACTGAGCCACCGTGCCACCCTGTTGTCAGAACATGACAAATAACTTATAATGCCATATTAAAAATGTTTATTTGATGGTTGTTCCTTTACTTTAATGTGTAATTAAAAAAGCCCTGTTTTGTGTGTGTGTGTGTGTGTGTGTATTCATATGTGTGTTTATGTGTTTCCAATCATACAGGGCTATATGATGAAAAAAGGACACAAAAGGAAAAACTGGACGGAGCGCTGGTTCGAACTGCGCCTCTGTCAAATCTCATACTACGTGAGCGAGGATCTCGCTGAGAAAAAAGGCAGCATTCCACTGGATCGGCACTGCTGTGTAGAGGTGAGAACGTTAGCTGAGGCTACATTTTAAATGCAAAAGTCATCAAGTAACACCCAAACTTTTTCTCTTTGCAGCCTTTGCAGGATAAAGAAGGCAAGAAAAACCTCTTCATCATCAAATGCCCAGACAAAAGCTTTGAGATTAGTGCTTCAGACAAAAAGAAACGACAAGAGTGGATCCAAGGTAGTGTTTAGTCCCCTGGACACTTTCTGATCAAGTGTGTAGGAGTAAAGGAGACACATCATCAGCAACTGGTAGCGTAGTGTTCACACCACTGTCATAGTGTGTTATCAGTACAGCAATTCACACTGCATGCTTAAGTCTGATTTTTAAGTAAGTAATGCTTCTACTTATTGTGTAGAACACATTTCATACAGTACATTTACCGAAGTTGGATCGGTCTTTAGATCCTTGAAGTTTTTGTCTTAGTGCTTTAAGCCTAGTTGACACTACATGATTTTTTTAGGTCACCGCTAGATGTGGCGGCTCAGAGGCAAATCGGCGTTTGCTTAGGGCTCGAAAATCGTCTCTCAATCTGAGCAGCTCGCAGAGCGCTCGCAGACTTAAGACAAATATCTAGCATGTTAAATAACTGGACCTGTCAGCTACTCAAAATCATGTACTGTAAAAGGTGTTGCAATCAGGTTGTGATTGTTGTGAACACAAGATACAGAAGGGAAACCCTGAGGAGGAGTTGTAAATGTGTGGGCAGGGGCATAATATAGTTTATATCAAAATATATCGGCACACACACAAGCTTTACAGTGTTTGTGACTTATCGTCCATGCCAAACTATAATACCAACGTTGCAAAAAATATTTATTTGACTTCCAACTCTCTGCAGAACAGAACAGACAATCCTTGCTGGACGATTATTGTTGTGCATTTTTAGACATGGTATCATTAAACCCCTTGTCACTTCTTGTGTGTGTTTTCGTGACAAAACGTAGTTTGGGAGACGAGACAGACTCGTCTGAGATTCCTCCTGGTGATAGATTGTGTAGTGTGTGACCCCCTACCACGACTTAAAAGGCTCTGATTACAAGAGATCCAGTTGTGTTGTGTAGTGTGAACTGTACAGCCATCTGAACACCTTAAAAGTCGTGTAGTGTGAACTTAAGCATAAGTTATTAATTTTTCACAGATGGGTCTTGCAGGCAGGTTCACAGCAAATATACAATCTGAGCAGAACACTAGAGGTTTACCTACTTGCACAAATAAAATAATTGGTATTTAATTGACTCAATCCTCTGTATGTGTGTGTGTGTGTGCTAGCCATTCAGGACTGTATTAACCGGCAGAGGCAGGGTCTGTCAGCGCCGCACAAGGAGGCCCAGCAGCGCCGCCGGGAACTGCGTAACCGGCTCCAGACAGAGCAGGCACTAATGGAGGCAAGAATGATGGAGCTGCAGTTGGCTAATGAAAAGAAACACAAACAACTGGAAGTCATGAGAGAGGTAGTGCAGTCTGATCACTTGTATATTAGTCATATCGAGTGGTTCGAGATGTGGAAGGGGTAAAATGAGTACATTTCCGTTTCATACAGCCTCTAACCGTTCTCCGTTTTACCTCCACTGTTTTTTTTTTATCATTTACTATCTAAAGTGGCTTTGTACCCAGTAATTGTAGAAAGGGTGGAACTACTAACACATTTCTTCTCATACAAACAACAGCTATTGTATTGTTTTCTCTTTTCAGTTTCTTCAGTTCCTCTTTTGTGTTAAGTTTCTATGCACATCTTATCTAGTTTTATCTAATTAGTTGATTTATATTTCTGCGACTATGGGTGCAGCCCTCCACTACTGACTGAGGAGAGCCATAACTCACACACCCCTCTGACACATTTGCAGTAGCTGACTGTTTCTTTTTATCTGCTCGGGGGGGGGGGGTAACAATGCACCACAAGACAGTTAAAAATCGATTCACATGTGTAACGATTCAAATCGGTTTACATCTATAATGAATCGATATTCACTTTAAACAGCAGAGGGCACTGGCGCTATTCACCTCGCCTGGTTGACGTCACTACAGGGTTGCCAGGTTCGGAATTTTTCAGCCAAATTTATTTTTGTGAGGATACTTTCTTTATTTGTATTATTCATTTATTTATTTAATGTGGGATTTGTTTTAAAATTTCATTTCAGTGAATTTAATTTTTACACAAAAAGGGAATTGTGCAGCATTGTTTTGTATAGTTTGTACCTACCTCAGAAATAAAAGGACATTCATTATTTAAATAAATAAAAGATAAGCACAAATACAGTATTTTATTTTATTAAAGAAAAATAATAAAAGGAAACCCAGTATTGGGAATCGCATCACATCGTGGGTAGAGTGTATCGTTACATCCCTAGGCCGCACCGATCTCCTCTATTGCCAGTGTCATTGTGCAGGCTCAATCATAATGGTAGCAGTTATGGGGAATGCCTACGGCCTGCCTCTCTTGGACGAGCCAATCATTGTCCGTGTAGATGCCCGGCTGTGTATATAAAGTATAATATAATATATAATAATATATAATACTGTGTCAATATACAGTTTTGGGGCAGTTGTAGCTTAGCAGTTAAGGTACTGGTTCAGTAATCAGAAGGTTGCCGGTTCAAACCTCACCACTGCCAGGTTGCCACTGTTGGGCCCTTGAGCAAGGCCCTTAACCCTCAATTGCTTAGATTGTATACTGTTACAACTGTAAGTCACTTTGGATAAAAGCGTCTGCTAAATGCTGTAAATGTAAATATACATGCTTTTGGATGTGGTGTTCAGCTATTTCATGTTTACAAACTTATGACAGGACTGTGCAATATCCTTTCTGTAATTTTAGTTAATGAACTCACAGCTATAGCATCTGTATTTAAAATGCATAGATGCTTTGATTTATAAGGTGCGACAGTTAAATGTGTATTTCTGTGTGATAAAAGAAGAAACTTATTTACTGACACGAGGGCAAAAGGTTCACTGTCTGTGTGGAGTTTTGCACATACTCCTAGTGTCTGTGTGGGTTTTCTTAAGGTACTTCAGTTTTCCTTCTCACTTTAATAGGTTTAGCTCTGCTAATTTGACCCTTGGTGTGACTGAATGTGTGCATGTGTAAGGCCTTGTGATGGATTGGCTTCCTGTCTGTGTAACCACTGCTGTCCTGACCACAATGAAGCTGATAGTAAAATTAATTAACTAACCTGAACAAAACCCTAAGCAGATTGAGACCTTCATAAAAAATTGGAAGGCCAAATGCAAGCCTGGACTTTTCATCCAAAAGCCTTCCTAGAAGAGTAATACTGTTATAACAGCAAAGTAGTGTCATCTGCATGAAAACGCCTGTGGTTTTGTATGTGATGTTTAGTTGTTTGATGTCACTACCCTTATTTTATACTGGTTCTGGTTGGCTGACTCACGGCTATAGTGCTTGTAAAAACATCTAGTGGCACTCTATTACTGTGGAGGCGACAGACAAATGGAACATTTCTAACACATGATAAAGAGAAGAAACCCCTAACCATACAGATTGTGGACACGCAGCTGTGAACACGAGACAAGTGTTTTTCCCCCAGCAGTAAATTCACAGCCCTGCTTCCCGTTTTACACGCCTTATCTGTTGGACCAGCAATTTCACTTTCACAAGACGTTTGTGTTTTATTAACTTTTACACAGCCAGAAAATTAGGTTCCTCTTTTTGGAATGTCCACACTAGACAGCCTGAACTGCTTTCTCAAAATAACCTGCTTTGTTTGAAGTGGATCAGGGCAGATATGGAGGAAGAAAGGAATTAGGAAATTGTGACTTACATTAGATAGCATCAAGAATAAAATGTTAATAGCTTAGCAGTGAATTAATCACATAAAGTAGTTCTGTTTGTTCAGACCACTATCATGACACTGGCATAAGAACATCACAAACCTGTCGTGTCAGATGTCATATGCTGTCACAAATGGTTGACCATTTGGATATAATATCAGTGCCATGTTACCAGAACTGTTTTTTCTTTCATATGATATCATAACAGATTTTGTCACAGGATAACAATCTATCATGTCATTGCACAACAGGCAGAACAAGTTTTTGACTTTCCTATGTCACTTCCATGATAGAGGGCTAAAGTAAATATCAGATACAATAATTATATTGGACGGCATGGTGGCACAGATGGTAGAGTGAGTGTTGCAAGCATTTTGTGTCCTGGGGAACTGAGAGGAAGTTCCTTAGGAAGTTTTGAATGTTCTCTATGGGTTTTTTTCCAATTATTCTGGATTTTCTTTCATCTCCGAAAAGCATGTGCATAAATTGGCTGCTCTAAAATGCTGCTAGGTGTAGTTAACTGTATTCCTGACTTATTCCCAGTGTTTCTAGGTCACACAAAACCAAAATACCGATTTATAAGTAGTTATAAATAAATAAATGCAGTGAATACATGAAACAGCAGTAGCAAACAGGTACCATTACGCCTGGGCTTTGCACTTGATTTCAGAGTAAAACTCAGAGTCACAGTCATAATCAATATCTCAGTTGCTGTGTATATGGGTCACTGTCATGCTGAAACAGGAACGGGCCCTCCTCAGACTTTGCTGCTAATATGGAAGCATACAATGTGCTTTACGTTAAGAATTATCCTTTCCTGTAACAAAAAAGCCTTTACCATTGATAACAGCTCCAAACCACTGGGCTGTGTTCACACTGATGTTTTTGTGGGTTGCAAGTGTGTTTGTGGTTAATTTTTTTGCCCTACATTTCTGGGAAACTTGCATCTCAAACCACTTACTAAACACAAATACTATTTTAAATATGATCGGTGGTGTATTAATTCATTACTTATTTAGTTGATGTTGATTAGGACACAGCCAGAAATGCTCATGGTGGATATTTCTTAGATAATCTTAGATTAATGGTGTGTAGAGGAGAAATGTATGTTGATTGCCATGACTTGTTTCTCTTTCATATTCTTAACTAACGTCAGAGACTGATCCACATTTCTACTCTAAACAGATACAGATTGTAGTTTTTGCATAGCCATATGCTGGTGCATCAGTTCCCATTGGCATCAGTTTTCTGAAGTTCATGTGAATACAATAATTACAGTTATTTATATTATAATTTTTATATAAACTTTACCATTTACCACCAAGCTTTACTATATACACGATCAGCCATAACATTAAAACCACCTCCTTGTTTCAACACTCACTGTCCATTTTATCAGCTCCACTTGTAAAGATTTAACTTATATTTTAATAATTTTGGTTATATATTTTATTGAAGCTCTTACTAAGTGCCGTTTGTCCATCAGAACCTGGAGGAGGCAGCAGCAAGGGCTGTCATGGAGGAGCAGAGGAGAATCCGGACCCAGAATGAGCTGCAGAACCGCTACAGAATGGACTTAGAGAAAGAAAAAATTGTAACTATACTCACCTTGTATTACCAGTAATTTCACCTGGTATACGAGCAAGCACTTACTGATCATGATTTTAAAAGGAACATTTGATTTTGACATTGTGAGAACTTGGCAGATCCCCAAGAGTTTACAACTTTTCAGTCTTTTAATTAAAAGATTAAGGGCGAGTTAGGAGTACAAATAGCATCATTTATCATTTATAAACAAGTCAGTGTTAATATTCTGAAAAGAGAGTACTAATGTGTGTGTATGTATGTGTGTTTCAGGTGCGTCAGCAGATGGAGGAGCAGGTGGATCAGATGTCTGGTGAGCTAAACCTGTACCTGCAGCGTGTTCGTGAGCTGGAGGACATGTACCGTAGCCTGGAGGAGGCACTAGAGGACGAGAGACAGGCCAGACAGGACGAGGAGTCTCTGCGCAAACTGCAGGCCAGGTACACATAGTGTAAATATACTTATATAACAGTTTAATAACAGCTGCTAGTCATCATGAAAGTCAAGGGTGCCCTAATAAGGAGGGGGGTGAAGGAAAGCTGGACATGCATTTCAGTTGTTTAGCCTGATCACAGTTGTACCATTAAATAGCTCATTCTAACAAGCAAACAAAAATCAGCCGTGTTCTAGTTTAGGTCACCTGGTATTAGCCATGGAAATCCTACATGATAATTGCCTAGCTTTTATCTTTTTGTCCTGAACTGTGTCATAACACAGGATGACTTGGCAACCAGAGCCATTTTACAGTATTAATTAATTTAAATGTTTATTTTTGGTAATTTTGATTCAGAGGTACTATACCAAAAAAAATTACACAGGTACTGCAGCACATAAAACAGGAAACATGGCGTGAGGAACCGTGCTCAGCCATAAGTAATGCACAAGTGAACATAAATACAAAAACCCAGACACACTGGTTCAGGCTAAAGCACAGAGGTACAAGTGCACACACCAACACAATCATGTGGAATGTTATCAAACTAGTCTGGATGCTTTGTAATGACTGTAGTTTCCTTCATACTCACAACCTTTACTCATCAGGTTCTGGCATACTTACAGTCTTTATTAAAGCAATAAGCCACGAGAGGCCGTGCATTACGACGCGAAGCGGAGTGCCTAAAACTTCTTTCCCCGTGCTAAAATCATAACAGTAATGCACGGTCTTGAGTGGCTTATTGCTTTTATAAAACGGCGGTCAACATAAAATATAATAAATACAACAATGTTTAATTCATAAATGTATTTATTGTGTATAAACTTACAATAAAGCATTCTTCCGCGACGCAAAATAGTTCGATTAACAGTGTTGCTAGGCAACATGAGGGCGAAAATAACATTAACTTTTTCTATTCAGTGGCGTATTAATATGGAATGATGTGAGGTGGTCCTAGGTGTGCGTTTATCGGGGATTTTACCACGGCTTCGAACGCGGCTCAGCCAATTAGATTTTAGGACCGGAACTATTCGTTTTATAAACTGTAATTTACCAGGTCGCTCCCATTTACACGTTTGGCATAAAACTATGCTTTCTTTTTATGCAAAACACAAAACCACAGCAATTACAGCCATGTAAAAAGTATTCAACACACATCATTGCCACTGTGAATATTTTAGGAAGTTTTTTATGAAGTGTTATTGGTAAAGTTTCCACCTTCCATATAAATCAAACTCATTTTCACTGAGGGCCACATCAGCATTATGGTGGCCCTCAAAGGGCTGATTGTAACGTATCCTGCTGTGATTGCAGTCTGCCTTTTAAATCTTGGACAGTTTGTTGTTTGTCTTGGAGGCTAAATGCCAAATTTATTCTGTATATTTATAATGTATATCTACAATTATTTTGTACTCCTTTACCACAGACACGGCCTCATAACACAAGAGACGTACCGGTTTTTCTTCTTGTTAAACACTGATGTAGAAACACCGCCCTCTAGTGGCGGGATGCGGTCACTTTGTGGGTCACAAAATCAACATGCATTGTGAGAGATGCCGTTTATGTACGATTTTACATTGTATTTTAAGACAATCATACGTCTTTTAAGCTCTCGCGGGCCACATAAAATAACATGGCGGGTCGGATTTGGCCCGCGGGCCTTGAGTTTCACACGTGATCTAATGTATCTAATGTGTCTGAAACAGTCCAGCAGTCACCTTACAGTGGTTCTCAGGTCTGGCGTCGAGAACCCATGTGGGGTCGCCTAAGATGCATATGTAGTTGCTCTTGATCGTTACAAGACCATCAGTATGGTGTTTTAGACAGATATTTAACTTATGGATTTAAAAATTATAATAATTAAATGTTTTGGGGGTTTTCCATAATTCAGTTGGCTTTGAATTGATTTATTTTGCAGCTTCTCTTCCACTTGTGTTTGTATGAGCTATGATCTTATTATATCTTAATAATAACTAATAATTATATACTAATGGTAAATAATAAACAAAAATAGCTAGCATTTAATTGAATATGTAGCTATTAACAATTTTTCTTTCGGCTGCTCCCATATTTTAGGGGTCACCACAGCAGATCATTCTGGTTCTTATCCCTAATTAGGGTTTTACGCTGAATACCCTGCCTAATGCAACCCTTTTTTTTTTTTAACCAAGCTTGGGACTTGCACTGAGGGCAAGCTTACAAGTGTACTTCCCAATGGCTAGGCTAGGCCCCAATTTAGACACAGATGATTATGTCTGTGTAGACAATAATGGACTGAAATAATTACCAGAGGGGGTTGGGGAGTATGGTTATGGTATGGAGCCATTTCTAAAACTCTAGGACTCTACTGAACCAGAGTGAGAGTCTGAGTAAAAGTTGCAGCAGTCACTAAAATTAAAGTTTATGTTTAAGGTTGTTGGAGGAAGAAGTGAGGAAGCATACCGAGCTGGAGCAGATTCACCTCCTGCAAAAGCAGGCCATGCATTTTACACAGCAGGAGAAAGAGCAACTGGAGCAGCAGAGGTTAGAACAGGATCGATCTCTACAAAACGCCATGATGCAGCTCGAGAACCTCGAAAAGCAGAGACAGGAAACACTGGAGCAGTATGAGGTGAGTCCACTCATACTCTACATACACATTACAAACACAGTACACAATATACCGAAACTATCTAACTATCCGAAATCAGTTGTCTATGGGTATTATTAAAAGACAAATGTTATATTAATATCAGTGGTGTATTAATATCAACTGGTTGGGTTTTTACACAGTGGTGTATTGGGGTATTTGTACTTTACTAAAGTAAAATATTTCTGCTTACAACATTTACATCTGTGCCAAAAAACAATGCATCTAAAACATTTATGAGATGCGCTGATGTTAGACACAAAGACTCACAATTGACAGTCAAATGAATTCCAAAGGTGGGCATGGGGTTAAGATCAGGGTTTTTTTTTTTACAGACCACTGAAGTTACTCCACATGCAACTTGGCTCTGTGTACAGGGACATGGTCATGCTGGAACAAAAAAAAAAAGACATTCCTAAATTTGACCACAAAGTTGGGGCCATATACTTTATTTCACATAATGATTTGTACATCAGTTGGCAATGGGTGTAGCTATGAAAAACTATTAAATACTATAATTAGAAGGGCTGTTCATATAGGTAATATAGTTTTGGACATTACTGCTGTGGATATTGTTGTTTCACATATTCAAAGCAAGATTTATGTTTATATTTATATTATATATAATAAAAATATAGTTGCTTTAGTAACAGTGAGTGTTTTAGTGTCACTGATACTGGTAATTTCAGTAAGTGACAGGCATTCTGGACCAAACCTTGTCATGTATTTACTGCATGCTGTTCATTGTATTGACTTTATTCTTACAGTAAAATCACTTTATTATTGAACGTTCACTTCCTCCATTCCACAGTGTTGTCTTGTCTCTGAATAGAATCACACACTTTTTAAACAATGTTCTTTTTATTGCCATCTTGTGGTCATAAGTTCAGTTATGAAAAAAAATCTATGTTAGCCTACAGTATATTGTGATTTAAACTGATGAGCCAAAACCTCCTACCTACCCGCCTAATAGTCTGTCAAAAGAACCCTGATCCGCTGAGGCCTGGACTCCACACAACCTGTGTATCTTGGTGCCATCTCTAACTTGGGTAAACAACATACACATGCCAACCAGATCGGACACTCATTTGCTTTTTGTAGCACTTGATGGTAGTGGACAGGGGTTAGCATGGGCATTTCGACTGGCCAATGATCAGCAATTTAAGCCTCAGTAGACCATTATTAAAATACCAATGGTAAACTTGTTACAAACTTTATGTCCAGAATAATTAACACAGTATGTTAAATGGTCATTTTCTTGACCTCTGTATCAGTCTCTTTCAGTTCAGCTTGAGCCCAGAGAGGTCAGCAGTGTTTTGCAATTGTCATGGCTTTCGTTGTGCATAGTACAGTCATAGCTTTGATTTGCAGATGCAAGAGTAAATACTGCTTATTGCTGGTTATTGCATCCCCAAGCTTGTATGGTGATATCTGTTACAGAAGCATGCTGGTTTGTAATGTGGTGCTTTCTGAAGGATCAAATATAACAGAACAAAAGGCAAGGCCAACAACCACTACTGAATGACTGAAAGATTTTTTCCAGATGTCTTTAAACATTTGCTGTCATTATTAAATACAATGTAATACCTGTTTGTATTACGAACCTCAATAATATACTGTTTGTAAAAAAAGAAAAACTTTAATGATGCATGTTGTTTGTATGAAACGCTGTGAATTTATATGCTATTAAAATTCTGAAGAAGTATTACTGTTATTAAACTCACCAAATTACAATAAATAAGAGTCTAACTAATAAGAGATAATGTAATCACAGACTGTGAAAAGGAAACTGGAGAGAGCAGCAGACAAGACGCAGAGCTGGAAGGATAAAGTTGCCAAACATGAGGGGCTTATTCGCCTCATTCAACCAGGTATGAAAAGCAAGTAGATTCACTAGCCAGATCTGGATTTAGATTTAAGGTTCTAATAAAAATATAATTATGACCGATTGAAATTATCTATGTAATACAACCCCAAATCAGAGAAAGTTGGGACAGCATGGAAAATGAAGATAATAAAAAAACACAGAGTTTCTTACATTTCCTTTGTCTTTTATTTGCAGACAGGATGAACCTGAGATATTTTTTATGTTTTGTCTGGTCAACTTCAACATTCCAAAAAAAGTTGGGACAGTGAAGCATTTATCACTTTGTAATGTTGCTATTCCTTTTTACCACACTTAAAAGACGTTTTGGCACCGAGGAGACCAAGTGATTTAGTGTTTCAGGTTTTATTTTGTCCCATTCTTCCTGCAAACACGTCTTAAGATAAACGTGGTCAACGTTGTCGCATTTTTTGTTTAAAAATTCTCCACACATTCACTATTAGGGAGAAATCAGGACTGCAGACAGGCCAGTCCAGTACCCGTACCCTTTTCTTCTGCAAAACATGAAATATCTTGGGTTCAAACTGTCTGCAATCAAAATAAAAGTCAAAGTAAATGTAAGGAACACTGCACTTTTATTTTATTTGCATTTGCATTTTTATTTGCATGTCAGTTTCTTTCCATACTGTCCCAACTTTTTCTGATTTGTCCTGATTTTCTTTATGTTCTTCCATTTTTTTACACTAAAAAGATAATACAAAAACAACACGTAAATGCAATATATGCCAAGATCAACTGGCCCTGTGAAAATATACCTGCTGTCTATGTTACATCAAACAAGTTTTGTTATAATGCCAGGATTGATTATTTATTTAATAAACATGCACGTAGGAAACACCCCCATGTCTTTCTGCCATCCAATAATAGCAGTAAAAGTGTTTAAAATATGACCAAATGTGTTGGAAGTCACAGTGCCAGTGTGGAGAGGTGCAAGTGGTAGAATCATTGAAAATGACTAAATTGATGTTGGTTCTACCAGAAAGGTAAATCACTAAACTATGAGGATAAGATGAATAAATAGTAAGCAGTGAAGAGATTTGAGCACGGGAGTGTTGGTAAGAAAAGGAACAATTCTGACAGATATTATAGAGTAGAGTTATTTAGGGTTCTGTTTGTAAGAGTCATTTTAAAAGTCCTGATTTGCTTAAAAGTTTGACATTGTAAGGCATTACCTGTTAAAGCATTTCCTGCTTAAAACAGTTTAGTCGTAGTTAGTAAGTAACTGATCTTAACTGGTTTGGGATGGATTAGCTGGTCTTGGCTGGCTTGGGATAGTTTAGCTGATCGTTTAGCTGATAGTTTAAGCTTGTAAAAGCAGAATAGCCCAGCCAGGCTGTCCAGTTTTTTGGTCCAGGCTGTTTTTTTCTGTACGATAATCATCATATGGTTTGCCATTTTCAGGCAGCAAAGGTCAACATAAAATGACCAACTGGGGTGCTGCAGCATTTACCGACAACGAACTGGAAATGAGGGAGAAGAAGTGGCAAGAGACCAAAAACAAACCAGGAAGTGCATTGTAATCTTTTTAAATGTTTAATGTTTTATATCATAATGTAAATGCACATTTAAAATATAAAATGTTTTACATTTTACTGAGGATTTTTATCTATATTTTTTCTAACATTCATTCAAAGGCCCTGATTTACTAAGCGCTTAAATAGGACCGAATAGAAATTACCCAACTGCTTGCTATCCAGTGATTGCAAAGCGAATTTAAAGAAACTAAATAAGTAAAGCTTTAGCATGTACTGATTGGTCTCAATAATACAGGGTGAATTTGGATCTAGCGGTCTATTAGAGTAGTCCACCATCACTAAGACTCAGATTCAGATATCAGCTGTGCTTTCAGCCGGCCAGATTACACAGTCATTATTGGCCATGTCTGAGGGGCTGGCCAAAGCCCTGAGATGGATTGGCACCCTGGCAGGGTATTCCTGCCTTGTGCTCAGTGTTTCCTGGGAAAACTGGACCCGCTGAGACCCTGACCAAGACAAAGCAGTTAATGAGAGTGAAATAAAAATTGATTTAACATATTAACATAGTATATTTTGCACTTGTAAGTAGAAACATGCAGTACAAACAAGACAATTCTACATTAAACCTGTTTGTAAGTCAGTGTTTAAAAGTGCTTTTATTCTTACAAAGCCTTTGTAAAGCACGGCCTATTGTACGTATAGACAGAGGTCTCAGCTTTAAATAACTTTATTCATATGGTAAATTAACTGTTCTATTGGGAATGTGTCATAATTAAGTTTGCTGACTTTATTGTTGCTTGAAATAGCAAAGGTGTTATTATTAAATATGTATTATCAGGTGGATGATTCACATTGCCATTTCACTTCTGTACTCTTTTTTAAATGTGCTTTATTGTAAAATGTACTGTCCCAATTCTTATCCTGAACTCCACAATTCAAGAAGGATTCAAAGTTAATATGTGGAGAGGATTTGTGCAGTTGCACCCACTAGATGTCACTCTTGTAACTGATAAATGATTAAGAAACCAGAGTTTGTGAAATTGCATGTCAAGACACATGGACCACGCGTCCATTGTAGTCAGTTATTACTATACATTACAGCATTTGTACATGTGTGTCATTCATACTAAATCCTTTACTAATTTACTGTGTATACATCATACAGTACTGAAGCCTAGCTGTACTAAACTGTCTGCTCACATTTTGTACAGAAGAATTAGCATAAACTCATCACTATATAAATCAGGAGCGTGATTATGTACATGGAACGTGGCTTTCTGGGCAGCTTTTTAAGTACTTTGTTTAAGTAATTTGTGCAAAAAGTGTTGCATGTTTTTGTATGAACCAAGCACGTGAGTCCAAAAGAACAGATTATAAACCACATGCATGAACAGATACACATTGCACCACCTACTACATATGCATATGGGGATTATAAATACATACAAATGCAATTCCAGGTTTATGCTTTATACTTTCTTTCATTTACTTTTGAAATGAAATGCCTGAGTTGCATTCTGGGATGCAATATGGCGTGAAATTTGTTTTGCATTCTGGATTATACAGCTAGAGTAATATGTCGTCTGGGTATGGTTAGCTTACTGGAAAAATTCAGCTTGTTCATATGTGTACTACATACTGCTTTTATTCCAATAGGTTTATTTTAAGCAGTATGCAGTGATTTCCATTTGGAACACAGCCAGTGAGAGTGATAAGATACAGAGATAATAAGATCCATAAAGTTGACTGTTGACTTTTTGATGTTGCGTGCTGTCACAGTTAAAATAATGACAGCAAGCTTCTCACACTGATAAAACTTTGTCACGGAAGATAAGAACATGTCTGTGTAACATGGAGCATCTCCACAGAACTTCAATAAACAAACTCAGAAACAAGATTTATGTTGCCTGTTATCCACTTATACTTAAGTATTGCTAGTTTGCTGGACTTCATCACAAACAGAGATTAAAGTTTGATGATTTCCATTTGTTTGATTTATTTATTTTTCTTTAAAACGATTTGATTTTAAATAGTTTTACTTTCCATAGATTAACCCCCTGTCTAACTACACTATAGTTATTTCATAAATATGGATTTTGTATCTGTAACGGCCTTCCTATGTTGGAGTTGTTGTTGGAGTGTGTATGTGTGGATTTGTTTCCATACATACACACTAGTCATTAGTGGAATATGCTCATATATATATATATATATATATATTAAATGCTTTTAATGTCTTTATAATGTCTTTTTAGTACTTTTTATTGTTTTCATCTGAAAACAAATGGATTGATATGAGTATTAAGATATGAGGGTTCTTCCAAAAGTTTCCGCACTTTTTAAAACTCTATTTATTAAGAATTTTAAAAACAAATTACATCACTTTTATACATTGTCACCTTACTTTGCAATGCATTTTTCCCAGCATCATACCATTTTAATACCATCTGCAAAAATATTTTTGGTTGAGCGCGTAGCCACTGATCCACCGCTGCTTTTAGATCATCACATGAAAATCTTCCTCCCCTTAAAGCTTCTTTGAGCGTCCAAAAAGATTGGATTACTATCAATACTACTATTGATACTACAATTACTACACCTCCAGCCCTCACTGTTTGTCCAATCAAAATATAAAGGTGCAAAAACTTTTTGAAGATCCCTCATACTTACATAGACAAATAGCACTGAAGTGCTTTGTTGGTGTTAGGACTCTATATTATACTATATTACTACTCATGGTTTTAGAACGGAATGTCCAACAAGCTCATGATCAGGTGTCCTCATACTTTAGGCTATGTAATGTTTTTCTTGAATCATTTTATGGTAACTTCTGAAATCTGTCTGTGCTTGATATGAAATATGTCATATCTGTCATATTACATCATATGCCCTTGGGTTTACCCTGCCAGGATTAGATGAGCTAAGATAAGCGCTGGGAGCTTTCAGGTACGTTCACGCTCTGTAAGAACCCCGGGAGCATGTGCCAGCGTTTGTTCTGGTGTAGTTAGGTGTTTTTATGTGGTGGGAAAACACCTGTCTGGCTTCTTATTTGGCTTCAAATAGGTTGGATTTGAAAGAAACATGTATATAACCCACACTGACATTTGGAGAGCATGGGGAATTTCACAGACAGCAACAGGAGCAAAGAGTGTAATGAAATATAAAGTGTAGCGTCTACCAAAAAGGTTCAGTTATTTCTTATTTTTTATATCAAAACTGTAGTATTAATATCTTGAACTTGATTTACTTCTATTCAACCTTAATAAGTGTTTATATAATTTAAGTGTAAATTTATATAGATTTTTAAATATTATAAAATTGTTGTTAATATTTATTAATACAAATTGCTGCATAAAGATATGGTTATTGTGCAGGAACTCCAGTGGACTGAACAAAGCCCCGACCACAAGCTCATGGTCCACTTTTAAAAAGAATTGGAACATCGATTGCAGGCCAGGCATTCTAGTCCCAACATCAGTGCCTGACCTGACAATGCACTTTCAATTGAATAGGTACAAATGACCTACAGATGCACCCTAAAAGCCATCCCAAAAGAGTTGATGCTGGCTGTTGTAGCTGCAGGGATTGGCAAAATCATATTAATGCCCATGACTTTGAAATGGGACGTCCCAACAAACTCAGGATCAGACACTTTTCAGGTTCTGGTGTCCTGTAGTGTAACTTCACAGTATTATTTACTTCTGCACTTTGACCCAAACATCAAAACATCAAGATCATTCTTCCAAAGCCAGTAAAAAATGAAGTTCTTGGTTACCGCAGCACTTATTGTTTTTATACAAGAAGATACCACAGCCTGACCATTTATTTTCTACTCAGGTTTTCATCTAGATCAACTCTGAAAAGCAAAATTCACCAAGACCAAAAGCAAACTTTTTCCGTAATAATTATTTTAACTTTATCATGGCGATCAGTGTTTATCGGTGAATAACGAAGGAGAATATGCCCACCTAGAATCTGAAATGCTTCCAAGGCATGATGCACTCCCCAAAACTCTCATTCCACCCACCCTGGCTGGCAGGTGCTGCGGCTAAATCCAGCTGTGCAACTCTGCTCCAGCTGTTCCTGGCTCCTCGACAGCTCGTTCTGCATGCATGCCTCTGACCCCTGCTAAGTGAACAGGGTACTAAATCTGTTATCCACCCTCCAGCTTGGACATGGATTTGGGTGCTATATTTATATGAACTGCTGGCGTGGATTTGTTGTGGTTACAGCCTGTAAAGCAGCAACTGATACGTGACTCGGAACAGTCCGAAAACCTTGGGAAAAAAAGGGCCATTCGAGCAGATGATCGGAATTGTGTTTGCGAAGCTCCGGGAAAAAGGATAATCAATGAGTCCTTGGAGATAAAGGCGGCTAATGATCAGTTCAGTGATGGAAATAACAAAATTCATTAGGATTATATAATTAAAACAGCAGTCCATTTTCAAAATACAAAATGTCAAAACCAGAAATGAAATCGAAACTGAAGATACCCCTAGAAACAAGATGTGACAAACAAACTTCAGTTAATCTTGCACAATGAGAAACATTATTCGGAACGCCTCGCCAATCTGTTAACGCTTGTGGCATTAAGGACACACCGGTCTTTACTGGTATGTGAGAACATCAAAACAAGCATATGTTACGCCATTGCTTTGTTCCTGACACTAGGCAGGCTGAGGCAGCCCACACGAATGGCTGCCTCTCTGTTTACGTCTGCAGCCTGCTCTAACAGTGGGGGATTGTTAGCCCTAAACCGTAACCTGCAGGTATTGTTTAAACAAGACATGGCAGCAAAGCAAACAAGAACTGATGAGTGAGAAAAAAGCAGTTCATTCAAAGGTCCAAAGCTAATAATGACACAGATAACGTGCCTGAATGTGTCCTGAAAAATGTGACAACGTTAAAGGACTATAAAAGACATTTGAATGTAGTAGCAATATAATTACATCTGTTTGACTTAAAAATGTATTTTACACCTGCCCCCAGAAATCTCAGCTACAGGGAGGACACACTTTTGTTGACATCATCTGTATGAGACAACAGCAAATAAAAAATAATATGTAGGGGTTCCCCCCATATCCAGTTGTGCTGCCTGAAAGTTTGTTTGTTTGTTTATTAGGATTTTAACGTCATGCTTTACACTTTGGTTACATTAACGACAGGAACGGTAGTTACTCATTACACAAGGTTCATCAGGTCACAAGGTTATATCGAACACAGTCATGGATGTCTTTGGACTGTGGGAGGAAACCGGAGCACCCAAAGGAAACCCACACAGACACTGAGAACATGCAAACTCCACACACAAAGGACCCGGACCGCCACACCTGGGGATCAGACCCAGAACCTTATTGCTGTGAGGCAACAGTGCTACCCACCGAGCCACCATGCCGACCTGCTGGCTGAAAGATTGCAATGACATTTCAGTTTGGGCCAGCTGGGCTGCCATAAGGAGAAAAAAGTGGCCAAGACAAGTGGCCGCAGCAAGTCATGGGTCAAGAGCTTCAGTTAATGCTAACAAGAAACAACAGAATGGGTTTAAAATGTCATATGAGTGACTGAAACTGGCTTTTGGTGTCAGACAGGCTGATGTAAGTTTGTCCTAAGTTGCTGATTTTATGGAATCTTTGTGCAAATTTACACAGAATGGAGAACAAAAGTCCAGTGAGCGGAAGTTCTGTTGGTGAAATTGCTTTTTCTCAGTTCTGTTGAGGAAAAAGGGCAGAAAGGAATGGCTAGACTGGTTCAAGCTGATAGCAGGGTTATGGTAAATCAAATTCTGACAAATGTAATTGTATTTCTATACAAATAATAAATGTACAACAAAATAGGAAACACAAGTTGCAGGTTCATTACAGGGCAGTAATTCCATCTTCCAAATAAACAGGTGAAAAATGTGGAAAAGATGACCTCAGAATTTTGGATACACTATAAAACTATGAAACCTTTCTTGCACCACTGGACCAGCCGCATAGAAGCATTAAGTGCTCAGAATTGCAGCAGTTCTCACTGCGCACTGTGAACGCATGATCCCCATGACTGAACTGTCCAAGCCGTGCCATCCCAAATGCAGGCTCAAAAATACCATCCATGGACCCAGGCAGCCTGTGAATGGCCACAATGAGGACACTTGAATCCCTTCCAGAAGATTCTTATCTAAACCCTTTGGAATGGGAACATTCCTTTTGCAGAATCGGAAATAAATCTTCAGCAGATGCTTGCTTTCTGATCGCTATACAGTGTAGTGCTCTTCTTGCTCTCTTGGTATTTCAAGAGTGGATGTTCCAGGCACCAGCTCGGTCAGCCAAATGACATCAGTGCATTGAATTTCTTTTTACAGATGATTGGCACTTAACAAGCGAGTAAAAGTCAAAAACAGTTCATTTAGGCTTAAAACTATGTTTATTTAAAAGACAGATGACTATGGCCAACAGTATGTGGACACTCCTCCTAATTATTAAATTAAATGAGTGACCAGTGTTTAGTGCAAAGAAATGACTTTCAATGATTTTACTGACCAACTGAATTGTATTTTGTAAATACAAACAAATTTTGAATTTAGTGTCAGCCACACACTCCAAAAAGTTGGGAAAGAGGCAAAATAAAAGTGGCATTTTATATGATACTTAAGTTACACTGTCTTGAAACATAACACAAGAAGCAGGTGAATTGCTAAAAGGTATGATGATTGAATACAAAAGGAGGATCCACCAACAACACAGTCAAAATATATAGTGAATATATAAAGAGAAATAGTTTGTGTAGGGCAAAGCTAAATCCAGACTATAAGCTCTCTCTTAGATATATACATATATATATATATATATTAGGGCTGTCGAAGTTAACGCGATAATAACGCATTAACGCAATCTCAATTTAACGCGATTAAAAAAAATAGTGCCATTAACGCAAATTCTAGTTCATGTTGAGACTTGACTGGTAGAACAAACGTTTTAATGTCGGACTTGCCACCGTTTTTCATTTGCGGTTTGTTAACAAAATGTAAAAGAGCGTCGTAGCATCTGCACTTGCATAATAAAGAAATAAATACACGCTATATTCACAAGTTGTCGGGAGCAGAACACTTTAATAAACTTATTCTGTTACGGTAAAGAATACCGGACAGCTGAGTCAAGCACGTTGTCCATGAACTATGGAAGCCCCAAAGGGTCAAAACACACTCACTTCGTGTAGAAACGTCCATTAAACCATTGGATAGTATTACTACCTAGTATGTGAGTGAATAAAACTCCCTTACAGTTTTCTCTTGTCCCAGCAGTTTTTAACATCAGTACATTTAGCATAAAATGTGTTCACCATTTTAACTTTAACATTTCACTTAAAAATCCTTGTTTTCTATAACATTTACACAGATTTTTTAAAATGCGATTAATCGCGATTAACTATATGAAATTCTGAGATTAATCGCGATTAAAAATTTTAATCGTTTGACAGCCCTAATATATATATATATATATATATATATACGTATATATATATATATATATATATATATATATATATAAAAAATATATAAAAATATATAAAAATTTTAATCGTTTGACAGCCCTAATATATATATATATATATATACAGTGTATCACAAAAGTGAGTACACCCCTCACATTTCTGCAAATATTTCATTATATCTTTTCATGGGACAACACTATAGACATGAAACTTGGATATAACTTAGAGTAGTCAGTGTACAACTTGTATAGCAGTGTAGATTTACTGTCTTCTGAAAATAACTCAACACACAGCCATTAATGTCTAAATGGCTGGCAACATAAGTGAGTACACCCCACAGTGAACATGTCCAAATTGTGCCCAAAGTGTCAATATTTTGTGTGACCACCATTATTATCCAGCACTGCCTTAACCCTCCTGGGCATGGAATTCACCAGAGCTGCACAGGTTGCTACTGGAATCCTCTTCCACTCCTCCATGATGACATCACGGAGCTGGTGGATGTTAGACACCTTGAACTCCACCTTCCACTTGAGGATGCGCCACAGGTGCTCAATTGGGTTTAGTCCATCACCTTTACCTTCAGCTTCCTCAGCAAGGCAGTTGTCATCTTGGAGGTTGTGTTTGGGGTCGTTATCCTGTTGGAAAACTGCCATGAGGCCCAGTTTTCGAAGGGAGGGGATCATGCTCTGTTTCAGAATGTCACAGTACATGTTGGAATTCATGTTTCCCTCAATGAACTGCAGCTCCCCAGTGCCAGCAACACTCATGCAGCCCAAGACCATGATGCTACCACCACCATGCTTGACTGTAGGCAAGATACAGTTGTCTTGGTACTTCTCACCAGGCCGCCGCCATACATGCTGGACACCATCTGAGCCAAACAAGTTTATCTTGGTCTCGTCAGACCACAGGGCATTCCAGTAATCCATGTTCTTGGACTGCTTGCTTTCAACAAACTGTTTGCGGGCTTTCTTGTGCGTCAGCTTCCTTCTGGGATGACGACCATGCAGACCGAGTTGATGCAGTGTGCGGCGTATGGTCTGAGCACTGACAGGCTGACCTCCCACGTCTTCAACCTCTGCAGCAATGCTGGCAGCACTCATGTGTCTATTTTTTAAAGCCAACCTCTGGATATGACGCCGAACACGTGGACTCAACTTCTTTGGTCGACCCTGGCGAAGCCTGTTCCGAGTGGAACCTGTCCTGGAAAATTGCTGTATGACCTTGGCCACCATGCTGTAGCTCAGTTTCAGGGTGTTAGCAATCTTCTTATAGCCCAGGCCATCTTTGTGGAGAGCAACAATTCTATTTCTCACATCCTCAGAGAGTTCTTTGCCATGAGGTGCCATGTTGAATATCCAGTGGCCAGTATGAGAGAATTGTACCCAAAACACCAAATTTAACAGCCCTGCTCCCCATTTACACCTGGGACCTTGACACATGACACCAGGGAGGGACAACGACACATTTGGGCACAATTTGGACATGTTCACTGTGGGGTGTACTCACTTATGTTGCCAGCTATTTAGACATTAATGGCTGTGTGTTGAGTTATTTTCAGAAGACAGTAAATCTACACTGCTATACAAGTTGTACACTGACTACTCTAAGTTATATCCAAGTTTCATGTCTATAGTGTTGTCCCATGAAAAGATATAATGAAATATTTGCAGAAATGTGAGGGGTGTACTCACTTTTGTGATACACTGTATATATATATATATATATATATATATATATATACGTATATATATATATATACGTATATATATATATATATATACGTATATATATATATATATATATATATACGTATATATATATATATATATATATATATATATATATATATATATATACATACATATATACAGTATATATACATACCGATCAGCCATAACATTAAAACCACCTCCATGTTTCTACACACATTGTCCAGCTCTACTTACCATATAGGAGCACTTTGTAGTTTTACAATTACTGACTGTAGTCCATCTGTTTCCCTGCATGCTTTGTTAGCCCCCTTTCATGCTGTTCTTTAATGGTCAGGATTTTTCCAGGACCACTACAGAGCAGGTATTATTTAGGTGGTGGATCATTCTCAGCACTGCAGTGACACTGACATGGTGGTGGTGTGTTAGTGTTTGTTGTGCTGGTATGAGTGGATCAGACACATCAATGCTGATGGAGTTTTTAAACACCTCACTGTCACTGCTGGACTGAGAATAGTCCACCAACCAAAAACATCCAGCCAACAGCGTCCTGTGGGCAGCGTCCTGTGACCACTGCCGAAGGTCTAGAAGATGACCAACTCAAACAGCAGGTTAAAAAAGCATGTACAGAAATAGATGGACTGGGTAATTGTAGAACTACAAAGTGCTTCTATGTGGTAAGTGGAGCTGATAAAATGGACAGTGAGTGTAGAAACAAGGAGGTGGTTTTAATGTTATGGCTGATCAGCTGATATATATACTTAACTCTATACTTATCTTTACTTAAAAACACTTGTAGAAAAGCTGAAGAAGATCTGATGTTTTGTGTTAAGATCGTGCCTTTAATGTGTAAGTTGCAAATTGAAAAAGATTTGGGACATCCGCTCTAATACATTTATGAGGTTTTAAAGAGCAATTATATTGAATTATCCGGAGCTCATTAGTACATGGGACGGTTTCTGTAAATTTTAGGTCAGGATTTTTTTTTTAAGGAAATGATTGATTTGCTGACAGGCCAACACTGGAGTACTCTGTGAGCTGAAGCTGAATGTACTGTGTGTATTAATCACCATTCTGCATGCTTGTGTTCTGGTTACACTGTGCACATTGCTGATTTGCTCCAACAATGAGAACAGCTAGAGCTGTTGAGTACATCACACTCCAACATCTGTTCCATGTTCCTTCATCCAGTAACAATGTGAAGCATCCCAGACACCCTTGTCATGCAATGAAACATTCATCCGACCATGATCAGTCAAAAATGTTAAAGGAAATTGATAAATCAGTTATGATTGTTTACCGGATGCCTCTTAATAAAGTCACTCAGTGGATTTCTGGGATGCTTCATCTCTACCCGATGAGCTCACGAGCTAATCAATTTTAGATCGCACGACTGTTCAGTCCATTTCATAGAGGCGTCTCTTAGGATAGCTATTATGAATCTAATCACTGACTGCAGGCCCAAAAACGATTTCAGCGAGAACCTTTTTTTTTGTCTCATTCCAAAGGTTCCAGTGGGACTCGCTCTTCCGCCACATCCCTCTCTTCATGCTGCAGATGCTTAATCCCTCGCTTCCCACCACAGCTATATTTGGACAGCATGACTATTGAGCTCAAGTCCAGATGTTCAGACAGGGTAACACCTGCTAGGAGTATATGTCAGCTTAAAGGAAGAAGAACCCCAACACAGTAAATCTTTCATATGTCAATAACTCTGTGTCTGTATCAAGGTGGTCACTTCAGCTTTTTTTTTTTTTTTTTTTTTTTTGCTCATTAGCACTGTAGGTGAGAAGCTTTGGCTCAGGAGAGCAAACACATCGGTTCTGTTCCAGCAGGGTCTTCTTTCCGGTTAAGCAAACTGAGAAAGGGTTTCATTCAGTCTCAGAACAAAGAAAGGATTTGTTCACAGTCTTGTCTTATAAGCAGGAAAACAACCTTTAATAGGAAAAAAAGATGTGTTTACAAGACAAAAAAAAAATTAGTTCTACCTCATGATGGCTGAACATATATACACTGATCAGCCATAACATTAAAACCACCTCCTTGTTTCTACACTTACTGTCCATTTTTATCAGCTTTTTTTTTTTACCATATAGAAGCACTTTGTAGTTCTACAATACTGACTGTAGTCCATCTGTTACTCTACATACTTTTTTAGCCTGCTTTTACCCTGTTCTTTAATGGTCAGGACTCTCCCAGGACCACTAAAGAGTAGGTATTATTTAGGTGGTGGATCATTCTCAGTACTGCAGTGACACTGACACGGTGGTGGTGTGTTAGTGTGTGTTGTGCTGGTATGAGTGGATCAGACACAGCAGTGCTGCTGGAGTGTTTAAATACCGTGTCCACTCACTGTCCACTCTATTAGACACTCCTACCTAGTTGGTCCACCTTGTAGACATAAGTCAGAGACGATCGCGCATCTATTGCTGCTGTTTGAGTTGGTCATCTTCTAGACCTTCATCAGTTGTCACAGGACGCTTCCCACGGGGCGCTGTTGGCTGGATATTTTTGGTTGGTGGACTATTCTCAGTCCAGCAAGGACAGTGAAGTGTTTAAAAACTCAATCAGTTCTGCTGTGTGTACCTACTCACCCAAATAATACCTGCTCTGTAGTGGTCCTGGGAGAGTCCTGACAATTGAAGAACAGCATGAAATGGGGCTAGAACAGGTCGCTCAGGGGTTTGGTACGCTAGCTCACAGGGTTCCTAGATGCATCGTATCGAAACTCAGCTCTACCTTTCCGACTGGGTTGGGTGGCAGTATGAACAACGTTTGGCTGTTGTTCAGGGGCTTAGAGGTAGAGTCGGAGCATAGGTCCTCATAACTGGTACAACTGCGGCCCCTGCTGGTTGACTGACGGCGCCCGCACAGGGCTGAGGAATAACATTGAGGGGGGTGTGACCCTCCGTGCACAGTGTCTCTCGGTGTATGAACTCGGCTCGTGCAGGTGAAAAATGCAGGCTGTACTGACTGCGTGCCGGAGTCACTTGCGCCCCGCAAGTCAGTTGAGTGGCGTCCTCAGTCGGCGGCAAAAGGGTCGAATCAGTATAGAGGACACAATCAGGGTAATTGGACACGATTAGAATGGGGATAAAAGTTGGGGGGAAAAAGTGGGAAAAAATAGATAATTAAAAAACAAAACAGCTAGAACATGTTCGAGACTGTCCACAGTCTAGTGTGCTTTAAATAACATGGGGTAAAGGCTGTCCAACAAAAAAAGAAGCACCCGATCCAAGTTGCTAATCACATGGAAACAAAGAAAAGCAGGTTCTTTCTTCAACAGCAGCAGTGTAAACCTTGTTTGACTGTGGACCGTGCCTCCCACAATACAGCAGCTTTCAAATGATGACAGATTTGTTGGTTGTGGTTCTTAGATTTCATTATGCTTCCTCTGTACTGATGCCAATCTACGCCCTGGTTGAGGAGAATGATACTGACACACGCCCCCTCCGACACGTGTGCAGTAGCCGACTGCATTTTTTTAGAAACACAAGGCGAATTCATATGCGGATCAGCTTTGTTTATGATGAGTCACACCCTAACCCCACTATCCTTCGACTTTGAGCAGGCACCATCAATCAGCCAGCAGAGGTCGTAATTGCCTTAGTTAATTATGAGGAGTCCCTAACCGGCTCCCTAACCGGTAGGTTCCCAGCCCAGCCGGATGGCAAAGCTGAGTTTCGAATCAATAAGTTTGAAATGTCAGCTTTGGTGCGCTAACGTGTTTTACCGCTACAACACCTGAGCGCCCATTTCTTATGTTTTATGGGTGTAGTCAAACTGGCCCTAATAATATGGGTATAGAAATGTCTCCAGCTGTAGTTAACTATAATCGCTAACAAGGAATTTGAAGAGCATGCGACCAAGGTAAATTACAAGAGCCAACAATAAACTTTAGTTTGTGATAAATGAAGTGTTAACATGCTTTGCAGGGTGGGCTAACCTTCACAGGCCTCGGCCAAAGCGCTCATACATTATAATTATGGAGGTTAAGAATCCTCTTTGCTCGGTATAAACAACGTTCAGGATCATTTAACATGTCCAACTTAAAAATACGCTTGTCTCATCACTGTATGGGAATTAACCATACCAAAAAAGCCTCAATAAATTAATACAGATAAAAAGGCCAAGCCACTTTGTTCACTGACGGCCAAGATTTGTGGATGCAGTTTACAGAAAAAACACAGCTCACAGAATTCAAAGGGATTGTTTGTCGACGTAAAGCTTACAGATTTATGAAGGGTAAATGTTTAACAAGGGGGACCTGACCCACTAGATTAATTATTATACGCCGTAGACAAGAGTAACAAACCAAACACATTCATACTTTAACATGATGGATAGTCATTGCTTTGCCTGATATTTTTTTTTTTAAAGAAAACTCACTCACTTTCTTAACTGCTTATCCAATTAGGGTCGCGGGGGGTGCTGGAGCCTATCCCAGCCAGTCCATCGCAGGGCAGACACACATACACACACACACCCATTCACCTATAGGGCAATTCAGTGTCTCCAATTAACCTGACCGCATGTTTTGGACTGTGGGAGGAAACCAGAGCTTCAGAAGGAAACCCACGCAGACACGAAGGAGAACATGCAAACCCCACACAGAAAGGACCCGGACCACCCCGCCTGGGGATCGAACCCAGGACCTTCTTGCTGTGACGTTAAAGAAAACTCTCCACTAAGATTTCGGAACATGACAGCAGGAGTTTGCTTCCATTCAGCCAAATCAGCATTGGTTAAAGTTGAGTATGATAAGCCTGACTACAAACTCATCATTCATTGATCCCAAATAAGTTGGCTGAGTTAGGCTTAGAGCACTGTGCTCTTTACCCAGTTAAAATCTGCCAAACCATTGGTTCACGGGCATTACTGTGTGGCAGTGTTATACTAAAATGTGTCTGTCTTGTTTGTCAGGGTACAATGGCAGTGTGTTTTACACCCCTTCATGCTGACATTTGAATAAGCTCAACTCCATAGCCATAAAAAAAATCCATGAATAGAACAGTTGTTGCATTTAGAGACCATTTAGAAACAAGTAGTGAGTTTTGCAGTGTGACACATGATTTTTGCATGATAGACATTTCAAAACATCCATTCAACAAATGCTTATGTGGCCTTTGGCTTGTTCCTAGACATTTCTAGTGCAACCATAGTAGAGTGGAAATATGGCGAACTTTCGGCCAGTTAATCATAATGACAGCAACCCTAAATAAGATAAAGTGGTGGTAAAACAGACAATGAATTAAATAATGAATAAATGAATGAATCAATAATAATACTCTGCTGAAAACAACACACTTCTTAATAAGTACGACCTATTCTACAGTTCATGCTTTTTCATAGGGATTGCATGGCTTTGTCATTGAGTTTAAACAACCATTAGCAACAGATGAGGCCAGAATAACAGAATACAAGTGGTGTGCTGGTTTAATTCTGCTTTAAGATTTAATGCACAATTATGTCATGCTGATAAACTAAAACCAGTCGCAGTTTTTTTTTTAATGCATTTTCTCCCCATTTTCCTCCCGATTTAGTGCACTCAATTTGTCTTCCGCTGCTGAAGGATACCTGATTGCATCCAAGGAGAGCACATCGCTGTACACGCCCCCCCCCCGACACGTGCACAGCCCTCCTCTTCTCGCCCCTGCATTCTGCGCAGGCGTCTCTTCCGCCAATCAGGGTCCTCTCACAGCGTATGAAGACCCACCCACACACACATAGTCCGGCCCCCACCCTGCAGATACGGTGGCCAATTAGTATCTGCTGTAGGCACCGCCAATTATGCCCGCCAGATGGTGCCCAGCCGATCGGTGGCAATGCCGAGTTTCGAACCGAGGAGTTCAGAATCTCGGTGCTGGTGTGCTAGCAGAATATCCTGCTACGCCATCTGGGCACCCAGTCGCAGTTTTTATCCTTATACGAATCATTCTAAACTCAGACACTATAAACAGACTGGGGACCAAAATTCATTTTCATTACAAAAATACAATAATTACTTGCAGTCCATAAAATGTATATTGGTTTAGACCAGAATTATTCAAGTATTTCTGATTTATTCAAAAACAACCAACAAAACAAATGAAAACATTAGTGGCACCAAAACATAGTGTATGAATAAAAGTTAAATATTTGTCAGATACAGGTAAAGACTGTAGTGTATTTTTTTTTTTTTTTTTTTGCTTATTCAAAACAGACAAAGACACAGACCATGATTCCAACCACAGTGTTTCTGAACATTCAGTCAAAAGCAATTCAACACATACGTACAATACAAAAGAAAACAAAACCGCGTAGTGTACTTTCCTTTTTGTCAAACAGCACATTCAGAGCAAGCTTACAGAGACGAAGCACTTTACTCTCGTCAGTACATCAGATAATATGTAAAAGCTTATATTCATTTCAGTTCAGTTAAAATGCTGGAAACGCAGAACCACTATATAATAAAAAAAAGAAGAAACTGTCACACAAAATTACATAAAATAAACACCTATTAACATACAAGTTATGCTTTAAATGATAAAAAATAATAATAACAATAATAATTTACATTACAAAAACTGACCGGTTATCAGTAAGTAGACACATTCATGTATTAAAAACACACAATGACTTAAATAACAACAAATCTGAAAATATGTATGTTCAGTGTGCAAAGTTTTGTATAGACTGTTTTTTATACAGAAGGTAATGCTTTTGCCATTTTTGCCATGTTAGAAAATCTATATTTTTAGAGTGCATATTATCAAAGTAAGTGCAAATAAACTGCCTGGTTATATTGTGCATTTTCTAAAAAAAATCTGCATCATTTTGGTGGTTCATTTGCCTCTAATAAGCAGCAAAATCATTTCCTATTAGAAATCTATCCTTGCATCACGTCTAGTTATGAAAATAAGAACCCACAGTTCTGCACGGTAGTGCTTTGTCTCCTTTGAATGTAAGAATCTGATAAGCTCTGGTTAAGCCAAGCTCAGAAATAATGGAGTGGAATGGTAAACAGTCTCGTAATGAGAAGAATTTCAGTTTAGCAGTTTAGCAGTGTGGCAGTGACTCTGCTGCCTGATTGGAGTGCACTCGTTGTAGTGGATAAGGGAGAGTGTGCTCCTCTGAGCTTATTCCGACTCTCCTGTTTCAGGCACTGAAGGTTTTGCTTTGCTCTGCACCGATGCACAGTGAGTCTCCCTGTAGGGAAGGAGACGGTAGTGATGTGGCATGAGGAGTCCATCCTCAGATATTACCCTGTTTATCCAATGAGGTGGGCTTCAGGCGTCTGAAATGCAGCTCTGGATCTTATCAATCCACTGCTGGGCACTTTGAGCGTTCTCCGCACAGAAGTTGTACACCCTCCTGATGGTCTTCAGCTGAAGAGAGATTGCAGGTTTGATGTTGAATGCAAATGTAGTACATATTTATTTTACTCAAACCTTGATTTAAGTCTCTGAAGCCTGACTCAACTCACAAGTTCACACATGGGTGACACATTTAAGCAAAAGCCTCATAAATTAGTGAGAAGAAACATGGAAGCAGCTGCTAAATAGGGCATTATAAAACGGATAGTTCCGGTCCTAAAATCTGATTGGCTGAGCCGCGTTCGAAGCCGTTGTAAAATCCCAGATAAACGCACACCTAGGACCACCTCACATCATTCCATATTAATACGCCACTGAATAGAAAAAATTAATGTTACTTTCGCCCTCATGTTGCCTAGCAACACTGTTAATCGAACTATTTTGCGTCGCGGAAGAATGCTTTATTGTAAGTTTATACACAATAAATACATTTATGAATGGACCATTCGAGACCGTGCATTACTGTTATGATTTTAGCACGGGGAAAGAAGTTTTAGGCACTCCGCTTCGCGTCGTGCCAAAAACGTCATCCCCGTGCTAAAATCACAGTAATGCACGGCCTCTCGTGGCTTATTGCTTTATTTTGCTAGCATGGCTTGGCTCCACTTGTCCTCTTTGAGAAAAGGGTCGCTGTAAATCAATACAGAGCTTTTCTGATCATTCTAATGTCAATATTTTGATGGGTCTCCTGGTGGATGACAACGCTGCAATAAATCATATACTACAACCTTTGGAGTCCACCACATTTAAGTCGAAAGCGTCTTTAGAGTTTGCCGAGTTCATAAAAAAAGAAATAAACTGTACATGGACAAACTATCGGGAGCATAATACTTTACTGGCTTGTTCTTTTGAGCACAGACTACACAGAGATGATCATGTGTGTAGAGATGCACACTTTTGCATCAATTATGGAATCCCCAAAGGGACAAAATGCACTTGATACATAAACACAACCATCAAACATTGTCAGCACACTACACCACAGAAAAGTCTGTTACACTAGCAATCCCACGGCAATTCGGTTAGCAATCCGTGGGTCAAAATGTCCAAGATGTCCTTCTTGGGTAAACTCCCAACTGCAGTATTTATGATGGGCTGTTCTGTGTAGTGTAGCTTTCTTTCATTCTATTATTTAATTTACGAGTGTTATTTAATGACTGCCATGAAATGTGGCTCTTTTCTTTAAAAATCTGTGATTTATGAAAAATGAGGTCCGTGAAAATAAGCACATTTCCCGTGAACGTGTCACCCAACTGGATCTTGACTAAAATTGCATGATCTTGTTCTGAAACAACTGTACAAACAGTCATTCAAAATGTAATAACAGGTACACTACTTACATCAAAGAATGCCTTCTCACTGATGTTTTTAGGAGCTCCAATGGTCGGTGATGCTATCACAACTGACTCCACCTCAGCCAGGTCTATATGACCCCGGGAGCTGATGTCTACATCTGTATCATAATATCTCAGCTGCACAAACACATACCAGTAAGCTTTTTAAACCTAATATGAAATGACACACCACGCGACTGTACAATTCCCTAAACTTACCTGATGTTTGGTTATGTCCAGAACAAACCACCTACGCTTCCAGGCTTTCAGCAATGCCCCTCTTTTGTAAAGGACACCTTCAAATGACCTAGAAGAACCAGAACTGGTTTAGATTCATTTATTTATTAGGATTTTAATGTCATGTTTTACACACTTTAGTCATGGATAATTTTGTATCTCCAGTTCACCTCACTTGCATGTCTTTGGACTGTGGGAGTAAACCCATGCAAACACGGGGAGAACATGCAAACTCCACACAAAAAGGACCTGGACCTCTCCACCTGGGAATCGAACCCAGGACCTTCTTGCTTTCATGCGACAGTGCTTCCCACTGAGTCATGATAATCATGTAACTATGACAAATAATGTTACTTCTTAACAAAGCATCTGACGGACCAATATTATAGACCAGTGGTCCCCAACCACCGGGCTGCGGACCGGTACCGATCCGTGGGTCATTTATTACCGGGTCGCACAGAAACAATAAATAATTAGAGATCGCTACAAGAGCAATTAAATTTCCAAAACTCTTCGGGTGTTATTGTCCCCAATCACCACTAGGTGGGAGCAGCGTCTCGTTGCAGCAAAAAACGCTCAGGATTCACACTTATTTTCCACTCTATTGTTATTCTATTTTAAATCCTCCCGCCCCCACTGGTCCGTGAAATTATATCGTATACGAAACCGGTCCGTGGTGCAAAAAAAAGGTTGGGGACCGCTGTTATAGAGTACATGCTTTTATTTACCTGTTTTCATCATTTTTGGGCGTAAACTGATTGTAGAGTGTGGCAGCTCGTCGACTCATGCCATTAGCAGTTGTGGGGCTGCTGTCCTCCCCCAGGCCACTGTCGGGCAGGTGCAGCATGGAGTGGCGCTGGTACGCCTGCAGATTGGAGGTGGGAATCAGGCCTGAGATGGAAGTCGATTGTTTCCGTAGCTAAAATGAAACATGAGAACGAGGACTGCTTAGTTGTCAAAAAATACACATATCATTAAAATACTTTATATTAGGCTCAAAAAGACATCTTTATGTATAATTAACCATACCCACCATGACCCTGACCAGGATAAACAGTGGAAAATCATGAATATATTAGAAAACCCTACTTACGTTGCCTTCCTGTCTGAGGTCCTCCTGCACAGTGGTTCGCACTTTCTCCAGAGTGATGTGCCATCTCTCTGGTATCTGCCCCAGCTCCCCTTCCAGTCTCTCAATGTCCTGCAAATGCAGACATTTACAAGTCAGGCATGTCAGCACCCTGTCCACTTGTAGTTTATCTTACTAAGTGAACACTACATTTCTAAGCAGGCCCATAGGTTGAAAAGAGAAGCAGATTATGCCAGACTTACAGCCAGTAGTTTGGTGATGGCATCTGGCTGGGCACGGGCTACGCTGCTGTAACAGGGCCAGACGATCCTTCTCTTGCTGGTGGCGATGGTATCTGGTTCCTCCGAGCTGTCTGAATGCACAGCCAGCATCCTCCAGTCATACGTGGGTCCGGTGGACAGAGATTCAGCCGTGTACACCTCCCATTTGGTCAGGTTAGGTATGGAAATGAGTGGTTTTAACACAGGCTACAGGAAAAACAGAAAAGGTGAGAATAGAAAAGTTCCTAGTTTATGCTTTAAAAGAGGTAACATGCCGTTTTCTGTGGTGAAGTGTGGTGAAACAGAAAGTCCCCGTTTAGCATCTTTTCAGCTTCACAATCTTATATTATAGATATTGGTATACAAATTGTGATCAGGTTCTAGGAGGACTTGCACAGTGGTTCTTTTGCTCTGCTGAAGTTACAGGGGTTGGACAAAATAACTGAAACACCTGTCATTTTAGTGTGGGAGGTTTCATGGCTAAATTGGACCAGTCTGGTGGCCAATCTTCATAAATTGCACATTGCACCAGTAAGAGCAGAGTGTGAAGGTTCAATTAGCAGGGTAAGAGCACAGTTTTGCTCAAAATATTGCAATGCACACAACATTATGGGTGACATACCAGAGTTCAAAAGAGGACAAATTGTTGGTGCACGTCTTGCTGGCGCATCTGTGACCAAGACAGCAAGTCTTTGTGATGTATCAAGAGCCACGGTATCCAGGGTAATGTCAGCATACCACCAAGAAGGACAAACCACATCCAACAGGATTAACTGTGGACGCAAGAGGAAGCTGTCTGAAAGGGATGTTCGGGTGCTAACCCGGATTGTATCCAAAAAACATAAAACCACGGCTGCCCAAATCACGGCAGAATTAAATGTGCACCTCAACTCTCCTGTTTCCACCAGAACTGTCCGTCGGGAGCTCCACAGGGTCGATATACACGGCCGGGCTGCTATAGCCAAACCTTTGGTCACTCGTGCCAATGCCAAACGTCGGTTTCAATGGTGCAAGGAGCGCAAATCTTGGGCTGTGGACAATGTGAAACATGTATTGTTCTCTGATGAGTCCACCTTTACTGTTTTCCCCACATCCGGGAGAGTTACGGTGTGGAGAAGCCCCAAAGAAGCGTACCACCCAGACTGTTGCATGCCCAGAGTGAAGCATGGGGGTGGATCAGTGATGGTTTGGGCTGCCATATCATGGCATTCCCTTGGCCCAATACTTGTGCTAGATGGGCGCGTCACTGCCAAGGACTACCGAACCATTCTGGAGGACCATGTGCATCCAATGGCGGTGCCGTGTATCAGGATGACAATGCACCAATACACACAGCAAGACTGGTGAAAGATTGGTTTGATGAACATGAAAGTGAAGTTGAACATCTCCCATGGCCTGCACAGTCACCAGATCTAAATATTATTGAGCCACTTTGGGGTGTTTTGGAGAAGCGAGTCAGGAAACGTTTTCCTCCACCAGCATCACGTAGTGACCTGGCCACTATCCTGCAAGAAGAATGGCTTAAAATCCCTCTGACCACTGTGCAGGACTTGTATATGTCATTTCCAAGACGAATTGACGCTGTATTGGCCGCAAAAGGAGGCCCTACACCATACTAATAAATTATTGTGGTCTAAAACCAGGTGTTTCAGTTATTTTGTCCAACCCCTGTAGGTCAATGCCAAGTTCCATTAGAGGTGGTTGAACGTGCAATCAAAAGCGATCGGATGGAATTTGATTTAGCTTGAAACAGGTGCAAGTTCTGAGGGAACACACTGGATTATGAGCAGAGTTTCAGGCACTGGCTCTGACTTCGACTGTGTATTGTATGGCTAGCCTTATCCTTCTCCAGCTTCCACGTATAGGCTTTGAACTAGTGATGTCCTGAAGGCCCCCAGCGCCAGCCAAATGCTTTGGTGGTGTATCACATCAAGTGTTTGCAAATATGATTTTCTGGCTGCCACATATACTACACATCAGTAGTCAAGTTTAGACCTAATTAGGGCTTTGTAAGTTTGCATCAGGGAGTGAAGCTCTCCATCTAGTGCTATATTTAGATCCCTGCAGCATTTCAATTTAAGGTCTCTGATATGCGATTCTGTCCAATATCAATTCTAGCATTTTTATCTCTGTTGATAGGGGTTCTGTTTAGCAGGAGTTCTGGCGGTGGGTGAAGTGCGCCCTTATTAGGCATATGTGCATGATTTGAGCTTAATTCCAATGGGTACATTTTGTTCATGCTTACATAGGTCATCCATGTACATGCTGCAGAAGATGCCTCCTGATCTTGATGTTAAACAGAGTAATTGATAGAATGCTTCCCTGTGAGCCCCTCATCACCTGGGTGCGGCGGCTTGACACTACATTTGTTAGACGTTAAATGTACTATAATGATAAATAGCATGGCTACTACTATTATTATTATTGATATTATTGTTATTTTTATATGTGCAAGTGTTGCTCAAGCAATGCAGCAGTAAAGTATACTAGACCACTACTGCTATCAGCCAGTCATGCGTCTGCAAGGACATGATTGGCTAATGTCCAGGAAGGGGGGAAGACTGTTGGGAAGATGGCATTTGTCAAAAAATAGGAGGGCTTTGGCAGAAATGGCAACCAGCATTAAAACTGTGGCAATTATGAGACATGGACAAGATCCGCTTTGGCAACGCCTAAAAAACTATGGGAGAAGTGAAGGAAAAAATAAATAATTAGTAAAACTGACATCAAGCAGCTCCAGTGTGGTTTTAATTTGCTGTTACTTGTAGTGTAGTTAACTAAGTTTATTAATAGGAAAACTAAGCTTTAACATGTGGCTTAGTTTTTAAGCAGCATTTGTGGCTTGTGTGAAAACCTTAGTCTGATTGAGAATTTGTTGTTTGATTGATTAAATTATATGAACATGCTTGAATACACAAATAAAGAAATAATAAAAAAAACCAATCACAATTTAATAAAGTAATCGATCAGTTTTAGTTTACATGGATCTCAGCAGGTCCTGCAAAACAACAGGATTATTTTCAAAACTTTATTTTCAGACACAGGCAAGTTTTTTTTTACGAATGTGTCTGGAACTATTAATCCTGGATGAAATCTGGCATGAAAATCAAAATGTTTAGAGATTGTGAAGACAACCTCTAGATGAAGTGTACTGGGGTAAAGGTAACAGGCTGGCTGTCACACGAGCACCAGAGAGCGCGAGTAAACACACACAAAGCCTTTTCACACAGGCACTATTACATTTATTTAGCAGGTTAAGTGTGAACACTCGGCTGAATTAACATATCAGAAACAATTTGCTGCAGTTTAAATGAAAAAACAGGGCAATTTCGAGGACGGGTAAATTGTAAACAAAAGCTGAGAGTTACTAGGAATGTCATGCTGGAATCTGACTAGGTGATTAAACAAGAAAAAAATCAAAGCAAAATGACAAGATCAAAAGTCCAGTTTTTAATACATATAATAACTTTTAGGATGCCTGAAATAACTGTGATCCTGTAACAGAAAGTACTTCTAGTCTACTCCTAGGGACTAGCTTTTTTTTTTATCTCAGCGAATACCTGGTTTTGGTTTGTTTTCCATAAGAAAGAAGCATTAATTCAGTTGACTTATACTGTACAGCACTGTACACCGACCAGGCATAACATTATGAGCACTGACAGGTGGAAGTGAATAACACTGATTACCTCTTCATCACGGCACCTGTTAGTGGGTGAGATATATTAGGCAGCAAGTGAACATTTTACCCTCAGAGTTGATGTGTTAGAAGCAGGAAAAATGGGCGAGCGTGAGGATTTGAGCGAGTTTGACAAGGACCAAATTGTGATGGCTAGACAACTGGGTCAGAGCATCTCCAAAACTGCAGCTCTTGTGGTGTGTTCCCGATCTGCAGTGGTCAGTGTCTATCAAAAGGGGTCCAAGGAAAGAACAGTGGTAAACCGGCGACAGGGTAATGGGCGGCCAAGGCTCATTGATGTGGTCCGATCCAACAGACGAGCTACTGTAGCTTATTTGCTGAAGAAGTTAATGCTGGTTCTGATAGAAAGGTGTCAGACTCCATGCCTCAACGGGTCAGGGCTGTTTTGGCAGCAAAAAAAGGACCAAAACAATATTAGGAAGGTGGTCATAATGTTATGCCTGATTGGTGTACTTTTTAACAACAGACAAAGAAGCTCATATTGGAGTGTGTCTTTTTGGGGGATGGCGGTGCTCACAGTACTGGACCTGAGCCTGGATAAAAATAAGAAGGGATGCAACAGGAAGGGTATCCGACACAAAACTGTGCCAAATCAGGTATGTGAACCAGAATGATCCGCTGTGGCGACTCCTAAATACAGGAGCAGCTAAAAAAAATCATTATAAAAGCACTTTTAGCGGTGAAGGCAATCCCAGCATTCAGTGCAGCACAACTTTTCTCACAGAAAAATATACAATTATGGCGGACGGCGAGTTTTTTTTAAACGTAAATTAATTATTATTTACTTTTAATTTTTATAAACGTGCACAAGTGTTTTTATTTGCAAATTCGGGTTTGTCAGCGAATTTAACCGTTTTCGGTACATGGAGGGAGATATTAGTTGACATGCTAGCGCAATGTGCCACCCCATCCCATCGGTTTAAATGGCATGAGGCTAACTGTGTTAGCGAAAACTAATGTCTAAGTAGTGCGTTTGAATAAACTGACTTATAAGTCAATGACATATTAGAATCCTCTCTACTTAGGCAGCTGCTTATGTAGACAGTAATAAAGCAAGGCAGCTCACTAGGTTTTCAAACACACCCATTGACTGGTAAATTGCAAATCACCCCTGTGGAGGGACAAAACCGAGAAACTACTGATAAAAAGGGTTAGGGTTGATAAAAAGGGTATTATGTTAATTAGCTGGGTTTTGAATGGGAAATAGACATACACAGAGATTAATACGTTTTCTCTCATTACCTCTGCCTCTACAGGACCGTACAAGTAGTTGAAGAAGATTGGACTCCTGCGATGCATTCGATTAATACATTCCCAGATACAGATTCCTTTTCTGGCCTGCTTGTCTCCTTTATCCTCAAACAATGTGCCTTTATAGTAAGAAAAAACAAAAAAAACAATGGAAGGCTTGTTAGAATAGCTGTCAAGTGTAACACAGCCTGATGAGAGATCAAGGTAAGAGGTAAAAGATTGAGCAGAGTGATACAATGAATGTAACATTCAAGTTTTAAATTCAAGTTAGCAATTTATATTATAAATATATTATAAATATTCAATTTATATATACTTTGTGTAACTTTTTCAGCTGCCCGTATGTCAATTAAAAAAAAAAAAAAGAAAAAAGAAAAAAAAAAAAAGCATAATCTGGCCAAGCTCCTTAACATTTACCTCAGTATGACCCTCCACTCAAACAGCTTATTCCATTTAGTTTGTTCCATGGCATTGTTTCTAATCAAATGTAGAGTGTTCATATTTTTTTAATACAAGAGACAGTGTATGGGCCATGGAGTCGTGCATACAAACCATGCTCTAGGCGTTCGTAGTCTGAATCCAAGAGGAAGTCCTTGAAGCGATTGGATACGTAGTGGTATGCCAGAAACTTCAGATAGTACTGATTAAACTCAAACTCCATGGGGTATTGGTTATGGATCTAAGAAGAAAAAGATTCATCCCAGCGTATCAGAACACAGACGAGCTTATCATCGTGAAAGAACAGACAAAGTTAATTACATAAGCTAACCATTACAGACAGGACAAGGCTGAGGTCTGGGATGACGACCTGTGATTTCATTTACTAATGGATGAGGAGAGGAAAAATGGAAACTGCTAAGAGGGAAAGACAACAAGAAGGAATGTCATCAAACTGTTGACTGTGACTAACTATCCTCCATTTCTCATATGGCGGGTCAGCTGTGTTCGCTGGCAAAAACAATGAGTGTTTATATCATGAGGCACTTCTATTTTAAGATGCTTTTTGACATATTTTTTTAAGAGCAGGTCACTCTGGCAATCCAAGCTGCAATTTCATCACCTTTAAAACACTGGGGCTGAAGTAAGAGGCTGGGAGTAGTGCCGGGTTACCAGCTGGGTGAAAGTGGAGACTCCTCGTTTTTTGGACCAATGACAAATGGCTTAAAAGAGCAACGCTTGGATCTCGCAAACTGCCAAGTTTTTTTTTTTTTTTCAATTTACCAAGCACAAATTAATGTAAAAATAATTAATGAACAAGCCAAAGAGAAGATTACTGTAGGTGGAGGCCAAAACATCTTTTGAAGGATGAAAAAAGCTTAATTGCATGCAGGATTGCCTTAATAATTTAAGGAATGCAAAATAAAAGCTGGTGTACATACACAAATTGAGCTCTTTGAGTAAAACAACATGTACTATGCCTGGCAAAAAGCAGGCACTGTCATCACTTGGATACTACATGAAACGTCGTAGTGGTAGCATGATGCTTTGGAGATTGGGCTTCCAAACAGGACTCGGGTTATGTAGGTCCTTGACTGACACAATAAAAGCCTAGGATTAAATTAATTTCCTTCGGGATCAATAAAGTATCTCTCTCTGTCTGTCTGTCTGTCTGTCTGTCTGTATATCTTTCTATCGATCTATCTATCTATATCCAAAATCTGTGCAAAGATGAAGGTGGTAGTTTACAGACACTTGCTATCCAACTGACAAAGCTTGAGAAATTCCGCCATGATGAATGGGATAAACTGAGACACTGTAAGGAAGAATACGAGTGTAGACTTACTTAATTACAATACATTTTAAAAGCATTTCTCCTGCACTTTTCTATACACATTAATTATTTACCAAACTATTAATATTTTTGTGTTTTTGCTAGATTAATTCATATTTACTTAACATATATTTCGCCCCACATCTAATCTAATTAATTTTGTCCAGTGTTTGCCAAAAAGCTCGTGTTCTGAAAAGCAAATCCCTTGGTTAGTCCCTGTCACTTGCAAATCCCATGGCTATATAACCAAATCAGTTATGAATCATGTGGCCATATGAGACCACCATTATAATAAACCCAGCTATTATGGTTTGAAAAAATATAGAGCACAATGGTCAAAGCGCCCTCAAATCTAAATAATATTTACAATCTGAATGGCCAAAATGTTCGTCTCGGTCAGACCCTGGTGGGCATGTGCTTTTAAACTTCATATGCTTGCGTCAGTAGTGCTCGTGGTCCAGGGCTGATTCCGAAGCAATATGGATTGGATAGAAGTAGGCTAACACTATACGAGTGTGCTGCTCTGATGCCTCCTCTGATCCAAATTCGTACTAAGAGTAAAAGCCAGCTTGTGCTTGCCTGGTGCACACAGTCGAGGAACTGCAGGAAGATTGGTGTAAAGCCACTGCCTTGGCTGCCGGGGGTCAGGTTGCTGCGCTGGCTGAACTTATGGCCGAATGACAGCCATTCCTTCTCTACCAGGACCTGGAAGCCTTCTAACGTTCTATAGAACGGGTCACTGAGAAGCTGCACCAACGACACCACCTAGAAAAAAACAGGAAAGAGCAGCAGACACAAGTTAAAGCTTGGTGTATATATAAAAAGCTTGCAAAGGAAGGGTGCTGTCAAACATAAAAAACAAAGTGCTTTGGAATGTATTCATTCAGTTATCTTTAGTAACTGCTTTAGTCTGATCAGATTTACAGTGGCTCTGATGCTGTCCAAAAACATTAGACACAAAGCAGGACACACCCTGAACATCACATTAAACTTTGTTGATCCCATCACTAACCATAGGCTTTTTTATTCCAGTGCCTTACCACAAAATGTGTACATTTTACAGAATGTTAACTTAAATGTACAGTACTTCCCTTATTTAAAGAGTATACACCCCTGAGCACTTTTCCGGTATGTATATTTATTAATTAATTTATGAGCTACATTTAACATATGAGCTACTCACCTGTTTGTGTGTGTCATTTTAAGCTCCACCCATCATACAGATAAACTCTGTGGATATACAATTCCTGATTGTAGCCCATCGGTTTCTCTGTGCACTTGGTCACCCATTTATCAATCAAAATAGGACCCTGACTGACCAGATGTTATTTGGGTGGTGAAAAATTCTCAGCACTACAATGACACTAACATAGTAGTGTGTGTTGTTTTTAAATAAGTAAAGCAGGCGCAGCAGTATATATCACAGGTCTGAGTCCATTTCATGTAGCTGATATTTTTGATGAATGTAAAAGGGTGCACATACAGTGACTAACCTAAAATATAGTATGTCAAATGTGTATTTACATACCATATACATGTAGAAAATAATTTTTTCCTCTTTTTCTCCCCCTTTAGCACATCCAATTGTTCAATTTTGCATCGTGCTTCCTCTCTGTCTATGCCGAACCCTGCCCTGACCGAGGAGATCGAAGCTAACCCATATCCCCTCCGAAACATGGGCAGCAGCCGGATGCATTTTTGCCACCCACACATTGATGAAAGTTGTGCCACCTAGCGTTGCATGCGGAGAGACACACCCTAAGGGCACTCTTCCTCATCTCTGTGCAGGCGCCTCTAATCAGCCGGCAGAGGTCGTAATCGCATTCTGACAGAGAGAGACCCCCAACTGAGCAACCGGCCAATCGTTGCTCATACAGCCACTCAGCCTCGAACCGGTGAGGCAGAGCTGGATTCGATACGATGTACTCAGAATCCAGCTCTGGTTGCAGCGTGTCTTTTTTTACCGCTGGGCCACCTGAGCGGCATGTAGAAAACAATTAACTGTTACTTTGTTACTTAATAGTGTAAACACAAGACCAAAAATAAAAAAGTGCTCTAACGTGCTAGTAGGTCATTGTGAAGTAATCGAACTTGTGAGTTTGAATCTTAGCAGGGGCAACCAACTTGGCTGGACATCCAAACAAACACAACCGGCCACGTTTGACAAAAGGAAGGTCGGATGAAGACCTGGTCCAGGTGCCTGCACGCGGGACGTGGGGGGAGTAACATGGAGCCTAGTGTGTCGCCTTGTACGTGATACAGCTGTGTTTGGGAACCCAGCACTAGCCGGTAATATGAAGTGGCTGCAAACTGGACACGGAGATTCACAGTCGGGAATAGGAAATGACTACATTGAGAGATAAAGGGGAAAAATCCAGAAAAAGGTGCATTTATTTATACATTTATACATTCAATTTATTAAACTATCTATTCAAAACACTGACTATGAACCAGGTTTGCCCTCTCAATGGCAGGACACTACTGAGACTACTAGGAGGGAGAACAGAACCATATGTTGCCTACTTTGAAATGAATTATAGCACATTTTCCATCAGACAGTGACTACAGAACACTCACTCCTTAAACACAACCATAAAGGTTTGCTTTTGAAAAATGTAAACAAAGAAGGGCACTGGCAACATCAATGGGATAATGCATAATGCTGCATAACTGTCTGGAAATTCCAACTTCTTATCAGACACGCCGACTTTGGGGAAAAAATGAACAGTTAGCTAAAAACACACCGTCCTGTTAGCCGCCAAACAGAGGGAGCTTTTGGTGCCAGACAGGCGGAGCATGTGGAGCCCATTTAGCCCAAGAAGGCTTTATACTCGCTCACTAAAACCTCAATACCTTTACAAAGAACGCTGCTCTGAGCTAACTTTTAAAACGTTCGAGCGGAACATTCAAGTAAGAACGCGACACATCTTGTTTAAACTGTAGCTACATGAAAATGATTTGGTCACTCTGGTCATAATCAGAGCATGATGGTAATGCAAAGACCAGATAGCACACAAGGCTGCATATCTTATGCAATGTACACTGTATCGAGGAATTCATATGAAACTGAATTGAGGCTTTTAACATTAGGTTAAAACACAGTTTAATTCCAGCTGCTTTATCCTGGTAAGGGCTGGACGCGGCGGGTCCGGTTTTCCCGAAAAACACTGGGCACAAGGCAGGAATACCCAGGACAGGGCGCCAATCATTGCAGGACTTTGGCCATTCCCCCACACCACTTCTTAGAGAAAGCCAATCAAGTCTGTGCAGTTTCCCAGCCAGGTGATAGCATCTAGGATTCAAGTCTCAGTAGGGGTGAGCTAGTGTACTAGACTGCTACAACACTGCATTAAAAATTTTATTGGTGTAATTTATTTAATAATGTCAATTCGTTTATTAATTTTATTTATTAATATTACAGACAACATAGACTGATTTACTGATTCTGACATCACTTAATATATAAAAGTATATTATGGATGCAAAGGGCACAAAAGTATAATCAAAATACAAATGATTAAAACAACAACAACTATAAAATATAATAAAATATATATAAAAAAAAAAAAAAATAAGTGTGCAGGCACATCCAGCTAAAAAAGTAGCATTTGAGAAATACGTCTTCTGTTTTACATTCTCGAGAACAACTGCGTAAGACGAAGGCTCACCTGTGTGGTGATGTCCCAGCCGTCCTCCAGACTCAGCAACACCGATGATCCACTGTCCAACAGTTCAACTAGGATCAAAGCTAGCTGAAGCAGCTTGTGCAGCTGTGCCACAAACACAAACAAAACACACTCGAGTTTAATCTACTTGCCGTTTCCGTGCCTTTATTGTCAAACTCAGACGGTTAGAGTTCACTGCTGACTAAGTTCCATGAATCGCCTTGGCAAAAAGCCCTGCAGATAATATTGTTCTGGCGTATAAGAAGCAGGGGGTTCTCAGGACAGGGAGGTTAAAGGGGCAGCAGTTAATAGCATGGTAAGCAGCTCAACCGTGTTCCCATCTTTGCAGCGATTGTTTGCCTAGGAAGAATGAACCGGAGGAAGCTCTGTATAAAGGAGGTCAGAGTCGCAGAAGTGAAAAGGGCTTGCTCTCACAGCCCAGCACAGGAACAGCAGTTTGCAACACGAGTGACTGAAAATGCTTTAAGGAAGTGCCACAGTAAACAGGTGAACGTTTAATAGCATTTCGAGGAAAAACAAAGAAAGGGCATACCTGTAGAATCCACTCGCTCTCCTCCATGGCCTTAAGAAATGAGTCGTTGGCATCGGAGGGAACCGCACTGGGAGCGCATGCCCGAAGCAGTTTTTTAAAGGAAGATTTGGCCTGCCGTGTGTCCGCAAATTCAACAGGCACCAGCTCACAGTTCAACATGGAGTCCAACCTGAAGCCCTGAAAGACATAAGCTTAGTCTTAAACCACAGTGATTTATTGTTCCGGTCTAAATGAGAGCCAGTCCTGACACTATATAAAAAAGAAACTTGCCATTAGGGATGTAATGATGCACCACAAGACAGTTAAGAATTGGTGCACATGTGCCACGATTCAAATCGGTTATTCATTTAAGATGAATCGATATTCATTTTAATCAGCAGAGGGCACTGGTGCTATTCACCTCGCCTGGTTAACGGCACTTCACAAAGTTGCCAGGTAGGGGATTTTCCAGCCAAATTTATTTATGTGAGGATACTTTCTTTATTTGTATTATTCATTTATTTATATAATGTTGGGTTTGTTTTAAAATTTAATTTAAGACAATAAGCATTATTTGGCATAGTTTGTACCTAGCTCAGAAACAAAAGGGCATTCATTATTTAGATAAATAAAAGATAAGCACAAATACAGTATTTTATTGTATTTATTAAAGATAAATAATAAAAGCAAACTTTGTCATAATTTGTCTTCAATTTCATTTTGTTTAAAAAAAATCGGGAAAAAATCGTATCGTGAACCCAGTATCGTGAATCGTATCGCATCGTGGGTAGAGTGTATCGTTACATCCCTACTTGTCATACTTTGTTGATATTTGCATTGACCATAAGATATTTGCATCTCCAATGCAATCTTATCATATATTTACAGACTGGAGCAATTTTCCATTTCCTCCACATGCACAGCATTTGCCAATCCTCCTGCAGCCTTTTATCAGTAAACAGTTAATAATCAAAGCCCACTGTTGGCTTTTTATTTTTGAGTTTTTTTTTTTTTTTTTGTCCCAACAACATTACTGTACTTATTACACTAATATAATTATATCAGTGGTTACCAGAACCGACAACCACTTATTGCCAGGTAGGAACACTCCCTGAAGAAGGTGCTCATTTATTCCAGGGCAGCACACACTCTCTTACTCAAGACAATCAAATTACATGTATCTAGTAATTTGCCACAAAAACAGGACAGAACATGCCAAACTTCTAGCTGGAGGCAAGTGTACAGTGGTACGTCATAACTCAACATCCCCTAAAATCCAAATCTTTGAAACTCAATGCCCTTTGTTGAAAATTTTTTACCCATAAACTCAACGTTTCCCTTAAACTCAACGTGTGTGCGACTGCTGCTTTGCTCAGCGCTCAGCTTGAGACAAATCTGCATTTGTGTGGAATAACCATCAAATTTACTCTGAAAGCTCCACGTGTATGTGTTCAGCTGGATTTTTCTCCTTTTTCACTTTTAAACTTGTGTTACAGCTCAGGGTTCTGAGAAATTGTAAGAATCAGCTTTTCCGAGAGAGTCTAAACGCTTATTGTTAAAAAAAAAAAAAAATCAACTTAATGTATTAAAAGAATGACAAAAAAAACAAAACCTCTCTTAATTATTACTGCTCATTTGTTCCCTCCACTAATTAAGAAGCATAAGAAAACAGTAAAGGAGTAAATAGTTTCTTTGTATTTCTTATAGATTTTTAACTGTTTTTAATTGTATTTCAATGTTTTTGTTATATTTGTGTTATTTTCAGTGTTTAAGTGTTAAAAATAAACCCATTATTTTACAAAAGCCTAAAATATATGCAGTTCCATGGGACCATAACGCATTAACAGGTTTCCATACATTCTTATGGGAAAAATACCTTGAAACTCAATGCCTTTTAAACTCAACACCACTCCCAGAACCAATTGATGTTAAGTTTCAAGGTACCACTTTCACAAGGTACTACTTTCCCTGCTGAACCACATGCTGTCCATATAGTAGCAGTAAATAAAAGTTTAATTGTGGACTATAAAACAGCATAATGTGCTAAGTAACTATTAATAATATGACTGACTAAATAAGTATAAGTAACTTTTGAATCATTTTTTGGAAAATATAAAAATGCACATCCATTTAACTAACATTTAGAAATTCATGTGTCATCAACCCATGAAAAATAAATTGATTATGCAACTGATTAATGCAGAATCAGATTCATCTTTCATATTACTGACCGTGAAATGAATGCAGAAAAGGCAGCAAAAGCAGCCAAAGAACCAAGTTTGCATAACTGATGACTCAAAGTACAGCAAGCCAAAAAATACATGCTTGATTTTCCTTTGGCATACAAGAGAGAGATCTAGTAGCTTCTCATAGGATCCAAACCTAACAGTGTTTTTGCCCAAATCATGTGTTTTAAATCAATTATTATGACGGTCTTATCTGTAAGCAGATTTATTATTAGCTTGGAAATGCACTCTCTAAGTACCACAGACCACAGTGATCTGCAGTGCTGTGAAGCACTGTGAATCTATCAACTGCTTTTTAATTGTTTTGATCTTTACTAATGTGTTGCAGTGATAAATCTGAATTTAACATCTAATGTCGATGGGCCTCGGGGGGCACAGCAAATTATTTTGCTAGCCCACCACTGTTGAGATGTGGGTTTGAAAGTCAGCTGTGCTATCGGCCAGCTGGGTGTCTACACAGGCGTGATTGGTCTGTGCACAGATGCACTGTCGCACAGTCAAAGGTATTTCTGCCTTGTGGCCAGTTTTTCTCTGTAGAACCAGACTTGAGTCTGTTATTATTATTATTGGTAGTTGTAGTAGTAGTATACTATTAGTATTGGTGCTATTAATATTAATGAACTATTACTATTAGGACTATTCATACTGTTACTTCCATAATATTAATATAATTAATATTACTAGAAGTAATATTAATACTATTATTATTGTTATTATTGTATTTATAATAATAATAATAATAACAATATTATTATTAATGAATCCAAATTCTATGCTGTCAGTTTAGGTCTATACACAGCTCATACCCTGAGGTGAGACTTCTCTCCAAAAATGTACAGTGCTGCTTGATGCTTAAGGAGCTGGGTTTGCAGAATTCCGGCTCCTGAAGGAGGCATCAGATCCTTGCACGGCACCCGCACCCCTACCTCGGCCACAGATGGCTGCTGGCTGAACCGGCTGCCGCTGGAACGCAGACTCGCCCACACACCTATTATTTGAACGGAGAGATTTTTGACAGAGAAACATTAATGAGCATCAGTAACAGAAAGGCGTCATGATGGATTGGTGTCCTGTATAGCTGTGCTTCCCAACCTTTTTTGCACCACGGACCGATTTCATATAAGATATAATTTCACAGACCAGCGGGGGCAGGACGATTTAAAATAGAAGAACTGAACTACTCACAAATGAGTTTTTTTCGCTGCAACGAGACGCTGCTTCCACCTAGTGGTGATTGAAGACAATAACAACAGTAAAAAAGTAGTAGGACCGGTACCGGTCCGCGGCCCGGTGGTTGGGGACCACTGCTGTATAGGGTTTGTAACTGAATTGTGCTCAGTGACTCCAATGAAACTAAACCCATTGTAACCCTAACCAAGACAAAGCAGTGGTAAAACATGCATCCAAATCTGCTGAGGACTTATGAGATCTGTGGTGGGCTTAGGGTGGTTTACAGTATATGAAGTGTACAGAAAGAACATTGAAACACAAAATACAAGGGTGGACAAATTATTAGCCTGGGATATATATATTTTTTATTTATTATTGCTGGTAAAATGTTATCAGTGGTTTCCAAGTTTTCCACAGTCAAAACAGCCCCTGTATATATTTTTTTCTATTTCTTATATATTATATAATTATTAAACGGTCATAAAAAAGTAGTGGAAGTAGCGGAAGCAGTGTAATGCAGAGAGCACTACTCCTTTACATTCTCAATGATGACTATGATTATGTTTGGTTTTTAAGTGACTATGATTACATCTTTAAGCTTATTTTGTTTAACTGCCTGCAATTGATGAACTTGAGGCTACTGAAGGTGGCAGGTCTTTTAAATTTAGGTTTACATTATCTGTGAAGTCACTGGGCAACCAAAACAATGCACTAGGTAAGTTGATTAGTAAATTCTCTTAGCCAGTGGGTGAATGAGTTTATGATTTGTCCACCCCAGAAGCAGATTAGTTTTGTGTCAGTAAACAATAGAACTATACCTTGATTGTGAAGTCTCCCTTTAGGTTGGTTTGTGTGAGTAAATAGTTTGTCCTTGTACTCAAGTACTAGAAGGTTGAGGGTGCAGGGGGTGAGAGAAGCACAGAGAAATCCCATTAGAAGAAGAATAACCAGAGTAGATATGTTAAAATGCAGCCGTTTTGACTGAGAGAGCAGCCAGAAAAGAAAATGTTTGTGAATAAATCTTTTTTACAATTTTTTTTATTCTAATTAATACCAAACAAGGAGAAGAGTCATGTTTCTGGTAAGTGGTACCATGTTGGAATCAGTAAACATTTAGGCATGGAGAGTATGAAAAACAGGTAATAACAGGTAAATGGAAGCATTTGTATGGTAATTTTAAAAGTATGATGATGCATGTTATTAGTTTTAATTGTAGTCACTTAATAACCTTAAGTGAATATGTCACTTGTTTCTTCACATATGACATATGCTGACTTTTGCACCTTTTGGTAATAACAGTCTGGATGCTCCTCTCGGTCTTCGGCAGATGTGGACTCGTCCGGCCAAAGAACATATTTCCACTTGTTTTAGTACAGAATTGATGTATGGCTTTCATTTTGCATAATAGAGTTTAAGATTTTATTTCTTGATGCGATGATGGACTATGTGAAGTGACAAAGGTGTTACAAAATACTCCAGAGAGCATTTGGCTAAATTTATTACATTATTATGATGGTTTCTCAAGCAGTGCGATTTCTTCGGACTCCCTGAATCTTTTCACAATATTAAGTACAGTAAATGGTGAAAGACCCAAGTTTGTTTGTTTGTTTATTAGGATTTTAATGTCATGTTTTTACACTTTGGTTACATTCATGACAGAAACGGTAGTTACTCGTTACACAAGATTCATATATTCACAAGTTTAACGTCAAACACAGTCATGGACAATTTTGCATCTCCAATTCACCTCCTGGAAACCGGAGCTCCAGGAGGAAACCCACACAGACACAGGAAGAACATGCAAACTCCACACAGAAAGGACCCGGACCGCCGAACCCAGGACCTTCTTGTTGTGAGGCGACAGTGCTACCCACTGAGCATTTAGCCGATATCTTTACATTTTCAGCGTTTAGCAGATGCTCTAATCCAGAGCGACTTGCAGAAGTGCTTCCATAGTAGACATGACCTTACTCTGGTTTAAGTAGACAATTGAGTTTGGCAAAAAGTGCTGAGACATGAATCGTCCTTGCCTGTGATCTTCTGTTGGATCCTCCTTTTATACCTGTTAACAATTCACCTGCTTACTGTGAAAGGCTTCAACATGATGTAGCTTGAATCTTTTACTTTCACTCTAAGTGTGCCCCATTGTAAGTATTGAGTATGCTAGACATTAAACTAAAAAGAATTGTTTATATTTACAAAATACAATCACGTTGGTTAGCCCGATCATTAAAAGTATTTTCCTTGTACAGATTCTTGTAAGCAGATTTTATAAAATGTCCCAACTTTTCCGGAAAATGGGTTTGTACTTGAATTATCACTTTTACTAAAATACTTATTTTGAGCAAATGTTTTTAGTTTTGTAGTTTATCTTGCAAACAATTATGATTTATGGTTCGCCATTTCGTGCCAAACTCTGTAAAAGAACTGGCGATCATACTTTCTGCACCTCCAAAAAAGGAGAGCACACTTTCTATTTCTGATGTATTACAACAGCACTGGTGGTAATCGAGACCGCACAGTCACTCCCTTTCACTCTTAGTTTCACATTAGCCGAATAAAAGCTTTTTTTAGGTGAACCTGATGCAAGAATATGATCATCAGTAAATATAGAGCCATACAACCCAATGTTGCAACATCAGTATCTTTTAAAGGGTCTGCAGGCTACATTTTTTTGGAGTTTCCAAGGAGTAGTCAGTATAAACTAGGCTAGGTAATCACTTGATTATCTTCCATTCGTCATCCACAACTCTGTCAAAAAGTCCAGCTAGTTTTAAATCAACAATGCTCTGCTGCTAGTTAAGTCCTGCTGTTATGCCAAAGCACCAGCACGTGGCTGACCATTTCAGTTTAACGAGACCTGTTCTGTACCCCTGAGCAATGTGGAAACAGACATTTGCAAAGTTTAGCTGAGCTGTCGCTTGAAATTTTAAAGAAGAAAGAGAAAGTGTGTCTGACAGAACACAGAACAAGCTACTGAGATAGTACAGCTCAGATTACTGATAGGAAATGAAAAATAAAGGCATTAAGGACACATTAGTACATCACCAAGCCAATGCGAGTAGCTGATATGAGGTCTCTTACCTTCTCTGGTGAAGCTGTTGGCGAAGGGAAGATCCAAGTGGACAGAAACCACCCTTGAAATTCTTAATGACCTTCTTTCGGTAGCTGTAAGACATTTGATGAGCATTAATTAAACACAAAATACAATGTACCTATATTGTTCAGAGACTAGCATTCAATTCACCTGTGCTGCTTCTTTTTTTATTTTTATTTTCTTTATGCATTTTCTCCCCTTTTCCTCCCTTTTTTTTAGCACGTCCAACTGCCCGATTGCATCATGCTTTCTCTCCACCAATGCCGATCACTGCTCCGATTGAGGAGAACGAAGCTAACCCACACCCCCCGACACGTGAGTAGCATGCCGTATGCATCTTATCACCTACACTTTGACGAGTGCAGTGCAGCTTAACGTTGTGTACGGAGAGACACACCCTAAGAGCACTCTTTCTCATCTCTGTGCAGGTGCCACATAATTGCATCAGTCGTGAGAGATAGAGACCTCATCCGGCTTAGTCCCGCCCATCTGAACAACAGGAAAATCGTTGTTCATGTGGCCGCTCAGCCTCAGCCGTCAGGCAGAGCTTAGATTCGATACGATGTATTCGAGATCCCAGCGCTGCGCCACCTGTGCTTCTAATTTATAGCAAACCTGTTTTGGTGCTTTTGGATAACAACTTGACTACCCAGACACATTTATTCTTAGCATTAGGTGACGGTTTGGGTTGTGTCACCGACCTTGCAGACAATTGTTTATACAAGTTTATACAATTGATGTTGGAATCTTAAGTTGCTTGGTAGTGATATTCCTAACGTGTGTAAAACTAAGATCTGCCTTTAAACATCTGTACCTTTTTTGTTTGTAAGTTTTTTTTTTTTTAAGAATTTCAATTCCCAATTGTGAATCCCGATCTGATCAAGGAGTGCCAGATCACTACATGCCCCCTTGGACAGATGTCCAATCTGCCATTACCAGTGTAGTGTTCCCACACAGAGCCACATCACGTATGGGACCCACGCTAACCTCCATGTGACTCCTCCCACTCACGTAGGCGCCTGGTTCCGAAAATTGCATTTCGCAGCTGAAGCGGAAAGAGACCCCCTCCTTTCTTTTCTTCCACAAACACGCCCAGTTGTTTTTGTGAGGATGCCGGGTTAGATTGGTGGATTTGAACTCGTTGAAACATTCTGCATTGCACCACCTGAGCACCCTGAATGTGTATTTTTTACCGTAAAGATGAGGTTGTATTTTCAGGAAGCCCATAAAACTTAATAATAATAATAAAAAAAATGTTTAAAAACCCTTACATCTGTGAAGGGTTTTTTGGGACGACAAAGTTTGGGAATTACTTGGCCCCCTTAACTGTGAATTCAAACTTGGAAAGTCAGAGCGGTGTCCTGGACCCTGTAGCTCACACAGTCAGAAGTAATAAAGCACCCCTTCAATCTTTAAATAAGATTACTGTAGTATTTGCATGAGATCTTTCAGTATAAGATGACAGTACTTGGCTACATATAGAAGTATATTTTAGATATAAGATAGATATAATAGTATATATCTATTTTATTAGCTTTTGATGCTCTGACAGAGCAAACATGACCTTTGCTGGAAGCATTTATGTTTTCCCACTTTGAACGGGCGTTCGAAAATGATGTAATCCCAAACTTTCTGAATCCGAGGGAAGTCGAAAGCAGCATTACAAACAGCTTTTATACATGACAAAATGTACCTAAGTTCTAGCCAACTGACTAAAAAAACACAACAATTCACTTGCTTAATGAATGTTGAATCATCTCCAAGAATGACAGATGAGTAATGAATGTCTTTTTATGACTTCATCTCCTAGACATTTCAGTACACAGTGTATTTTATCCAATAAATGTCATTTTTAATGACTGGCGGAAAATAAATGATAGGCGTCTTCATACAGACATAGACTGGCTATGTCTGTATGTAGGATGGATGCATTACTGCACTGCACCAAATCATTCCAGGAACCCTGACCAAAATAAAGTGGGGGTTATTTATTTATTTGGACTTTAATTCCATGTTTTTTTGTTGGTTTTTTCCCTCTTTTTCTCCAACTTTGCCCCCCAATTTTCTCCAATAAATCTAGTCATATCCAATTACCCTGATTGTGTTCCGCTTTACCTCTACCGATACAACCCTCCACTGCTGACTGAGGAGCTTCGCAACTGACACACGCCCTCTCCTTCATGTGTGCAGTACCAACTGTTCATATGCGGATCAGCCTTGTGCACAGAGAGCCACACCCTGATTAGCATTATCCCTCGCCATCAATCAACCAGTAGAGGTCATAATGGCACCGGTTATTAGGAACCCTGGTCCGGCTTGTCCCACCCTGAACAACAGCCAATCGTTGTTCATGTAGCTGCCCAGCCCAGCCGGATGGCAGAGCTGGGATTTCGAATACATCGTAGTGTATTAATTAAACTAGTGTTTCATGCCATGTTTAACATGTATGTGTCATTTTTTAGCAAGACAGATATTATGTTTCTGTCTGCTTATTTCATCCTGTCTTTATAATTTTGGCTATTTTGAATTTTTATTTTTATGGCTGCAGGGTAAGTTAAGACTGTTCTTAAGTTGTCTTGTGTAAGAACCCATTATTTTATGGTTCCAGGCATGTGTACTTGTATTACTCAACCTGACTTTAAACTGATTCTTTTATTGATTGATGCATTGTATTTTTATTGGCATTCAGTTAGCTTAGCTTTCACACAGAATAACATCAGGTCCTTCAAAATGATTACAAAAAGTTCAGTAGTATTTATTAATCTAAAGTCACATTATTGTTATTTTAGCTCAGTCACGGCCTATATCACAAACAATGCATACGGCAGGTTTGTGGCGTGACCGGTGCTTTAACTGGAGGTAAGGAAATTAACTATAGAATAGAAAATAAGTGAAACAGTGTAGGCAGGGCAGGTCAGGTGGTCTATGTTGTAGTAAATGGTCACCTCAAGGTGACCTTTCCATGTCCTGTTCCTCTTATGTGCACACATTGTGCTTTAGTTCCACTGGATCTCAGCCACATACATTTAAATAACAGTTTGTGCAATGGGAGGAAGCCACACAGAGATAAGACATGTAATGGGGACAACAACAGCTAAAATAAGCATGGGATGAACAGGCATGGGTCCATCGGAAGACGGATGGAGGTCTGAGAGTGACGTACCTGGGGAAAGACCAACGAGAGATCGGTTGGAAAGTGTGTTGCTTCCGTTAGCTGTAAAGTAGACCGGGATGGAGCTGAGGATAGCTTGTAGGTACTTCTCCTGCTCCAGACTGCTGGACGATTCAGACGATGAGGCAGAAGCTACAGAAAAAAACAGAGTGTCACAGAAAACAAAAGCATGATCATACACTTGTCTGTACACATTTGTTTATTACGGTGGACCATTCTCAGTGCTGCAATGACACTAACATTGTATTTATGGTTTATTTAATCCTTCATTTAATTGTTGTTTGAATGATCAGGCACCCACCTGTTGTGGAAGGGTTTTGTGACTTAAACAGTCCCACCACACTTTTGCCATGGAAGCCGCCAGCTCGCATCAGCACTGCCTTGGTACGAGGGTGTTTCCAGCTCACCACAGGTAGCCGGTAATGTCTGTAGCAGCGTGCTACCTTCTGTAGACTGCTGTCTTGCACTGACTGTGGCACCACCAGTAAAGCAGGGTAACTGCAAAACAGAGAGGTAACCTTTATTATGGCATTTACATTCATGCACAGTGATCAATTTCTCCTTTAATGAGGAACCTCGATTTAACTGACCTCCATTGAACAGATTTCTGATTTAACAGACAGAATCTGAAAAGCCGAATGTCCGATCTGACTGTTTAAAATTCCTGCGAGAAGTCCAGTAGTTCAGTAATTGTCCGATAGACCTCGCACGTCTCTCTGTTTACATGAGGCTTTGTTTTGCCGGGGGGCTCGCTTTGTTCTCGCTTTTTTCTCTGTGATTTATGCTGAATTTTTGCAAGTTCAAGTGTGTGTTCGAAAATCTAGTGAGCTGCCTTGCTGTCCTACTGCCTACATAGGCAGCTTCCTCAGTAGAGAGGATTCTAATAAGTCAATGACTTATAAGTCAGGTTATTCGAATGCGCTACTATGGGTGTGTTCGAAAAGCTAGTGTGCTGTCTACATAGACAGCATTTTATATCATCCTGTGCGCGCTACCGAGAAGGAGGCTGTTCGAAATCCTAGATGCCTTAAAATCCTCACTACTGAGGTATCTTAATATTTCAATGTTATTTTGGCTCAAGAACGAGTGAGCATCCGACGCTGCCTTAGTGATCAAGGCAATCCCAGCATTCATTGCGGGTCGGGTGCTCTTCTCTCATAGAAAAATAAACATGGCTGACGGGGCGGAGAAACGAATGTTAACGAGAGTTATTTTCAAACGTAAATAAAATATTACTGATTTTTAACTTGTATACACTTGTACCGAGTGTTTTTATTTGCAAGTTCGGGCTTGTCAGGAAATGTAACCGTTATCGGTACATGAAGGAAGATTATATTGACGTAAGCGTGCTGTGCTACCTCAGTTTATTGGTTTTAATGGCAAGATGCTAAATGCTAAACGCGAAACCCGATGGAATCGCTATCTAAGTAGCGCGTTCGAATAACCTGCCTTATAAGTCATTGACTTATTAGAATCCTCTCTACTAAGGCTCACTAGGTTTTCGAACACACCCTAAAAACAGCGATTCCATCGGGTTTCACATTTAGCATCTTGTCATTCAAACCAACGGGATGGGGTGGCACAGCGTGCTAGCATGTCAACTAACTCTCTTCTCCCTATCTCCCTTCGTGTACCGAAAACAGTTACATTCGCTGACAAGCCCAAACTTGCAAATAAAAACACTCGTGCAAGTTTATACAAGTTAAAAATCAATAATAATTTATTTACGTTTGAAAATAACTCCGTTCTTCTCTCCGCCCCGTCAGCCATGTTTTTATTATTTTTCTGTGAGAGAAGAGCTGCCGCACTGAATGCTGGGATTGCCTTGATCACTAAGGACGCTTCCGATGCTCGCTCGTTCTTGAGTCAAAATAACATTGAAATGTTAAAATGCCTTAGTAGTGAGGATATTAAAGGCATCTAGGATTTCGAACAGCCTCCTTCTCGGGAGCGCACATAGGATGACGTAAAATGCTGTCTATGTAGAGAGCTCCCTAGTTATTCGAACACACCCCTAGTGTTTAGTTATGGCTTCAAAAGATAAGGGAAGTGATAAGTGAAAGAGGGTGCATCTAGGTATTGTTGAAAAGTTAGAACTTATAGATACATAAGTCCCCACTATATGATCATGACCAAAAAAAACACACACCACACAAGGTAAATTATATTTCTCCCCAGTAGTATAGTAAACCTATTTTAATATTTATTTATTATATTTATTTATCAAGTATTTATTTACATTTGTGTGTTTAGCACCTTAGTGCTACGTTTTCGTATATTTTCGCACCCCCTGGGAAAAAAAACCTTGCTGGTTCGGACAATCACGTTTTACGAACCAGTGCTCCCCCATTTAGTCAGTTAAATCAAGATACCTCTGTGTTACAGTTTGCAAAGCGGGGGCGGATCAGGTAAAGTTAGACGAACAGTAGGAGTAGAAGCACCTGAAGCTGATGAAATGTTTGCGTAGCGAGATTTATAATTCCTTAGCTTAAACTGCAAAGTTATATTAGGCACAGATGCATTAGGCAGTTTCTGCATTAATAAGTGTGGCCTGTTCTTCAGTCACGGTTTAGCACACCTGAACCAGGGTATGTAAATCTATAATCTGCACAGACAAGATCTGTACAGAGCTCCCTAAACTTACCTAATTTAATCTGTAGGGCTTAGATTAATAGGTGCATTCAAAGTGATTCTAAAAGAACAGTTGTTCAATATCCAGGATCCAGAGTTCTAATCCTCAGCAGTGCTATTAGTTGGTTTTATATAGACATGTAGACAATTTTGGCTATGCCCCTTGGGAATGGCCGAGGCCCTGCAATGGATTGGCGTCCCAGAAAAGCTGGAGCCACTGCCACTCTTACCAGAATAAAGCGGTGGTAACACTAGAAACTAAATTAAATGAAAAGGCTGGAGCTACTGTCACTCTTACCAGGATAAACTGGTGGTAAACCTTGAAACTAAATTAAAGGAAAAAAATCTTTAAAGCTCCATAATCTCAAAGTCCAGTCCATGTATGTTTTATTGTATAATGCAATTTATAATAGCGTATTCAATATTGACCAAATCAAGAAAAACTGTAGGCTAATACATTTTAAGCAGACTGTGTTTGTACACCATTGTGACGTAAGTAAAGATTAATTATACAGGGTTCACTAACTTTTTCCAGTAACTCTACACTTCACAAATACACAAGTGCTAAAGCTGGGATATTATCTGTAATGTTATTCAAGTTCACTACATTCGAACTGGATCTAAAACTTAATTTCATTTGTAACACACTGGCGGTAGCACTTCCCAACCACATTTTGAACCGCAAGATATCACAGACCCCTGATATAACCCGATGTCGCATGATGAGCCGTTTCTGACCTGCGACAGAGCGAATAGAGTCTGTTGACGGCCGTCACACGGAACTGCTCTCCGCTTTTGGAGCGTGAAGAGCTGCCAGTAATGGTACCGAAGCCCAGCCTCTGATAATCACGGAAGCAAGCTTGCTCCACCAACTGCTCCATGGTGGACTTGTCTGAGGCCTTCAGAGTGTTGCTGGCGGGAGGCTCGCCGTCATCTGACACTGAGAAACAAATGCAAAGCTGTGGATATTGAACCTTCATTGCATCCTGTGACACACGTATGAACTCGGCTCACCTGAGATGTCGTCGTCCTCGTGCCAGATGCTTCGGCTGCCTTTTTCGTTTTTCTTCTGCAGTGTGGCCTGGCGTCCCATGGTGATTTTACCTGCTCGTTTAGCTCCTTTTACTATGGTCTTGGAAAATGTGCTGTGAAAAACAGTCATTAATTAATTCAAACTGTTTCAATTAAACCTCAATTTAAAAGTAACAAAAAATTCATTTTGCCCTTTGTCTTCTAATCTAGTCATGTCCAGTTCCCCAGTTGTATCTTTCCTCTACTTCAGCAGACTCCTTTCCTGACCAATGAGAGCCATACCTAACACACACCCCTCTGACACATCTGCAATAGCCAACCACTTCTTTTCACCTGCACCAGGTGGGTTCACAAAGGTTCAGTATCATGTATAGAAAGTCACATATTGATCTCCATTATCCACCGTCTCTCTAAGGTAGGCCATGGACCCTAGTATTGGCTGCCCTCCCTCAGACACAGCCTATCATGTTTGTGTAGGTGCCCGGTCAGCAGTGCTGGGTTAGCGTGTTTTACCGCTGCACTACCTGAGCAACCGCACTTTTAATATAATTTAACATTATCTGGTCAGTCGTGACCCAAATCATTTTGATAAAGTAAAAATTCTATTATAAAACGGATAGTTCCGGTCCTAAAATCTGATTGGCTGAGCCGCGTTCGAAGCCGTTGTAAAATCCCCGATAAACGCACACCTCTGACCACCTCACATCATTCCATATTAATACGCCACTGAATAGAAAAAAATTTATGTTATTTTCGCCCTCATGTTGCCTAGCAACACTGTTAATCGAACTATTTTGCGTCGCGGAAGAATGCTTTATTGTAAGTTTATACACAATAAATACATTTATGAATTAAACATTGTTGTATTTATTATATTTTATGTTGACCGCCGTTTTATAAAAGCAATAAGCCACTCGAGACCGTGCATTACTGTTATGATTTTAGCACGGGAAAGAAGTCATCCCCGTGCTAAAATCACAGTAATGCACGGCCTCTCGTGGCTTATTGCTTTAATAAATTTGCACATGCATTTCTTGAAGCTATTCCTGCTTACAGCTTGAATTAAATACATTTTATGCAACAATTTATTTTATACAGGGTGTCCCTAAAGTCTGGACACACTATAACTAACTATATGTTTACTAAATACACACACAGTGTAAAACACATTGAAGATGTTATTGATTAATATTCTAATTAAATAAACTCTTATTAAAAAATGTATTAAAATTGAAAAATTGAAAATATGCATTATGCTTATGTGTCCAGACTTTAGGGACACCCTCTGAGAGTTTTGGATTTCAACTTCACTGACTAATGTGGCTCCTTGACATGACTAGATGAGAACCAGTCTTGCTTTAAACTAATGCTTTTTGCACACTGATACAGTTTTAAACTAAGTCCGGAACTGACCGGAAGCCTGTGTTTCTCTCCTTCTGCTTGGGCAGGAGAAGCTGGGGAGCTGTCTGTCCTGCAGCAAAGGCAAACGTGCTAAAGATGGACTGTGGGTAACGGATCCTTTGGAGGTGCTTCCTGAAGACTTCCACCATTTCAGAAGTCACTTCTTCGTCAAAAGCCACTTTAATGAGCTGAAAGGGCAAATCAGAACGCACAAATCAGTCACAATTATGCAAGAACTGATCCTATCCAGCGAGCTTTTCAATACTGCATTAGAAAGATTGATCAGTATGCTGAGTGCCAAAATACTTTCCTGGCAGAAACCAGCAGTCCACAACAGTGGAAGAATGTCTGTGGATAATCAATGGGTCTTGCTGACTGAACTGCTTCAAACTGGATGTGATCAGTTCGAAACTGACTTGTTCCCCAAAGATCTGGAGGGAACATTGCCGGGCGTGGTTTGCCGGCCTCTGTAACCCTTTGTGTCCCTGAGACTTATTGTGTATCCACTTTTCCTTTCATTTCTATATCTTAGCTCTTTGGGGGTTGCTCTGAAAGTTCAGAAAGCCCCCACAGTGGAACGCTGTACTTAACGAAGGTCTGATAATGCATCCCAGACTGCATAGCACATCCACAGATGGGCAGAGAGACCCAGATGACCCAGACTTTTAATACAGAGCCCGGTTTTATAACGTGTCTTAGTAAAGAGATAGGAATGAGCTATACATTTTTTATGGTACATAAAGAACAGCACGTGTGGGTCTGTATAAACTACTACAATGCCAGAGAGTTAAAAATGCAATGCCGGGGATTACAAAATGATTCGAGTTGAAACAGGGCTGCTTTGTATCTCAATGTTCAATGTTCAATGCACAACAATAAAATGATGTGGACACCTGACCATAAGCATTTATGGAGTTGGTTTGCAATTTTGCAGCTATAACAGTTCCATTGTTCTGATATGGCTTTCCACAAAATATTGGGTGTGTCCCCGTTTTTGACACCAAAATGCATTTGTATGGTCAGGGACACACTTTTGGCACAGAATTGGCATTCCATTTTTTCCCCAAAAGTGTTCATAGGGGTTGAGGTCAAGGCTCAGTGCAAGTCATTGAATTAACGAATTAAGGGACCTAACTACATACACCCATCAGCCATAACATTAAAACCACCTCCTTGTTTCTACAATCACTGGCCATTTTATCAGCTTCACTTACCATATAGAAGCACTTTGTAGTTCTACAATTACTGACTGCAGTCCATCTGTTTCTCTACATACTTTTTTAGCCTGCTTTCACCCTGTTCTTCAATGGTCAGGACCCCCACAGGACCCCCACAGAGCAGATATTATTTAGGTGGTGGATCATGACATGGTGGTGGTGTGTTAGTGTGTGTTGTGCTGGTATGAGTGGATCAGACACAGCAGCGCTCCTGGAGTTTATAAATACCGTGTCCACTTACTGTCCTCTCTATTAGACACTCCTACCTAGTTGGTCCACCTTGTAGATGTAAAGTCAGAGACGCTCACTCATCTATTGCTGCTGTTTGAGTTGGTCATCTCCTAGACCTTCATCAGTGGTCACAGGACGCTGTTGGCGGATTATTTTTAGTCCAGCAGTGAGGTGTGAGGTGTTTAAAAACTCCAGCAGCGGTGCTGTGTCTGATCCACTCATACCAGCACAACACACACTAACACACCACCACCATGTCAGTGTCACTGCAGTGCTGAGAATGATCCACCACCCAAATAATACCTGCTCTGTGGTGGTCCTGTGGGGGTCCTGACCATTGAAGAACAGGGTGAAAGCAGGCTAAAAGAGTATGTAGAGAAACAGATGGACTACAGTCAGTAATTGTAGAACTACAAAGTGCTTCTATATGGTAAGTGGAGCTGATAAAATGGACAATGAGTGTAGAAACAAGGTGGTTGTCATAACGTTATGCCTGATCGGTGTATGTAACAGAGACATGCTGGTAAGTAGATGGACAGTGGGAATGCAGGAGGATGGAATGAATGAATGAATGAATGAATACATACAGCGATGGCGGTTTGAGGTAACTTTTAACATTAAACCAAATCTATGTCAGCTCGTGTTCTTTTCAATCGAATCCTAGTGAAAATCAAAAGAAAGACCTCGGTCAGTGTGTGCCGTACCTGAAAAGAGGCAGATCTGAGCTGTAGACCCTCCTGCATGTTCTGCTGAAGCTGGTTCTGAATAGTGATCTTCTTGTCTTTAATCAGCGTGGACACTGGAAAACTTCTAATCACCGGCTGCTCCCCGACTTCCCACACAAACACATTATTATTAGCACTATATTGTAAAGATGTGCTAGTAAAACACCAGATTCTGGCGTGAAGTACTGTATTTAGGAGAAGGTTTTAAATATAGCAAGACTAGTACTAGTAGTACCCAGAATCATTTCAATTCACTTCAACCAAGGCCCTACCTAATTCATGAATTGTTTGTTTATTAGGATTTTAACGTCATGTTTTACACTTTTGGTTACATTCATGACAGGAACGGTGGTTACTCATTACACAAGGTTCATCAGTTCACACAAGGTTATATCAAATACAGTCATGGACAATTTAGTGTCTCCAATTCACCTCACTTGCATGTCTTTGGACTGTGGGAGCAAACCGGAGCTCCCGGAGAAAACCCACGCGGACACGGGGAGAACATGCAAACTCCACACAGAAAGGACCCGGACCGCCCCACCTGGGGATCGAACCCAGGATCTTCTTGCTGTGAGGCGACAGTGCTACCCACTTAGCCACCGTGCCGCCACCTGATTCATGGTCGTGAAAATCGCATCACAAATTGAAGGTTTGTGTTTAGCGATGTAACATTTTTCATATCACACACAAGTGCCTCACGTTTACTGGTTAATTTGGACTATGAGGCGGTCCTAGCAATCCTACGGCAATTCAGTTAGCAATCTGTTAGACAAAATGTCCAAAAGTCTAAAGCAGCTAAAAACACTATTCAGGTAACTGAGTTTGGAAAACTCCAACCAATTCTGTGGACGCAGAGGAGGGGTGTCAAAAGGTTTACATTCAACTGTTAAGGTAGGCTGTGGTGTGTATTGTAGCCTCCATTTATTCTATCATTCAGTTTATGAGTGTTATTTAATGACTGTCGTGAAATGTGACACATTTCTTAAAAAATCTGTAAAATCTGTGATTTTTAAAAAAAAAAACAAAGCCTGTAAAATTAAGCAAATTTTCCCGTGAATTAAGTAGGGCCTTAATTACCAAGAACCATTTATGGGCCAGTGATAGCTCAGTGGTTAAGGTACTGGACTAGTAAACAGAAGGTTGCCGGTTCAAACCCTGCCACCACCAAGTTGCCACTGTTGGGTCCCTGAGCAAGGCCCTTCACCCTCAATTGCTCATTGTGTTCCGCTCACTGTGTAAGTCGCTTTGGATAAAAGCGTCTGCTAAATGCTGAAAATGAAAATGTAAATTTATTAAAAAGCACAGCCCAACAAAGAGCCGCTCTCACCTAAGGGATCATGAGGAGTGCCTTTGAAAACGATACGGTAGGTGGTGAGGAAAAGAGCCCCTTCAGCAGGCAGCATGTGCGGCCCTCCCAGTAGTCCCCCCGTGGCGTCCTCGCGTCCATCAGGATCCAGGACCACCCGGAGTCCCTCGCTCACCAGTTCCTCTCCGGGGAGCAGAGCAGGACGAAGTATCTTTGGCTGTAGAGTACAAGAGCAAAATCACAAATCATGAATTTTAACACTGTGTCCTGAATGCCTGGGTGTTTTTTTTCCCCAGAATGTTCTGCTCTGCAAACACAAGGATCTAGTGTTTGATGTTGTTTTGAATTATTTATTCATTTATTAGGATTTTAACATTTTTTTTTACACAGTTTGGTTAATTCATGTTAATTAATTCAGTTACTCGTTATACATATATTATAAGATTCATCAGTCTTGACAAGTCAAATGTCAAACACAGTCATGGACAATTTTGTATCTCCAATTCACCTCACTTGCATGTCTTTGGACTGTGATAGGAAACCCACGCAGACAAGGGGAGAACATGCAAACACTACACAGAAAGAACCCGGACCGCCCCACCTGGGGATCGAACCCAGGACCTTCTTGCTGTGAGGCGACAGTGCTACCCACCGAGCCACCGTGCACATCCTATGATGTCTTTATGTCAATGGCTTGTAATCTGAGTGTCACAACAACACTCATACTGTAAGATATTGATTTAAAGTGCTGTCAGAACGTTATCATCAGCTATTCTCTGTCTCAACAGCATCTAATCGTCAACCTTAAAAAACAAGATTAATGGGGTATTCTAACTGGTTTAACATGGACTATGAACTCGAATTCCCAAAGCATTACATAACATTTTTTGTTGTGACAGCAATATTATGCTTAAGGTCATTTTAGTTGAATCTGGTTCGGTTGGCTGGGTTCAGTCTAAACATGCCACTGACATGTTTGGCATGTTTAGATATTTGATATGCATTTATGCAGGAGTACTATATGGCAAAGTATATAGTAACCTGAGTACAAGCTTGCTGCCCTTCCCCCTTCACAGCTATAACAGCCTCGCCTCTTTAGGAAAACGTTTCCACAAAATTTAGGATTTTGTCTCCATAGGGATTTGTGTCAGTTTTGCTTTTACAAAGGTCAGGCACTGATGTTAAAGAAGGTGTGGTATGTTTGCTTGTGTATCTTTTAGATTCACATTTTACATTTGCGGCACTTAGCAAAGCAACTTACAATTATGACTGAACACAATTCAAGCAATTGAGGGTTAAGCGCATGCTCAGGAGCCCAACAGAAGCAACTTGGCAGTAGTAGGGTTTGAACTGGCAACCTTTTGGTTAGTAGTACAGGACCTTCACTGCTGAGCTACCGCTGCCCACTGCCCTTTTAAAGCCAAAACACACTGCCTGGTTAAAAAAAAAAGTCACACACTCTAATATTTGGTTGGACCACCTTTAGCTTTGATTACGGCACGCGTTCGCTGTGGCATCGTTTCCACAAGCTTCTGCAATGTCACAACATTTATTTCTGTCCAGAGTTGCATTCATTTTCCCCCAAGATCTTGTATTGATGATGGGAGATTTGGACCACTGCACAAAATCTTCTCCAGCACATCCCAAAGATTCTCAATGGGGTTCAGGTCTGGACTCTGTGGTGGCCAATCCATGTGTGAAAATGATGCCTCATGCTCCCTGAACCACTCTTTCACAATTTGAGCCCGATGAATACTGGCATTGTCATCTTGGAATACGCCCGTGCCATCAGGGAAGAAAAAATCTATTGATGGAATAACCTAGTCATTCAGTATATTCAGGTAGTCAGCTGACCTCATTCTTTGGGCACATAACGTTGCTGAACCTAGACCTGACCGACTGCAGCAACCCCAGATCATAGCACTGCACCCACAGGCTTGTACGGTAGGCACTAGGCATGATGGGTGCATCACTTCAGCCGCCTCTCTTCTTACCCTGGTGCGCCCATCACCTTGGAACAGGGTAAATCTGGACTCATCAGACCACATGACCTTCTTCCATTGCTCCAGAGTCCAATCTTTATGCTCCCTAGCAAATTGAAGCCGTTTTTGCCGGTTAGCCTCACTGACAAGTGGTTTTCTTAAGGCTACACAGCTGTTTAGTCCCAATCCCTTGAGTTCCCTTCGCATTGTGCGTGTGGAAATGCTCTTACTTTCACTATTAAACATCTCCCTGAGTTCTACTGTAGTTTTTCTACCATTTTATTTCACCAAACGTTTAAGTGATCGCCGATCACGATCATTCAAGATTTTTTTCCGACCACATTCCTTCCTCGAAGATGATGTTTCCCCCCCTTCCACTTTTTAATAATGCGTTGGACAGTTCTTAACCCGATTTTAGTAGTTTCAGCTTCTCCTTAGATGTTTTCTCTGCTTGATGCGTGCCAATAATTTGACCCTTCTGAAACAGATTAACATCTTTTCCACGACCACATGGTGTGTCTTTCGACATGGTTGTTTAACAAATGAGAAGCTACTCACTGCATCAGTTAGGGTTAAATAACTTGTTGCCAGCTGAAACATAATCACCCATGCAGTAATTATCCAATGGGAGGCTCCTACCTGTTTGCTTGGTTAAATCCAGGTGGTGACCTTTTTTTGGCCAGGCTGTGTATAAAGCACAGTGAAATCTGGTTTTCTACAGTGAAGAAAGATCAACATTTTGTGTCCCTCAATAGGCTTTCCGGGTTGCAAGAAAGGATTGTAAAAAAGTCCTACTTTATGTAGACAATTTATCTACATGACAAAGCTTTATAGTCTGACTTTACATAAACAGTGTCAAGTTGTTACAATGGCGCCTGGTTGACAGTTTGAAGACCATGAGCCATTAGCTTCTTGTTGACAGTAAATAATTTGGCTTGAATGAGCGCTTTATGTTTATACTGTTTAGACACTCACTAAAGTGGTCAGTGGTTATCTTGCTCATTAGGAAATATGCAAGAGCAGAAAATAATCTAAGGCTTTGCCTGAGTTGAAAAATTAGGCTCTTGTCGATTGTAGGAATTTCTGGGTTATCAAAAAGGAAAGACCTGTGTTCTTGTTCGCAGGTTCTTGGAACCCAGAGCAAGACCATAGGTCTTCATGGGTCTACAAAGCTTGCTGAGGACAAGAACCCGGGAAGAACCTCTGACCGCTCCAACACCACACAGAAAAATGGCAGAGGAAATGAAGGTCATGTCTGTTCACTATGAGTTTCTTCTGTGACTCGAACTAGCTATGATTCCTCTCATGGCCTTAGAATAAACACAGCGCCATCAGCCTTAGCCTCGGCCTTATTTGTCTTCATCCATGTACAGCTTTTCAAAGGTCAGAATGTACTGATGGGAACTGTTTGCACACACTCATCTTCAATCAAACAAAAAAAATAGACAAGTCTAGCTTTTATCAGACTGACCACTTGTTTTACCAGGCATATTCTAATAAATATGTGTGTTTTTAATGCTGAGGATCAGACAGTAAAAATAAATGCTGCTCTAACTTTCAATTCGGACAGATTCCAGCTGTACAAATTAATAGGCTTTTGTTGATATTGCACTAACAAAAACTGATTTTAATAGTAATTATTACATTTATGTGCAACTGTTATTACTTGAACTCATTCCATTGTATTCTTTACATTTGTTATAATATTATGAACCATTGTATACATAAGTGTGTGTAGGAATCTAGCATAACTCTGGCAGAATCTGGGCATAAGATCACCCATAGTTGGGCCTGCCAGTGGCTGTCTGAGCTCTTGACTAACTTCTCAAAACCAAACCACTCCCTGCAACTGTGATCCTTAGTCATTATTTTCTCTTTCTTTGGTTTGTCTAGGTTTCCAAACACTGTTTGCTTATCATGTTCTTGTAGCGGCACGGTGGCTCAGTGGGTAGGTCAGCAAGAAGGTCATGGGTTCGATTCCCAGGTGAAGTGGTCTGGGTCCTTTCTGTGTGGAGTTTGCATGTTGTCCCTGTGTCTTTGTGGGTTTCCTGCGGGAGTTCCGGTTTCCTCCCACAGTACAAAGACATGCAAGTGAGGTGAATTGGAGATACTAAATTGTCCATGACTGTGTTTGACATTAAACTTGAATCATGAAACTTCTCGTTAAAATCCTAATAAATAGATAATAACATGTTCTTAATATAATATTTGCACTTTAGAGTTTGCTTGGCCTGGCTGTTTAGCCATCACGCCTCAGATGTAGCCAATCAGACATGTCTGTGCAGAAATTTACGAGTTTCGTACCCTTTGTTAACAATTCATAACAAGAAACAGTTCAAATATTGAGCAAAGCAAGATAACCAGCTTACCTTCTGGATGGGAGGAAGTCTCCTACTTTCCCTATGAACAGCCTCCAAAGTTTCCATCTGTATGGCCACAATGCCTGACCACAAAGAATCAGAGAAAGGTTTCAGATAATTGCACAACAGTATTAGAACAACACTCTCACAATCCCTCAGTGATTAATTACTATTTCTAAACAGAGTGCAGCTTCAGCCTGGAGGATTTCAGTTTACCTGGGATCATGCTGTGCAGGTTCTTGATGTGCTCTTGAGTGACGCCACTTTCAGTGCAGACCTTGTCAATAAAGCGAGCGATAAACCTCACCACAGAATTAGCAATGTCGCTGTTCTCAGACTCTTCAAAACCACTCTCTGTGTCAAAGCTTTCTGCCACACTGCCGGCGATGCTGGAAAGAGTACAACAATCGGCTGTAAGCCACAGAATATACTTCAAGTATGGAACCCAACATTTTATATATATATATATTATGCGTTTTTCTCCCATTTTATCCCACTTTAGCGTAGTCAATTTGTCTTCCGCTGCTGGGGATCCCCGATTTTTTGCAGTTGAGGAGGGTTGTTAACAACCCTTACATGTACATATATCGCTGCTCACGCCTTCTCCAACCCGCACACAGCCCTTAACGGAACCCTTTTCCACCCATGCACAGGCGCCTCTATCCGCCATTCAGGGTCCTTACACAGCGTTTGAAGAACCCACCCACATATTCCGATCATCCCACCCTGCAGGCACTGCCGATTATGCCCGCTAGATGGCACCCAGCCGACCGGTGACAACGCCGAGTTTCGAACCGAGGAGTTCTGAATCTCGGCGCTGCTGTGCTAGCGGAATATCCCGCTGCGCTCATGCATACAAGTATCTATCACAACTGAATTTCACAAACTATAAACCCCAAGCCCAGAAATGTCTGTGTTTAATGTTCAATTACATTTTATATTTATTTATCCAAAAGCGACTTGCAACTGTGACCGATACAGTGCAAGCAATCAAGGGTTGCTAAGGCCATGCTAATACAGTGGTATCTTGAAACTCAACGTCAGTTGAGTTGCTGAGGTATTTTTTCCCATAAGGATGTATGGAAAACCTGTTAATGCGTTTCATGGTCCTGTGGAACTGCATATATTTAAGGCTAATGTAAAATAATGGGGTTGTTTTTGACACTTATACACAGAGAACAACACAAATATGAACAAAACATTGAAATACAATAAAAAAAGTTAAAAATGTAAAAAATCTAGGGCTGTCGAAGTTAACGCGATAATAACGCATTAACGCAATCTCAATTTAACGCGATTATAAAAAATAGTGCCGTTAACGCAAATTCTAGTTCATGTTGAGACTTGACAGGTAGAACAAACGTTTTAATGTCGGACTTGCCACATAATGTTACCGAGCGTCGTAGTGTCGTAGTAATGCACTTGCATAATAAAGAAGCTGCCAGTCCTCCATTCACGTAACGCTAGGATGGACACTTAAAAATCCTCCTTTTGGAGTGAACTGGTTTCATTTTTGATCAATATTATTTACCATTGGCTCAGGTACATGTCAAAACAAATGCTTTGTATTTCATTGGTTTAACAGCCTCATTTCACTGCTTACAGCGCTACCACTGGCCAATCGGAGAAGGTCCGCCCTCTAAATGCTAGTCTGTGATTGGGTGGTTGAATTTCGCCCGCCCTCTCTGTTTTGTAAACACTCAGCTCTCATGATCAGGAACGCGGTGAAAATGCCAAAAAGTAAACTTTTGAGGCAGCGATGAACGGACCTAAATATGAAAAGACACAACATTTAGTGAGTAAAACAGTCATTTGTTATATAATTCTTGCTTAAATTGGTCAAAAACTCTGTTATATGGGTTCTGGATTCATTCTGTGTGTTGCAGTAGCATATCCCCCTGTTCCTAATATGATGTCCGGCTTTTTGGGGTGTAATGTCCTCCTTTTTGTTACTATGAATCTGGCCACCCTAGTCTAAACACACTCAGTTCGTGTAGAAACGTCCATTAAACCACTGGATAGTATTACTGCCTAGTATGTGAGTGAATAAAACTCCCTTACAGTTTTCTCTTGTCCCAGCAGTTTTTAACATCAGTACATTTAGCATAAAATGTGTTCAGCATTGTAATTGTAACATTTCACTTAAAAATCCTTGTTTTCTATAACATTTACACAGATTTTTTTAAATGCGATTAATCGCGATTAACTATATGAAATTCTGAGATTAATCGCGATTAAAATTTTTAATCGTTTGACAGCCCTAAAAAAATCTAAAAAATAAAATAAAATACAAAATAAAAGAAAATTGAGCCCAACGCAGCTTAGGGAAGCGGCGCGGCTTTGTTTACATTGCATGCACGTCAAGTGCACAGGAAACGTAGAGATTTCAAGTTTAGGGGACACGGTACCACTGTACTTTAGAAGAACTTGTTAGAAGCCTTCTCAAAAGCATGGCTGTTGTTAAAGCTAAAGTCACACTATTTTAATACAATTCGTTTTTGAAATAGAATAGCCAACAAGTTAATGGTCAGGCGGACAAATACTTTTGGCCATACAGTATATTACTGACTCATTGTTGGTCCCCAGTGCAGATAAATAGGAGTTGCGTCAGGAAGGGCACTGAGTGTAAAGACTGTGCCAAATCAAATAGACGGATGAATGATCCGTTGTGGTGACCCCTAACGGGAGCATTCATTGTTTTCCTGGTCTGCAGATTTTTTGCACTTAAGTGTAGATTGTATGTATTTCACACAACATAAAACAGTTCAGTAAGTTTAAAACCACAACATTTCTTGTTTTTTGCTGGACGGATTAGTAGAAAAGAAAACTGGTCATGCTGGTCTATTTCTTTTGACTCCAACAATCACCACATGGTTTGTTTAATAAGCCTCACTAATTTGACAAAATGTTCATTGTAGGATAAATGGAACTCCAACATCACATGTACATAAGAACTTGTGTTATCAAAATTTCCTAATTTGCATTTAATATAATATGACTGCTTACAAATAGCTGTACTGATCGCTAGAACTAGAAGCTCCCAGTGTGCACACTTTAATAGTTGTGAAAAGGCTACCGTACAGCCTGGAAATAAGAAAAGGAGCAAAAATGTAAGAAGAGCCACCCTGGAGATATCAATTTGGCCTGGTTTGGTCAATTTTAAGCACAACGCTTTCCAAAAACTCACACACAGTATTGTTATTACGCTCTGGGTTTCCCCGTCATTGTTGTCTTTGGTTACTCTTTAAACTCCGTGCACTGGGCCAGCTCATTTTACCCGCACAGCTGAGACGCACAGCCTGACTTGTTGTTAGTGGCGCCAGCTAGAGAAACTGAAAAGATTAGGAACTGAAGTAGATCTCCGATGTGAAGTATCAATGCTGCGTCCTTAGGCGACACTCACAGAGCTGTCAGCATGTTTTCACTATTGCGCTTTCTATAGAACGTTTAATGTTAACATAGGATGGATTTAATCCAGACACTTAACACTTAACTTACATCACTAGTTTTTGGGGAACTGCCTAACATTCCAACTGTTGGACACAAATGAAACAATATTTAATGTAATGGATATTTAATGTTCTATATTTTTGTAAAAATACTTATATATAAAACTTTAATAGTTGTTCAAAAACATAATGCAACCATTCTTGTGTATAAATGTGCCTCCATGCCCAGGTGGCGCAGCGGGATAATCCGCTAGCACACCAGCACCAGGTCTGTTACTGGTTTGCATAATTGGCAAATGCCTGCAGCAGACAAAATTGGCTTCCAGTCTGCTGAGTGGGAAAGACTGGACTAAGGGGTGGGGTTGTGCATAAAGTGTAAGTTTCTTGGTTGACCCCGGCGCCTGTACAGAAAGTGGAGGAAGTGCAGAGATTGGGGCGTGGCTCTCCGTACACGAACCCAACCTCACATCAAATCCACCAAAGTATGGGGGAATAAGAAGGGCTTGTTGGACTGCGCACACATCGTAGGGAGTGTGTGTCAGACGCCCCACCTTGGACTCCGTCGGGGTCCCCAGGGGCAGATTGGCTACTCTAAATTGGGAGAAAAAGGGGGTAAAATGCATAAAAAGATTAACAAAAATCCTCTGTGCCTCCAGAAGAGCCCAGTTTTTCTTATGAGAAAGGATTGATCACTGCTAGCTACTTTGCCCAAGAATGTGGAAAGTAATTAGGTAATTTACCCTCTACAGTGCATCACTATTAAAATATATTAGAGATATTACAGAATCCTGAGAAATCCCTGTGCATAAAGAGCAAGGCTGAAAGCCGCTACCTAGGAAAGGCAGTGATACTGAAGAAATCGGATCGAATCGTTCTTACCTGTTGGTAACAATGCTGTTACTGCCACTCTCCCAGTCAGCAGCAGGTACGGTGGTACGGAGCAGTTTATTCTTGCTAGCATCCAGGGGCACGAGCAGATAGACCATAAGGCTGGCGTAGTGGATGGCCTGGCTGAACACTGTGCTCTCCTCACCCTTCACCAGCTCCTGCTGCGTTTCCTTGTTCAGGTTGGGCCACATGCGTAGCTGCTCGGCTGCTAGGTCCATAGCCGTCCGCTCCTGATGGTCATGGGGGGGAAGGGGTAAATATACAGCATAGCAGGCTGTTTCCCCAGGTTATGTGGTGTATCACTGTGTGTACAACACAAAATGTCTAATCTCAAGCCATTTAAACTGTTTGTGTAGTAATATCTCTACATCTATTGATAATAATGATATTTATACTATACATTTAACCTTGTTAAATATGAATTTGGAAACATCACTCCATAACATCAAACCAGTAACCCAATAATACTGAAGTATTGCTAAAGTAAGACTAGAATAGGCAGTGCTTTAACAAGTCCAGATAACACACTATGCTTCCTGTATTCCTACAATGCTCATATCTGAGCCTCTGCTGTTCCAGCAGGAAGACGGTGACTGCCTATATGACCTTCCCTCCTTCAGACATTTTACCCCCTTTTTCTCCCAATTTAGCATAGCCAATCTGCTGCTGGGGACCCCAACAGGGTCCAAGGAGGGTGTATGTTCGCCTGTCACACACTCCCTCAGAAGTGTGCGCAGTCCACCAATCCATTGTTATTCTCACATACTTTGTTGTATTTGCGTGTGAGGTTGGCTTTGCGAATGGAGAGCCACACCCCGATCTCTGAGCATCTCCTTTTTCTGTACAGGCGCCCTGGGCAACCAAGATTCTTACACAGAGTTGATAACTCCACCCCTTAGTCCGGTCTTTCCCACCCAGCAGACTGGAAGCCAGTTTTGTCTGCTGCAGGCATTGGCCAATTGTGCCTGCTAGAGGGCATCCAGGATCTCAGAATCTCGACACCGGATTATCCAGACATGGTCAGTTTTGTCCGTGGAATGCCAGACCAGGCCAAACACATGAGCTTCTGCACGCTTCTTCAACCATGACTATCACACTCTCTGATAAGAATATATCAATAATAATATTGTAATATTGATGCTGATTAAAGCCAGTGATGTAACTATGAGCAGTGAGTGTAGTTGTTCAATATGTGTACCTTCAGTGTGGCTGTGGTAAGGTGCTGCCCCTCAGGCGTGTTAAGATACAGGGATCGGATCTGCTTCTGCACCTCTGAGTAGAAGGTGGTCTCCCAGAATTGTTGATTGGTCCAGATGGGGTGTTCTTGGACACAGGTGTAGGCAAACTGGTTCACCCCAGGAGCCAGTTTCTGCAAGCAAATAAAAAAGTACTTACCAATTAAGCAATGTGGGATGCAAATGAAACACAGCACCTGAAAACCTTAGCTCCAAGGCTTTACGTGTCAAGGAACCAGTAAAAACCTAACAAACTCTGAGGAGCTGTCAAAGACTTTCTAAAAATGATCCTCATTAGGGATGTAACGATGCAACACAAGACAGTTAAAAATCGGTGCACATGTGCCACGATTCGAATCGGCAATATTCACTTTAAACAGCACAAATTTATTTATGTGAGGACTTTCTTTATTTGTGTTAATTATTTATTTATATAATGTGGGATTTGCTTTAAAATTTAATTTTTTTTACACAAAAAGGGAAATGTGCAGCATTGTTTTGCATAGTTTGTACCTACCTTAGAAATCAAAGGGCATTCATCATTTAGATAAATAAAAGATGAGCACAAATACAGTATTTTTTTAAAGAAATAATAAAAGGAAACTTTGTTATAATTTGTCTTCAATTTAATTTTGTTTAAAAAAAAAAACGGGAAAAAATCGTATTGTAAAGCCAGTATCGTGAATCGTATTGCATCGTGGGTAGAGTGTATCGTTACATCCCTAATCCTCATACATCATGATTTCTTTAACAAATGCATTGGGAACTAATCAGGATTTAAATTTCTGCCCATATTTGAAACATTTAAATGCACTTTTTTGATGTCCAGCAAATCTAAAGGGACATAAATAAGCTCTGGTGAAGATATAAGGACTGGGCTGAGGCGAAACCCTCTAAACAACCTAGAGAAATTATTAACCAGACAATTCTCTCACTATGTATGAATAAGTTTCTGTGGCTCAGACAGAAGAACAAACCAAAAGGCCGATTAAAATGACAAATGGATGGAAGGTTTGTGTGCTGAAAGACAGAGAAAAGAAGGAACTGACCACACAGAAAGTGGAAAGAACAAATTTAAATCAGCTTTGCAAATGAACTGAAACAAAAACTGGCCAGTTTGCTTTTTTTTTTTTTTTTCTGTTGGATCGTGGGATGGTTGTGGAAGGATTACACATTCAAGACAGCCTTCACAGGAGCGGCAGTAAAACGAGGGAACTTGAGGAGCATCAGAGACGCTGTACTTGTTTAACCAGCTATATTCTGACTATCTTCTTTTTTGCTGGGTATTTCTTTTCTTTTTGCTCAATCTGGTTCCTTAACTGTAAAAACCGAGGTGAAAATAATTATAGCACAGAAAGGATTTTTATCATCTAAATGCTTAAGCAACTTCTTTACAAATGATTGTAATCAGTCAGTCGGTTTAGTTGAATTTCTGAAATCGACCAAATTTTAAACGCTACAGGATGTACACCAATCAGCCATAAGATTAAAACCACCTCCTTGTTTCTACACACATTGTCCATTTTATCAGCTTCACTTACCATATAGAAGCACTTTGTAGTTCTACAATTACTGACTGTAGTCCATCTGTTTCTCTGCATGCTTTGTTAGCCCCCTTTTATGCTGTTCTTTAATGGTCAGGACTCTCCCAGGACCACTACAGAGCAGGTATTATTTGGGTGATGGATTATCCTCAGCACTGCAGTGACACTGACATGGTGGTGTGTTAGTGTGTGTTGTGCTGGTATGAGTGGATAAGAAACAGCAATGCTGATGGAGTTTTAAAACACCTCACTGTCACTGCTGGACTGAGAATAGTCCACCAACCAAAAATATCCAGCCAACAGCGACCCGTGATGAAGGTCTAGAAGATGACCAACTAAAACAGCAGCAATAGATGAGCGATCGTCTCTGACTTTACATCTACAAGGTGGACCAACTAGGTAGAAGTGTCTAATAGAGTGGACAGTGAGTGGACACGGTATTGCAAAACTCCAGCAGAGCTGCTGTGTCTGATTCACTCATACCAGCACAACACACACTAACACACCACCACCATGTCAGTGTCACTGCAGTGCTGAGAATGATCCAACACCCAATTAATACCTGCTCTCTGGTGGTTCTGGGACAGTCCTGACTATTGAAGAATAGGGTGAAAGAAGGCTAAAAAGGTATGTAGAGAACTACAGTCAGTAATTGTAGAACTACAAAGTTCTTCTATATGGTAAGTAGAGCTGATAAAATGGACAGTGAGTGTAAAAACAAGAAGATGGTTTTAATGTTATGGCTGATCAGTGTAGAAAGGGCAGCCCATAATGATTTAGCAGTCAAAGGATCAGATGGATTTTTGCCAGGTCAGAAACAGTATCTGACAATTTAACAAACAATACTAGCTGGAAAGGATGTGTATGTATGGTGGGAGCAGCCAAGAGTATTAATCAGACTACAGAATGTAAACATATGAGCATTTCAGGATTAGACTGAGCCAAAAAGAAAATTTCCACATATGCAGCATCAGCCTTACTATTCTGCTTAGAGGTCCAACAAGAAAATGATTTAAAAGAAAAAAAGCTTAGCTATTAAGATCCCCTGTTCCGTTAGATGGCAGCAGAAAGCCACCTGTTGCAGGTTCAAGTGCGTGTACCCACGTCCAGTTTACAATCAGCTTGGTCTGAACTGCAGAAGTGAAACTGAATTTCCCAAAATATACTTTCTTAGTTAAGTTTTTCTCTCCATTACTGAGTGTTTAGAGAGACTGACAAATGCAAATCCTTCTTTAAACAGTTGTTTACTTAGTGTCTGGAATGGGACACCATGTCCTCTGTAACACTTAATAGTGAAACACAGATCAAGGACCCTTCAACTGCAGGCAGAAAGTCGTAATTCTTTATAATATGAGAACTCCGCAGAACTGTAGCTAACAGACTGCAGGTGATCAGAATGGATTACAGTGGCTAGACTGCTCCCAAAAGGACCATATATAAAGAAAGAGTAAAATAAAGGGTATTTAAGAAACCTATGAGCAGAGACAGGCACTACACCAGACAATAAGGCATCCCAACTCATCATTATCATCTGGAACTGTTTGATGTGCATCTGTGTGTTTGGCCTGATGTCTTGCCAAAGATGTGACGCAGTCGAGCCGACCTGCTCCAGTTGTAGAGCCACGTTGTGTAGCTAGAGGGGCGTGTTTTGGAGAACCAGCATACGGTGCATGCCAGCAAGCAGGAATGCCGAAGACAAGCGTTGTGTTAGAAATGTCCTACTACATGCTGTATACTGCACTCAGTATATACTGTATACTAGGGATGTTACGATGCACCACAAGACAGTTAAAAATCGATTCACATGTGGCACATGTTTCAAATCGGTTGACATGTATAATGAATCGATATTCACTTTAAACAGCAGAGGGCACTGGCGCTATTCACCTCGCCTGGTTGACGTCACTACACAGAGTTGCCAGGTTCTGGGTTTTCCAGCCAAATTTATTTAAGTGAGGATACTCTCTTTATTTGTATTATTCATTTATTTATTTAATGTGGGATTTGTTTTAAAATTTCATTTCAGTTTTTTTTTTTACACAAAAAGGGAAATGTGCAGCATTGTTTTACATAGTTTGTACCTACCTCAGAAATCAAAGGGCATTCATTATTTAGATAAATAGAAGATAAGCACAAATACAGTATTTTATTCAATTGCAATTACAATTTAGTAATTTGTCTTCAATTGCATTTTGTGTTGAGAAAATCGGGAAAAAAAATCGTATCGTGAACCCAGTATCGTGAATCGCATCGCGGGTAGAGTGTATCATCACATCCCTACTGTATACAGTTGACCCTTGAGTTACAAACGGTTTACCATATGAACATTTTGGGATACGAACGATCTTTTTCAACTTAACGTACGAACAAATTTCGGATTACGAAACTGAAATTCGCGAAACACGTGACGTCACGAACAAGTTAACTCCGAGCGTCTCTCTCTCTCTCTCTCTCTCTCTCTCTCTCTCTCCTCTCTCTCTCTCTCTCTCTCTCTCTCTCTCTCTCTCTCTCTCTCTCTCCTCTCTCTCTCTCTCTCTCTCTCTCTCTCTCTCTATATATATATATATATATATATATATATATATATATATATATTATATATATATATATATATATATATATATATATATATATATATACAGTGTATCACAAAAGTGAGTACACCCCTCACATTTCTGCAAATATTTCATTATATCTTTTCATGGGACAACACTATAGACATGAAACTTGGATATAACTTAGAGTAGTCAGTGTACAGCTTGTATAGCAGTGTAGATTTACTGTCTTCTGAAAATAACTCAACACACAGCCATTAATGTCTAAATAGCTGGCAACATAAGTGAGTACACCCCACAGTGAACATGTCCAAATTGTGCCCAAATGTGTCGTTGTCCCTCCCTGGTGTCATGTGTCAAGGTCCCAGGTGTAAATGGGGAGCAGGGCTGTTAAATTTGGTGTTTTGGGTACAATTCTCTCATACTAACCACTGGATATTCAACATGGCACCTCATGGCAAAGAACTCTCTGAGGATGTGAGAAATAGAATTGTTGCTCTCCACAAAGATGGCCTGGGCTATAAGAAGATTGCTAACACCCTGAAACTGAGCTACAGCATGGTGGCCAAGGTCATACAGCGGTTTTCCAGGACAGGTTCCACTCGGAACAGGCTTCGCCAGGGTCGACCAAAGAAGTTGAGTCCACGTGTTCGGCATCATATCCAGAGGTTGGCTTTAAAAAATAGACACATGAGTGCTGCCAGCATTGCTGCAGAGGTTGAAGATGTGGGAGGTCAGCCTGTCAGTGCTCAGACCATACGCCGCACACTGCATCAACTCGGTCTGCATGGTCGTCATCCCAGAAGGAAGCTGACGCACAAGAAAGCCCGCAAACAGTTTGCTGAAGACAAGCAGTCCAAGAACATGGATTACTGGAATGCCCTGTGGTCTGACGAGACCAAGATAAACTTGTTTGGCTCAGATGGTGTCCAGCATGTGTGGCGGCGCCCTGGTGAGAAGTACCAAGACAACTGTATCTTGCCTACAGTCAAGCATGGTGGTGGTAGCATCATGGTCTTGGGCTGCATGAGTGTTGCTGGCACTGGTGAGCTGCAGTTAATTGCGGGAAACATGAATTCCAACATGTACTGTGACATTCTGAAACAGAGCATGATCCCCTCCCTTCGAAAACTGGGCCTCATGGCAGTTTTCCAACAGGATAACGACCCCAAACACAAGCTCCAAGATGAGAACTGCCTTGCTGAGGAAGCTGAAGGTAAAGGTGATGGACTAAACCCAATTGAGCACCTGTGGCGCATCCTCAAGTGGAAGGTGGAGGAGTTCAAGGTGTCTAACATCCACCAGCTCCGTGATGTCATCATGGAGGAGTGGAAGAGGATTCCAGTAGCAACCTGTGCAGCTCTGGTGAATTCCATGCCCAGGAGGGTTAAGGCAGTGCTGGATAATAATGGTGGTCACACAAAATATTGACACTTTGGGCACAATTTGGACATGTTCACTGTGGGGTGTACTCACTTATGTTGCCAGCTATTTAGACATTAATGGCTGTGTGTTGAGTTATTTTCAGAAGAGAGTAAATCTACACTGCTATACAAGTTGTACACTGACTACTCTAAGTTATATCCAAGTTTTATTTCTATAGTGTTGTCCCATGAAAAGATATAATAAAATATTTGCAGAAATGTGAGGGGTGTACTCACTTCTGTGATACACTGTATATATATATATACAGTGTATCACGAAAGTGAGTACGCCCCTCACATTTCTGCAGATATTTAAGTATATCTTTTCATGGGACAACACTGACAAAATGACACTTTGACACAATGAAAAGTAGTCTGTGTGCAGCTTATATAACAGTGTAAATTTATTCTTCCCTCAAAATAACTCAATATACAGCCATTAATGTCTAAACCACCGGCAACAAAAGTGAGTACACCCCTTAGTGAAAGTTCCTGAAGTGTCAATATTTTGTGTGGCCACCATTATTTCCCAGAACTGCCTTAACTCTCCTGGGCATGGAGTTTACCAGAGCTTCACAGGTTGCCACTGGAATGCTTTTCCACTCCTCCATGACGACATCACGGAGCTGGCGGATATTCGAGACTTTGCGCTCCTCCACCTTCCGCTTGAGGATGCCCCAAAGATGTTCTATTGGGTTTAGGTCTGGAGACATGCTTGGCCAGTCCATCACCTTTACCCTCAGCCTCTTCAATAAAGCAGTGGTCGTCTTAGAGGTGTGTTTGGGGTCATTATCATGCTGGAACACTGCCCTGTGACCCAGTTTCCGGAGGGAGGGGATCATGCTCTGCTTCAGTATTTCACAGTACATATTGGAGTTCATGTGTCCCTCAATGAAATGTAACTCCCCAACACCTGCTGCACTCATGCAGCCCCAGACCATGGCATTCCCACCACCATGCTTGACTGTAGGCATGACACACTTATCTTTGTACTCCTCACCTGATTGCCGCCACACATGCTTGAGACCATCTGAACCAAACAAATTAATCTTGGTCTCATCAGACCATAGGACATGGTTCCAGTAATCCATGTCCTTTGTTGACATGTCTTCAGCAAACTGTTTGCGGGCTTTCTTGTGTAGAGACTTCAGAAGAGGCTTCCTTCTGGGGTGACAGCCATGCAGACCAATTTGATGTAGTGTGCGGCGTATGGTCTGAGCACTGACAGGCTGACCCCCCACCTTTTCAATCTCTGCAGCAATGCTGACAGCACTCCTGCGCCTATCTTTCAAAGACAGCAGTTGGATGTGACGCTGAGCACGTGCACTCAGTTTCTTTGGACGACCAACGCGAGGTCTGTTCTGAGTGGACCCTGCTCTTTTAAAACGCTGGAGGATCTTGGCCACTGTGCTGCAGCTCAGTTTCAGGGTGTTGGCAATCTTCTTGTAGCCTTGGCCATCTTCATGTAGCGCAACAATTCGTCTTTTAAGATCCTCAGAGAGTTCTTTGCCATGAGGTGCCATGTTGGAACTTTCAGTGACCAGTATGAGAGAGTGTGAGAGCTGTACTACTAAATTGAACACACCTGCTCCCTATGCACACCTGAGACCTAGTAACACTAACAAATCACATGATATTTTGCAGGGAAAATGACAAGCAGTGCTCAATTTGGACATTTAGGGGTGTAGTCTCTTAGGGGTGTACTCACTTTTGTTGCCGGTGGTTTAGACATTAATGGCTGTATATTGAGTTATTTTGAGGGAAGAATAAATTTACACTGTTATATAAGCTGCACACAGACTACTTTTCATTGTGTTAAAGTGTCATTTTGTCAGTGTTGTCCCATGAAAAGATATACTTAAATATCTGCAGAAATGTGAGGGGTGTACTCACTTTTGTGATACACTGTATATATATATATATATATATATATATATATATATATATATATATATATATACATACAGTGAAGCCCGAAATTATTCATACCCCTGGCAAATTTTGACTTAAAGTTACTTTTATTCAATCAGCAATTTTTTTTTTTGACCAGAAATGACACAGGTGTCTTCCAGAAGATAATAAGACGATGTACAAGAGGCATTATTATGGAAAAAAATATTTCCCAGCTTTTATTTACATTTGAACAAAAAGTGGCATGTCCAAAATTATTCATACCCTTTGCAAACTGTCACAGTCTATGGGAAAATCCAAAGTTCTATACCATTCCAAATAGTCCAAGCTGTTCTAAAGCATCCTAATTACCCTGATTCATTGGGAACAGCTGTTTTAATCAACTCAACAGGTGAAAAACAGCAACTCTCTGCAGTTGGTTTGTGGACAGTCATGGCTAAGACAAAGGAGCTCACTAAGGACCTGCGGCTGTGCATTGTGGCAGCTCACAAGTCAGGAAAGGGCTATAAGGCCATATCTAAATGTTTTCAAGTTCCAGTGGCTACAGTGCAAAGTATTATTAAAAAATACAAGACATTCCGCACTGTGGAAAATCTCAGAGGACGTGGTCGGAAGCCAAAAGTGACACCTGTGCTGGCCAGGAGGATAGTGAGAGAGGTGAAAAAGAATCCAAGGATCACTACCAAGGCCATCCTGGTGAATCTGGGCTCTGCTGGTGGCAACGTCTCAAGGCAGACAGTCCAACGGACACTGCACACTGCTGGGTTCCACGGACGCAGACCAAGGAGGACGCCACTTCTCCAGAAAAGGCACACAAAAGCTCGCTTGGCCTTTGCAAATGCTCATCTGGACAAAGAAGAAGACTTCTGGTCTTCTGTTTTATGGTCAGATGAAACAAAAATTGAATTGTTTGGCCACAATGATGTATCCTTCATTTGGCGTAAAAAAGGAGAAGCCTTCAACCCTAAGAACACCATCCCCACTGTCAAACATGGTGGTGGGAACCTAATGATTTGGGGGTGTTTTTCAGCCAATGGACCAGGGAACCTAATCACAGTAAACGGCATCATGAAAAAAGATCAATACATCAAGATTCTCAACAACAACATCAGGCAGTCTGCAGAGAAACTTGGCCTTGGGCACCAGTGGACATTTCAGCACGACAACGACCCAAAACACACAGCAAAAGTGGTGAAGAAATGGTTAGCGGACAAAAACATTAACATTTTGCAGTGGCCCAGCCAGAGTCCTGACTTGAATCCAATTGAGAATCTGTGGAGGGAGCTAAAGATCAGGGTGATGGCAAGGAGACCCTCCAACCTGAAAGAGTTGGAGCTCATCGCTAAAGATGAATGGGCAAAAATACCAGTGGAGACATGCAAAAAGCTGGTCAGCAATTATAGGAAGCGTTTGATTGCTGTAATAGCCAATAAAGGCTTTTCTATTAATTATTGAGAAGGGTATGAATAATTTTGGACATGCCACTTTTTGTTCAAATGTAAATAAAAGCTGAGAAATATTTTTTTCCATAATGATGCCTCTTGTACATCGTCTTATTATCTTCTGGGAGACGCCTGTGTCATTTCCGGTCCAAAAAAAAAATTGCTGGTTGAATAAAAGTAACTTTAAGTCAAAATTTGCCAGGGGTATGAATAATTTCGGGCTTCACTGTATATATACTGTATATATATACATACAGTGAGAGAACATTCGGACAGCGGATGGTGTTTTTTCGGTGTTTTCTTTATATTTTGTAAAATTCTATATTAAAGTGTCCCCAGAGAAAGTGCAGTTTTTTGTTGTTGTATAATTACTCCTGCCAGTAGCTGTCACTGTGTATCAGACAGAGGGGACATTGAGTAAGAGAGAAGAAGGAAGTTATTCTTTCGTGAAATTACACCTACATAATACAACACTATTGAAATAAAAAAGGAAATAATAATAGATTTAAGGGAAAATATACTTGTATTTATAACAAAAAAAGACCATTTAAGACATTAGAAAGGTTAGGTAAGGGGGCGGTTTGGGAGGTCTGGCATGGATGAATTCTATTTACATTACTTCCTATGGGAAAAATAGGTTTAACTAACGAACATTTTGACTTAAGAACAGCCCTTCAGAACCAATTAAATTCGTAAGTCAAGGGTCTACTGTACTGCATACTTGTCCCATAGTATTAAGTATGCAACAAAAGCAAATCCACGTGGCACATAAACGTATGAAATTACAGCGTTGCATGATGGGATGCAATACCTCATAAAGATGGCTTTAGTTACATACTGGAAATTATGGCTGGAGTAGTAAATCATCCGGATATTTTTAGTGTACTGGAGAAAATCAGATTGGTTGCATACTGTATATAGCAAACTGATATGGGGTCTCATCAGTACGCTAGTATATAGTAGACCAGTTATTTTTTCAAACCCAAGAGTCGTAGATAAAAATAATAATAATTACATAAACACGAAATGAACTTTGTACACCTTGTGGAGGCTTTATGTTACATCTTGTAAACCACAGTGGGACCAGATTGCCACCATTTTTATTAATTAAGTATATGTTTTGTGTTTAGTGTTAATGCATTGTTTGTGCTGCCTGGGTCACGGTAAAATCATGAACAAAATGTGGGCCGCTTAAATAAAAGTTTAAAAAACCCTATAGTTGGCTATTTCAAACACAGCCATGTACTACAACTACAGGCTGGAGGTAAAATGAGGTTCAGAAGAAGCGTGTCTATACATCAGGTATCATGTGAAAATATGTATGTATATATCGGTTATAGTCTACATTTTATCTACATATATTGCTATTAGTATTATTTATATTTTACCACTATTATACTCATCCATACCTATGTCTGACATATTCTATATCTGATACACAGTCTATAGTCATATACTATTATATATATATATATATATACACAGTACAGGCCAAAAGTTTGGACACACCAGCCAAAAGTTTGGACACACCTTCTCTTCAATGTTTTTTCTTGATTATTTTTATTTTCTACATTGTAGATTAATACTGAAGACATCCAAACTATGAAGAATTATGTAGTGAACCAAAAAGTGTTAAACAAACCAGAATATGTTTTATATTTTACCAACTCTACCTCTGCACAACCCAACTGATGGTCTCAAACACATTAAAAAAGCAACAAATTCCAAACATTCACTCTAGACAAGGCACAAACATTCATTGAAAACCATTTCAGGTGGAAACCTAATAAAGCTGGTTGAGAAAATTTCAAAGAGTGTGCAAATCTGTCATTAAAGCAAAAGATGGCTACTTTGAAGAATCTAAAATATAAAACATATTCTGGTTTGTTTAACACTTTTTTGTTTACTACATAATTCCATATGTGTTCCTTCATAGTTTGGATGTCTTTAGTATTAATCTACAATGTAGAAAATTTAAAAAAATTAAGAAAAACCACAGGAATGAGAAGGTGTGTCCAAACTTTTGGCCTGTACTGTATATATATGTATATATATATATATATATATATATATATATATATATATATATCATACATTGTATATATTTATAACTATAACAATATACTTATTTCTATATTTATTCTTATATATCTGTATACATTGTTTATAAGAAGATACACTACTGCTTCTATTACATGTACCAGATGCACAATTTGCACATACTGTTTTCTGCTGCTTACCATATGCTGTATAAATGCACCTTATTTACTTACTTAATTTGTATTTGTATCTATCTAAAATGTCAATGAGCAATTAGAAATTAAAAGGAATCAGTGCAGCCTACATAAAAACCTATTCATGTACAATGGGGGTAGAAGCTTTGTTTGAGTGCTGAAGTAAAGGCAATACAGGTCTCTAACCAAGAGTGAAATCGGTCTCATAAAAGCTGAATTGTAGAACCGCATCAGGGAATAAGAGTGTAAATCTTTATGCTTCTCTGTGATGTCCAAGCTAGGTAATGAAATGATTTACAGCTATGTTGAACAAATAATTCTGACATGTAACCCTACCCGTCTTCGGCTGTGCCTGTGAATGCGAAAAAACACAGTTCTAGCTGAATAAACTACACATGATGCTGATAGGCTGAAACCGATACGTTCCCAAAATATTTGGAGAAGCTTTAAAAACAACCAAAAAATATATTTACGACTGCAAAATCTGACAAACAAATCAGTTGCAACAGCCTTGCAGAGACAACATGTACGTACTGGAGCGCTGGTATGACACAGCTTGAATGTAGTGTGATGCAAGCTAAACGTGTAGGTCAGGATCTGGGCAGCGTGAGGTATGCAGAGGTCATGCTGGAATATAACAGCTTGACAAAAAAAATCTTCAAATTCCCTGGAGCACAAACTGTGACTGAAAAAAATGCAAACAATCATAAAGCTTTGGCTCACTGGAGGAAGAACAATGACGTCGAGTCTGGATCTACAAGACAGACGGCCATAACATTGGCCTGAAAGTTTTTGCTTCATTGCTAGGATTCTGCTACATTGTTTTCATTTTGTTATAGTTATACACTGACATTAAGGGTATTGATGTTTTAAGATGCTTCCCAGAGATTATATATACATAAAAACCAAATACAGCCATAACATTAAAACCACCTCCTTGTTTCTACACTCACTGTCCATTTTATCAGCTCCACTTACCATATAGAAGCACTTTGTAGTTCTACAATTACTGACTGTAGTTCTCTACATACCTTTTTAGCCTTCTTTCACCCTGTTCTTCAATGGTCAGGACTCTCCCAGGACCACTACAGAGCAGGTATTATTTAGGTGGTGGATCATTCTCAGCACTGCAGTGACAATGACATGGTGGTGGTGTGTTAGAGTGTGTTGTGCTGGTATGAGTGGATCAGACACAGCAGCGCTGCTGGAGTTTTTAAATACCGTGTCCACTCACTGTCCACTCTATTAGACACTCCTACCTAGTTGGTCCACCTTGTAGATGTAAAGTCAGAGACGATCGCTCATCTATTGCTGCTGTTTGAGTTGGTCATCTTCTAGACATTCATCAGTGGTCACAGAAAGCTGCCCATGGGGTGCTGTTGGCTGGATATTTTTGGTTGGTGGACTATTCTCAGTCCAGCAGTGACAGTGAGGTGTTTAAAAACTTCATCAGCATTGCTGTGTCTTATCCACTCATACCAGCACAACACACACTAACACACCACCACCATGTCAGTGTCACTGTAGTGCTGAGAATGATCCAACACCCAAATAATACCTGCTCTGTGGTGGTCCTGGGAGAGTCCTGACCATTGAAGAACAGCAGGAAAGGGGGATAACAAAGCATGCAGATAAACAGATGGACTACAGTCAGTAATTGTAGAACTACAAAGTGCTTCTATATGGTAAGTGGAGCTGATAAACTGGACAGTGAGTGTAGAAACAAGGAGGTGGTTTTAATGTTATGGCTGATCGGTATATATATAGTTAAGTGCTAGGTTAGATGTTTACTTATGTGCAAAATGAAAGAGTAAGTCTTTAGTCATTGTTTTAAAGACAGCAAAAGACTCAGCACTTTGGACAGCCAGGGTAAGTTCTTTTGTAAAGTCTGAGGGGTGGGTCGTGTTACGTAATGTTTGTGGCTGAACGTCTTTATCATGGAACTGAATGGGGTTTAGCAAGTGCATCCAGGTAGGTGAAAGGTGGGTCAGTATTTGGCTTTGTACGCAAGCATTACATCAACAGGAAGCTAGTAAAGGAAGTGCAGTGGCCTAATGTGACATGTACACCTTGTATCATTTCTAAACAGCTAATAATAATATTAATTATTATTATTATTATTATTACTCGCAGCAGCATGTTATAAGCAGTAAGTGAGCACATAGCTGCCCATGTTATTTGTGTCATTATACTGGAAATCATTTCCATTTCAAGAGGTTTAAAAAGTCATATCATTATGCAGGAGGATTGTAGAATAAGGCAATTTGTCAAATCTAGATAAATCTACCGACAATATTCTTTTTTAGTACAGACATGACACAAATCTGTTGAGTAGCACTAAAAAATGACTGAATTAGTATGACTAATATACACAAAATAAGATCTGCCTCTAAATTAGCAACACAGAATTATAATTTAATAAAAACTATTATGACATAAAACATGTCCTAAACTCCTAGCTTAATTCCACACAGACAAGCCATACGTAATCCTCCAAAGACATTTAATTTTTAGTGCCAACTGACCGCTTGATTATTAAAATTACTAGTTAGACATGACTGGCTATGTCTGGGGGACGGCCAAAGCCCTGTGATGGATTGGTGCCCTGACCAGAGTATTTCTGCCTTGCGAGCAGTGTTTTTCTGGTGAAACCTGCCACAACCCTGACCAGAAAAACAGTTGATGAAAATAAAATGAAATGGTGGTGGAATATATGCAGATCTCTGCCTCTCTCATCATCCACCTCAATGTGTGAGGAGAACAAATAAACTTTTTCATTGGAATCGATTTACTTTATTGAAATCTAGAGATGTGGGCTATAGCTTTGTTAAAAGCACAATATCTTACTTAAATATGTCAGAGGCATCACAATCTACCCGTTAGGGGTTGCCGGCGGATCGTTATCCGCATTATTGATTTGGCACAGTTTTAACGCCGGATGCCCTTCCTGACACAACCCCTTCCTATTTATCCGGGCTTGGGATTGGCACCACAATGCACTGGTTTATGCAGCTAGGTACCTATAGGACAATTCAGTGTCCAATTAGCCTGGCTGCATGTTTTTGGAATGTGGGAGGAAACCGGAGCTCCCGGAAGAAACCCATGCAGACACGGGGAGAACATGCAAACTCAGTACAGAAAGGACCCTGACCCCCCCACCTATGGATCGAACCCAGGACCTTCTTGCTGTGAGGCGACAGTGCTACCCACTTAGATACCGTGCCGCCCATGTCAGAGGCATCACTAATCTAACTAAAATTGAACTGATCTAAACTTAGCATAAACTTTATTTGTGCAGTACACCCTTGAGTTACGAACGGTTTACCATACAAACATTTTGGGTTACGAACGATCTTTTTCAACTTAACATACGAACAAATTTCGGATTACGAACAGAAATTCGCAAAACGAATTTGTGACGAACAAGTTGACTCCAACCGTCTCTCTCTCTCTCTCTCTCTCTCTCTCTCTCTCTCTCTCTCTCTCTCTCTCTCTCTCTCTCTCTCTCTCTCTCTCTCTCTCTCTCTCTCTCTCTCTATATATATATATATATATATATATATATATATATATATATATATATATATATATACACTGTATATACATACAGTGAGTGAACATTTGGACAGCGGACGGTGTTTTTCCAGTGTTTTCTTTATATTTTGTAAAATTCAATATTAAAATGTCCCCAAAGAAGGTGCAGAGGAAGCGCAGTGGTGAGAAAATGAAAAAATCACTATCTATAGCTGTCCCTGTGTATCAGACAGCGGGGACAGTGAGTGAGAGAGAAGAAGGAATTCGGCTCAGTAAAGTATTCTTTCTTTCGTGCAATTACACCTACAAAATACAACACTGTTGAAATAAAGAAGGAAATAATAGAGAAATATGAGAGTTATTGTTGTTTCTGGTAGATACATTTTATAAAAAAAGAAGGAAATTTATTATGGTGTATGGTACAGCACACGTACTGTACTGAAATGTGATGTGTGTTTTATGTACAGTAATGTCTATTCTATAATTTAAGATTTAAGGGAAATATTATTGTATTTATAACAAAAAAGACCTTTTAAGACATTAGAAAGGTTAGGTAAGGGGGTGGTTATGGGGAAAAATAGGTTTAACATTCTGACTTAGGAACAGCCCTTTGGAACCAATTAAATTAGTAAGTCAAAGGTCCACTGTATAAATAAAAGTATTCTTAATTCTTAAAATAACTGTGTACTGCAGTTTTATTGCAAATAAAAGAAGCTATCATCTTCCCAAACATGAGAATACATAAATTCAGGTAGATAAACACTGTAATAATGACATGAGCCAAACCCTGCCCCTCGTGTAAAACAAATCCCATCCAAACAGTACTTGAGTGCGGGGAAAATCAGATCTGAGATCAGGAAAGTTCCAGAGGGAGAAAAATCATTGTTTGAATAGCATGTTAAAAACAAACATAGAAACTTGCAGACAGAGACGAAAAGAGTAACCCAAGCACAAAGGTGCTTCCTGTGCAGTGACATGCAGACCTTGACCACAGAATAATTTAGTTCCCTGGGCTAGATGACAATGCTCTGGAGGACTGCCAGACTAATCCGGTGAAAGGGTATGAGCAGATACATTTACAACACACACAAACAGTGAAAGGTTATGGCAGAGGCTGTGGCAATCGTCCGCTGGTTCAGCCAAAGGTACTCTGAGTGCAGTTATTTAGCAAGCAGTTCTGTAGGGCTTATTAGTGGTTTAGTCATGAACACCACTGCCATAAAAAACAAAAACAAAGCCTAATTAACAGCGTTTTTTAAATTTGACCTACCAAACATATTCACATTATTGCCATTGTGTAAAATGCAAAATCACTGATCTGGTAGGTCTATAAAAATTGGGCAGTTGGGAATATGCTTGTGAACTTTTTAAAATTGTACTCTATTTATGCATTTTCCCTTTAAATCCCAAACTAGTCGTATCCAGTTTCCAAGAAGGGCAGTGGTTAAGGTGCTGGACTAGTAATCAGAAGATTGCTGGTTCAAGCCCCACCACTGTTGGGCCCCTATACAATTGTATTTGGTGAAAATTGGATAAAGCTACTTACAATTGACCGTATACAAGAAGGGTCAGAGTTGTCTTTATTTTCTGAGGAAAATGGTGTGTGCAAGCCCCTGCTGTGAACTTTCTACCATCACAACCAGCGCCTCAAAGAGACTCAGTAAACTAATCAGGAAGGCTGGTTCTGTTATTGAAGTTAAGCTGGATTACTTGGAAACTGTTGTGAAACGTAGGACACTTCATAAACTTTTAACAATCTTGGACAACGCTGCACACCCCCTCCACTCAACGGTGAAGGCACTGTTTAGCAACCGACTAAAACAGTTACGCTGTGCCAAAGAGTGTGAGGTCTTTTTTACCCTCTGCCATCAGACTCTACAATGAGTCTCTTTACAGTCGAGGCGGGCTGACCTAATGTTATTGGACTGATTAGGGTTGTTTTAGAACTTACACCACTATCCATCCATCCATCCATCCATAAAAGCGTCTGCAAGTGTAAATGTATGATCATCACTTCTCAATTCTGCAGATCCCTACTCTGACCAGGAGGGCCCATAACCAACAAACCCCCCCGACACCTGTGTAGTAACTTAGCTGCCCGAGGCAGTTCACACAGAGCACAGTACCACGTACTGACAGGCACGCATCTCCATTATTCCCCGTCTCAGTGCAGGCGCTTTCGACCAGCGATAGCAGAGCTGAGAGTTGAACTATGGAGCTCAAGATCTCAGCAGTGTTGGGCTTGCATGTTAGAAAACTTTGCGGCCCGAGCATCAGCTTTTAAAAGTTTAAAATGCGTGCAAATGATTAATACCAACTGTGACCTGGCTTCTGTTGTCTGAGCTCAAACCTCCACAATACACAGATGCACGCGAGAGCACGTGGAAGGCGTGTGCTCAGAGTACATAAATGAGAAGACACAACAAGCAGGCTATTATCTATGAATGAAAAGGATCAGTCAATTACAGGAGGCCAGGTTCTGTAACAATCACCACACCTAAATAAACACTGGCACAGACCTGCATCGTTCTCTCACAAAGCCTGTTGGTGTTTGGAATCGAAACTGAAAACCCTATTTATTCATAGGAACTCTTGAATTGTGGTTTGCGTTTGTTAAGCTGTGTGCAACAAAAATAAAGTGTTTTTCTTTACTAACATTTTAGTGAAGCTTTTAGCATTGAGGAGGATTTAGGTCACCACACGCCAATACAAAAGTAATGAAAGGAACAATAAAAAAGCAATACAAATGTGGTCGAATGGTGCAGGTAATGTGGCAACATTACGTAAAAATTGGCAAGTCACAGTGTTGCTCTAATAGCCATCAGAGGAAGGTACAACAACCTGAAAAAATTAAGTTAATCAAGTTGAAGGTACAAACCTCAATGATCAATGAAACCTTAATGATCAGGACCCCCACAGGACCACCACAGAGCAGGTATTATTTAGGTGGTGGATCATTCTCAGCACTGCAGTGACACTGACATGGTGGTGGTTTTCTATGCTAAATAGCTTAAAATAATGTCTAACGATTAAGTTAAATGATACAGGTCATAATCACACACCTGTAAGGATCATGTACACCGATCAGCCATAACATTAAAACCACCTCCTTGTTTCTACACTGACCGTCCATTTTATCAGCTCCACTTACCATATAGAAGCACTTTGTAGTTCTACAATTACTGACTGTAGTCTATCTGTTTCTCTGCAGGCTTTGTTAGCCCCCTTTCATGCTGTTCTTCAATGGTCAGAGCAGGTATTATTTGGGTGGTGGATCATTCTCAGCACTGCAGTGACACTGACATGGTGGTGGTGTGTTAGTGTGTGTTGTGCTGGTATGAGTGGATCAGACACAGCATTGCTGATGGAGTTTTTAAACACCTCATTGTCACTGCTGGACTGAGAATAGTCCACCAACCAAAAACATATCCAGCCAACAGCACCCCGTGGGCAGCGTCCTGCGACAACTGATGAGGGTCTAGAAGATGACCAACTCAAACAGCAGCAATAGATGAGCGATCGTCTCTGACTTTACATCTACAAGGTGGACCAACTGGGTAGGAGTGTCCAATAGAGTGGACAGTGAGTGGACACGGTATTTAAAAACTCCAGCAGTGCTGCTGTGCCTGATCCACTTATACCAGCATAACACACACTAACACACCACCAGTCCTGAGAATGATGCACCACCTAAATAATACCTACTCTGTGGTGGTCCTGTGGGGGGATCCTGAAAAATTGAAGAACAGGGTGAAAAGGCTAAAAAAGTATGTAGAGAAACAGATGGACTACAGTCAGTAATTGTAGAAATACAAAGTTCTCCTATATGGTAAGTGGAGCTGATAAAATGGACAGTGAGTGTAGAAACACGGAGGTGGTTTTAATGTTATGGCTGATCAGTGTATACATATAGACGTGTACAGTAAAATTCAATTCTGGGGTCAGAGCGCAGGGTCAGCCATTGTACAGTGCCCCTGGAGCAGACAGGGTAAAGGGCCTTGCCCAAGGACCCAACAGTGGCCTGGATTTGAACTGACAATCTTTCAAATGAAAGCCCAAAGCTCTACTCACTAGGCTACCACTGTCCTGTAAACTTGGCCATTTGGCCAAAGCACTGTTTAGCATGCACCACTGATCAGTTTATATATTTAATCTCAGATTACTTGCTTTATTGCAAAAGCAAACAATCTTTGGAATGTTAGGAGCATCCGAATCAAAACTACTGATACTGAGGAGAAAAAATAAATAAAGTCCTTCCTGGAGGAACGCTCCTTTATCTCAGATGAACATCAGAGACGGGGAATAGACAGAATAACCCTGCCAGGTCAGCTTCAAGAAGGCAATAACACGCAATATACTCTTTGGACCCTGGACAAGTTGAAAAATGTCTGTAGCAGGACCGAAGAATTATGCGCTCATGCGCTAGAGACAAACTGCTGTGCAAATGTTTGCAAATGTTTGCGCTTCAGTTTTGAGTGATTTATGGATAACCAAACAATAAATCCAGTCCAAGATTGATGGCCATGCTTTACGGCTTACGTAAGCAATGTGGATATAAGCGCCAATCCTTTACAAAGCTGGGACGATGAAATGAGCTTTTTTTCGGGGCAGGATGTTGTGCACAAGGTTTCATTAATCCGTCCTGACAAATGCATTACTTGTCATTATTAGAGATGTCTGAAGCCTCACCATAAACCTGGCTGCTTTAATGAAGTTGCTGATTATGTAAAACAGAATAGGAAAATCGATTTCAGATGCTCAATAGACTTCAGATGTTTTAAAGCATCGGGCGCACACACGAGCAGGTCTGCACAGATGGGCAGTGGACTGTTTTCTGACTTTCCAGAACAGTTTAATAGCGGGTGGTCAAGCTGCATCCACAACAACATGTTCTGAAGTGTTCTGGCTATAGAAGTACACATCATTAGCTGTTTTATAAACAAATTACAAGATGATGTTTCACGGCCCCCATGGGCGTGCAAAGCAAGGGCACTTCTCAGCAGTGTTGAATTTGTGGGATTTAGGTTTATGGAACTCGAATTCCGATCCCAGATGCTGCAGTGCTGTTTGCATGTCGGAGCTCTTGAGAACTCAGTCTGGTGCTTCATTTAGATTGTGAAGAAGAATGACACTGTCTGCAACTGAATGCACATCTACCTCAGTGCTGCTGTTGTCATAGAGAAAGGCTTGGGATTCCAGATCTGGGTTTGAATCTCAGCCATGCTATCGGCCGGTGGGCGTCTACACAGACATGACTGGTTATGTCTAGGTCTAAGGAGGGGGTGGGGGAATGGCCGTAGCCGTCCATGGATTGGCAGCATGTCTAGGGTTGCACTATGCAGAATGTGGTCGTCTAATTTGGGGAGCAGTTGTAGCCTAGCGGTTAAAGTACTGGACTAGTACGCAGAAGGCTGCTGGTTCAAACACCACCACAGCCAGATTGCCACTGTTGGGCCCTTATGCAAGGCCCTTGTATATTGTAAATCACTTTGGATAAAAGCGTCTGCTGAATGCCGAAAATGTAAATGACTGCAAATAGCATCATAATGCAAGTAATTTGAAATAGACTATATGACCATTAGTATGTGGACACGAGACCATTGCCTTGTTGCGTATTCCATTCAAAAACCATTTGCCCCAATTTGTCCACAGCCTCCACTCTTCTCGCAATGCTTTTTGCAAGATTTTGGCACATGTCTGTGATAATTGGTGCCTATTCTGTCAAACAAGCATTTATAAGATCAGACACTGGTCAAAATAAACATTCCAGTTCATCCTCAAGGTGTTCAGTGGGATTGAAGTCAGGACTTTTTAAAGCATGTCGTTTTGGACTTTGTGCCCAAGGTCGAAGCCATGCTAGAACAGAAAAGGCCCTTTCACACACTTTTGATATATACTGACCACTGCAGCCTAAGAACACACCACAAGAGCTGCTTTTTTGAAATGCTCTGACCCGGTCCTCTAGCCATCACAATTTGGCCCTTGTCAAACTCGCTCAAATGCTTATGCTTGTCCATTTTTCCTGCTTCTAACACATCAACTTTAAGGATAAAATATTCACTTGCTGCCTAATATATCCCACCCACTAACAGGTGCCATGATAAAGAGATGATCGGTATTACTTACTTCACCTGTCAGTGGTCATAATGTTATGCCTAGTTTGTGTGTGTAAAGTTTTATCAAACAACTCTCCACAAGCATATGCTGTTGTTACCTCCGATTTGGGCTGATGAGCTGCAAATGTGTTTACAGATAGGGGTAAAGTTGCCGTATACTGCAAGTAAAGGTACCAGAAAAAAAGAGGTGTTGTCCCTTAGAATTTTGGTAGTTAGACTTGATGTTCCACACGCATACAGTGAGTCATATCGGTATGCAGCTGACACTCACAAGCTCAGACACTTAAAATAAGACCGACACAAAGGTTTGTTGTGTGTCTGTCTCCATGACAACAACCGTGTATACCTGTGGTTAATCTATGCTGCAGACTACAGCCACCCAGAAATCTGACTAAAGAAAGCTCAGTCCGTGTAGGACAAAAACAGAAACGTTTTATTACAATCCTGGTTTGTAACGCAGAAAAGAGACAGTGAGACAGACTAACAAACTTCACCCACATAGACAAGACAATATATATAACTACACCAAATACACCAAATATATAACTGCAAAATTAAAAGATGGTAATGACATCATCTTACAACACACTTACCCTATAGAAGACTGTTGTCAGTGGTAGCAGAGCTGCAGCGACAGTGTACTCTTCAGAATTGGAGCAGTCCTGTAAAATGAAAATCAGAGCTGATCAGAACTACAGAAATGTTAAAACATAGATGCAGTATGATTATTGCAGTATGATGATTTACAAGCTGCTAGAACATAAGTGACACTGTCCACGGTCAAGCTAGCTTTATATTTAAATTAGGGCTGTCAAACGATTAAATTTTTTAATCGCGATTAATCTCAGAATTTCATATAGTTAATCGCGATTAATCGCATAAAAAAAAATCTGTGTAAATGTTATAGAAAACAAGGATTTTTAAGTGAAATGTTACAATTAAAATGGTGAACACATTTTATGCTAAATGTACTGATGTTAAAAACTGCTGGGACAAGAGAAAACTGTAAGGGAGTTTTATTCACTCACATACTAGGCAGTAAATGTCAGATTGTAGGTTAGAATTTCTCCATCAGCAAACATTGTAGATCAGCGGTGCTTTAGGTGGGATAAGGCGTAGTTATTGTATCAGACTTGTCTGTGGTTGTATCGTGACGATGGTTTGATGGACGTTTCTACACGAAGTGAGTGTGTTTTGACCCTTTGGGGCTTCCATAGTTCATGAACTAACGTGCTCGACTCAGCTTTCCGGTATTCGGTACAGAAGAAGAAGTTAATTAAGTGTAATAAAGTGTTCTGCTCCCGACAACTTGTGAATATAGCGTGTATTTATTTCTTTATTATGCAAGTGCATCACTACCACGATCGGTTACATTATGTTAACAAACCGCAAATGAAAAACGGTGGCAAGTCCGACATTAAAACGTTTGTTCTACCAGTCAAGTGTCAACATGAACTAGAATTTGCGTTAATGGCACTAATTTTTTTAATCGCGTTAAATTGAGATTGCGTTAATGCGTTATTATCGCGTTAACTTCGACAGCCCTAATTTAAATACATTCATTAAAATACCAATGACTACTATGGCAGATGTCCTCTACAAATATATGTAAACTATTGGCCTCAACTGTATTCAAAATTGCATTGTGTTTAACAGCTATTACAGTGGTAACTTGAAACTCAACATGAATTGATTCTGGGAGTGGCGTTGAGTTTAAAAGGTGTTGAGTTTTAAGGCATTTTTTCCCCATAGGGATGTTTGGGAAGACTGTTAATGCATTCCATGGTCCAGTGGAACTGCATATATTTAAGGCTAATGTAAAATAATAGGGTTGTTTTTGACACTTATACACTAAAAATGACACAAGTTTAATACAATAAAAAAATAGTTAAAAAATCTATATAAAAATACAGTAAAACCTGCACTTTACCTTTACTTCTACTTAAGAGAGGTTTAGTGTTTCTATTTCGTTCTTTTAATACATTAAGTTACATTACTTTTTTTTAACGATAAGCATTTTAGATTATTTTGGAAGAGCTGATTCTTACAATTTCTCAGAACCCCAAGCTGTAACACAAGTTTAAAAGTGAAACAGGAGACAAATCCAGCTAAAAACAGATACATGTGGAGCTTTAAGAGTGAATTTGATGGTTATTCTACACAAATTCAGATTCTTCTCATGTTCGCATGATGTTTTACTGCACAGCTCAGGCCGAGCGCTGAGAAAAGCAGAAGTCACACACACGTTGAGTTTAAGAATACAAATTTCTCGACAAAGGGCGTTGAGTTTCAAAGATTTTGAGTTCGGGGAACGTTGCGTTAAATTCACGGGAGAATGTGCTTAATTTCACAGACCTCGTTTTTCAAAAATTACAGCTTTCACGTAATTTTAAAATAAAGTGCCACATTTCACGGCAGTCATTAAATTACAATCATAAATTGAATGATAGAATAAATGAAAACTACAATACACAGCACAGCCTACCTTAAGGATTAAATGTAAACCTAAAACATGTAGCGATAGTGTGAGGCTCTGTCTCAAATCCGAAAACACTCATCCGTTTTGACGTAGGAGTGCTAGGATGACCTCATAGTGCAAATTAACCAGTAAACGTGAGGCACTTGAATGCTACGCAAATGAAAAACCTTTTGCAAAACACAAACCTAAACGTTTGAATTTCACAGCAAATTGCATATTACACAGTCCGTGACATCATTTTCATGGCCATGAATTAGACAGGGCTTTAGTTATAATACATTAAAGTTGCATGATATAAGCATTGAATATCAAATGGGTTACAACAAAAAAAGAAATTGCTTTGGTAAATACTGTACATCATCTCAGATAAACTTCACTGTGCAAACACTGGGTGCAAGGCAGGAATACTTTTCACAGGGCAACAATCCACTGCAGGACAATCGTTTTCCACAAAAGTTCACACCAGAGGGTATAAAAAGTCTCTGTAGAATAGAATGGTACTTCTCTTTTTCTTTTTTCAAAGTAAAGCTGATTCTGTGCTGATTCAATACCAGTAGTGTACCAATACCCACCCCCAAAAAAGCAACCCCAACCAAGCTTAATGTGTCCTCTCCTAAAGTACTGCAAAAGTTATTGCACAATGCTATTTAGTATTGATTCTTTTGCTGAAAGCTATGGCATGGACTTATTTATAATAGGTAAACCATGGCTGCAAACTTAAACCTAGGGGCTAAGACCATTAGCCCTCTCTGACATGCACACACCCCGGCCAGATATGGACCGTATCCTCTTAAAGGATGAACCTTTTTTCTCATGGCTGGATGCTGCATGACACCTTTTTACTACTACCTCTCCAGATTGTCTGGTCTTCACTGACAAAAAAATAAAACTAAAGACTGCAAATTCTCAGGGGGACCAAATGCAAAACAGAGGTTCGTGAGTATCACATGAAAGCCTGGCCTCCCATGGAGTGTGCAGCCGATTTTCATTCTCTTGTGTGTTAGATGGTTGCTGTATAACCTAGAGCTTTGTTTACAGCATTCCAACAAGGAGAAGGTTCAGAGGGTTTAAAGCTGGACTAGAAAACTGAAGTGGTCATCTAAAAACACATATAGGATATAGATACGATAGATATAAAGTTTACACACCCCTGTTAAAATGTGATCAGACAAAGATAAATCACTTTGGATTTATTTTTACCTTCAATTTGACCTATAATCTGTAGAATTAAATAGAAAACAATCCAAAATTGTTTACAGAGGAAAACTAATCAATTTATTTAATTTATTAAGATTTTAATCTCATGTTTTTATACACTTTGGTTACACTCATGACAGGACAGATAATCCCTAATTACACAAGATTCATTAGTTCAAGGTTTAATGTCAAACACAGTCATTGTTTGTTTATTAGGATTTTAACGTCATGTTTTACACTTTTGGTTACATTAATGACAGAACGGTAGTTACTCATAACACAAGGTTCATCAGTTCACAAGGTTATATCGAACACAGTCATGGACAGTTTAGTATCTCCAATTCACCTCACTTGCATGTCTTTGGACTGTGGGAGGAAACCGGAGCACCCGGAGGAAACCCACGCAGACACTACACACAGAAAGGACTTGGACCGCCCCACCTGGGGATCGAACCCAGGACCTTCTTGCTGTAAGGAAACAGTGCTACCCACTTAGCAACCGTGCACAGTCATAGACAATTTTGTATCTCCAATTAACCTGACTGCATGTGTTCGGACTGTGGGAGGAAACCAGAGCTCCCGGAGGAAATCCACGCACACACAGGGAGAACATGCACACAGCAGTAAAAACTGAGGTGAAAAGCAGAACTTAAGATGTATATTTGTCACTGCCAAAATGGATTTGAATACCCATAATTAAACATTATAAACAGGTCGTCCTACAGCTGTAGCTGCAGTGGCCCTGCAGCACGTATGAAGCTCTTAGTAAGACATAGAGGAATGCAGGAAGCTGATGAGTCAGGATGCTTTATCTAGATACAATGTGCTACGTGCTCCTATAGGACTATAGATAAGTGTGAGTGCTGGACATGAGCAGGATCCATCTGCCTCTTTCACTTCATGCATCACAGCAAGGAATTAGCTGCCTGCTTTAAAAAAAAAAAAAAAAACATTCAAAAAGATGAATAAAATCTGTGATCATCAAGTTGAGAAAGTTATTAGTTTTTTTTGCAAAGGAATGAGCAAACAAACATGACTGGGCACTTGGCATGAACAGAGCCAAATCATTCCCTGTCCACCAGAGGAAAACATTTTTATATCAGAATGCAAGTCATAAAGCCCTTCTTGGCAAGGATGCCGAGATGAAGACGACAGACAGGGTAGCCGCCAAATGCCTTTGAAATACGGACGCTAAAATAACCCCGAAACAACAGGAGCATCTCTGCGACCCAGCTGCAGTGAAAATAATACATGACAGCATTCAATAAGGATTAAAGCTGATCTATGCCATGGTCTGACTTCTATCTTTCATCCCCTGTACAAATTGCATCTGCATAGTTTGAATCGTGCTTGCAATTACAGGGTTGCAACTGCCAATGAGTTTTGAAAAATCATCCTCCCCTCACAAAATCCCAACCTTCATTTCCACATTGAATCCGGGCTGATCTCAGTTTCCGTGTATAACTGCAACCAGAGGACCTTCAGCAACAACACGGATGCATTACATCTGGCTCCTCATCTGTACACCATGCCCACTCCTAATCTCCCTCAGCCATCCACCAACTCTATGAACTGGATAACAAATCAGCTCTCAATGCCTAGTGCAAAAGGGCTGCTGATTTGGTAGCTGCTGATTTCACACAGCAAATGTGCTTTACTGGATTCAGATCGGTGGACTTGGAGAGTACATTAAAGTGCACTGAAATAATAGTCGTTCAAAGAAGCACTTTAAGATGACGTAACGATGCACCACAAGACAGTTAAAAATCGATTCACATGTGTAACGATTCAAATCGGTTTACATGTACAACCCCTGGCAAAAATTATGGAATCACCACTCTTGGAAGATGTTCTTTCAATTGTTTAATTTTGTAGAAAAAAAAAAAAAATCACAGACATGCCACAAAACTATCATTTCTCAAACTGTCAACCCTCTGGCATTAAGAAACAATAAAAAAAGAAACAAATATAATAGTTGTGGTCAGTCACAATTGCTTTTTTTTAGATCAAGTAGAGGAAAAAAATATGGAATCACTCAAATCTGAGGAAAAAATTATGGAATCATTAGAAAACACTGCACCATTATTACTTTGTTGCACCACCTCTGGCTTTTATAATGGTTTAAACTCTCTGAGGCATGGAGTTAACTAATGACAAACAGTATTCTTCATCAATCTGCCTTCAACTGTCTCTTGCTGTTGCCAGATCAGCTTTGCAGGTTGGAACCTTGTCATTGACCATTTTCTTCAATTTCCACCAGAGATTTTCAAATGGATTGAGATCCGGACTATTTGCAGGCCATGCCATTGACATTATATGTTTTCTTGAAGGAAAGTTTTCACGTCCTTTGCCCTATGGCAAGATGCATTATCATCTTGAAAAATGAAGTCATCATCACCAAACATCCTTTCAACTGATGGAATAAGAAAAGCGTCCAAAATTTCAATGTGGACTTTGGCATTTATTGAAGACCATCTCCCCTGTGCCTTTACCCGACATGCAGGCCCATATCATCAACAACTGTGGAAATTAACATGTTTTCTTTAGGCAGTTATCTTCATAAATTTCATTGGACAGACACCAAACAAAAGTTCCAGCATCATCACCTTGCCCAATGCAGATTCGCGATTCATCACTGAAGATCACTTTTATCCAGTCACCCACAGTCCACGATTGCTTTTCTTTAGCCTACTTTAACCTTGTTCTTTTCTTTTTAGGTGTTAATGATGGCTTTTGTTTGGCTTTTCTGTATGTAAATCCCATTTCTTTTAGGTGATTTCTTACAGTTCAGTCACAGACATTGACTCCACTTTCCGGCCACTTGTTTCTCATTTGTTTTGTTGTGCATTTTCTGTTTTCAAGACATATTGCTTTAAGTTTTCTATCTTGATGCTTTGATGTCTTACTTGGTCTACCAGTATGCTTCCCTTTTACAACCTTCCCATTTTGTTTGTACTTGGTCCAGATTTTAAACACAGCTTACTGGGAACAACCAACATCTTTTGCGACATTCCACAATGATTTATCTTCTTGAAGGAGTTTTATAATCCTCTCATTTGTTTCAACTGACATATCTTGTGTTGGAACCATGATTCATGACAATCTGCTTTGTGCAACAGCTCTCCGAGGTGTAAGCACTCTTTTTAAACTGAAGAATAATTAGCAAATCTAATCTGCTGCAGATGTTTTGTTTTTAAACTGCAAATTACAGAGTGATTCCATAATTTTTTCCTCAGATTTGAGTGATTCCATATTTTTTTCCTCTACTTGATCTAAAAAAAGCAATTGTGACTGACCACAACTATTATATTTGTTTCTTTTTTTTATTGTTTCTTAATGCCAGAAGGTTGACATTTTGAAAAATGATAGTTTTGTGGCATGTCTGTGATTTATTTTTTTTCTACAAAATTAAACAACTGACAGAACATCTTCCAAGAGTGGTGATTCCATAATTTTTGCCAGGGGTTGTATAATGAATCGATATTCACTTTAAACAGCAGCACTGGCGCTATTCATCTCACCTGGTTGATGTCACATTTACATTTTCGGCATTTAGCAGACGCCTTTATCCAAAGCGACTCACATTACAGTTACAGTGTACAGTCTGACCAATTGAGGGTTAAAGGCCTTGCTCAAGGGCCCAACAGCAGCAACCTGGCAATGGCAGGGCTTGAACCAGCAACCTTCTGATTACTAGTCCAGTACCTTAATCACTAGGCTACAGCTTGCCCTGTGGTCACTACAGGGTTGCCAGGTTCGGAATTTTCCAGCCAAATTTATTTATGTGAGGATACTTTCTTTATTTGAATTATTCATTTATTTATTTAATGTGGGATTTGTTTTCAAATTTCATTTAAGTTTTTTTTACACAAAAAGGGAAACGTGCAGCATTGTTTGGCATAGTTTGTACCTACCTCAGAAATAAAAGGGAATTCATTATTTAAATAAATGAAAGATTTTATTTTATTTTTTAAAGAGAAATAATAAAAGGAAACGTCATAATTTGTCTTCAATTTCATTTTGTTAAAAAAAAAAACGGGAAAAAATCGTATCGTGAATCGCATCGCATAGTGGGTAGAGTGTATCGTTACATCCCTAATTGATATACTTCGGTGTTCTGTGCCATGCTTACACAGTGGATATATTCACGAAAGGAAGGGCAGGTAATTCTCATCTGTTAGTCTGTATTCCTTGTCAAGTGTTGATATTATACGTTGTTCTTTAGATCATTTTTATTCCAAAAACTTGAGTACTGTTTTAATTTTGGCTTCTCTTAGTCTTCTAGTCCCGTTGCTGTAAGTATTTAGAACATGCAGTTATATAGAGAGTATACAGTATAAAGACCTGTGATTTAAGACCTAAAATACAGATACATATTGGGGGTGCACAATTACTGACTGACAATCACTCTCCTGGGCCCTATTCATCAATCAAAAGGTACGACTCTTATTGAACTGATGATTTTAGTTGGTGGACCATTCCCAGCACCGCAAAGCACTGCAAATGTGTCCTTCTGAAACGTGTTAAATATTTACTCAGGGCACCTGGGAATAACATGCAGCTATAATCAGTAGTTTGTTCAGGCGGCATGATGGGTCAGGCCAGGACTTCTGGTGGATTCTGCTGTTTACCTGTTCCTACTGATTAACATCCTGAGCTTTACATGGGAATTATTCACATTACAAGTTCACAGTGCATTTCTGTTCTGCATTACCAATACCCCTCTGACTACAGGACACATACAGATTGTATGAGTGTTCTGAGAGGAAGACCTGCTGTCCCAAATCCTCTATTATATGGCAGAACTGAAGCTGTTTTTCGATGAGAATATCACTCCGTCCTATGGGCTTGGCAGAGTCTGTTCAAACAGTTTATTTCTAGAGTAGATAGCTAATGGGTTTTTGGAACACCAGGGTTAAAATTAGTGCTCATAGTTTACACTAACATTTCAGAAATATTAGTAAGCTCATTGTTTCTGTTTTTCTTTCTTTTCTTTTGGCTGTCTTTGTACATTTAGTGGTTGCTACAGTGGATCACACTGGTCCACAAACCTGAATTGTCACAGTTCTTATGCCTGATGCATTTACGTTTTCTGCATTTAGCAGACACCTTTATCCAAAGTGACTTACAGTACAGTGACAGTATACTGTCTGGCAGTGGTAAGGCTTGAACCAGCGACCTTTTGATTACTAGTCTTGAACCTTAACCACCAGGCTAGAACTGCCTGATGCATTTCCCGATGCGACTCTTCACTCTCACTAACAAGTGCATCTCCCAATGACTAGGCTGTTTGACCTCTCCACCACCGGCCAAACGAGATGCCCAACCAGCCAATAGTGCTGCTGAGATTTTAATCATGGATCTAATCAGTAGTAGGCCAGCATGATTTATGACTTGTGCCATTGGGATAAACTGGAACAAACTGCATTTGTTAAGTAAAAAGAACATGTATTGACTTAACAGTACAATCACATCCAGAAACTTATAAACTCTAGCCTTGTCTGTTAATTATTTCAACCAGACAATCCAATATTGCACTTCCAGGTTCAATATGATCACTGCTCTATTAGGACCAACTCAGACAGAGGAAAACCACTACTATGTTAGAAGTATAGGAGATGTTATGGTTCTTGTCTGTAATTGAACTGCCAGTTCACGAAACCCTGGAGTCGACTTGTTTACAAGCAAATCAATAATCAAGGGAAAAGCTTTTGAATAAATGATAAACTATCATTTTTAATGTAGAAAGTGTGATGTAGGCATGGAGTAGACAATAAGCTCCAACCTTCATTAAGAAACACAACAAACGCAAATGTAAATGCAATGAGTGAACCACAATAAATCCAAACCTTTATTAGATGTGCATGTATATCCATAAAGTATTCAATCACTCCCTTTCTTAACCGCTTATCCAATCACAATCGCGGGGGGGGGGAGCCTATCCCAGCTTTTCAATGGGCGCAAGGCACACAGTAACACCCTGGGCGGGGCGCCAGTCCATCACAGGGCAGATACACACACACACACACCCATTCACCTACAGGGCAATTCAGTGTCTCCAGTTAACCTGACTGCATGTTTTTTGGACTGTGGGAGGAAATCGGAGCTCCAAGAGGAAACCCACGCAGACACTGGGAGAACATGCAAACTCCACACAGAAAGGACCCGGACCGCCCCACCTGGGGATCGAACCCAGGACCTTCTTGCTGTGAGGCGACAACGATACCCACCGAGCCACCGTGTCGCACTCCATAAAGTATTATCATACAAAATGTAAGACCACCTAAGATACACTAGTCTTTCATAGGCTTAGATAAAAATATCTGTAATCTTTCTTTTGTTTTTGCAAAACAGAGCCAGCATGCAAGGGAATGAAGCTCTATAGCTTCAAATGACGTAGGTACGGCATGTTATGGTTAGTGATGCCTCAGCTGTGTTAGTTCTATTTCTTGACACAGCTTAATGAACAGCCTACTTTTGTTTTCGGATTATTAATCACTTGCCTGAATTAGAAAAAGGCTTTTAGTCTGGAAATTCCCCATAAAGTGACTACAAATGAAAGTGAAATGTTTTTCGGCAGAATTAACTGATAGCTGAGTAAATCACTATCAAAACCCCCATCATTTTGGTCATTAACTTCTCTGACAAGAACAAGAATGAAGAAAATCTATCAATGCTATTACCAGAAGCATCAACGTAACCGTGCAAACCACTAGTAGTAAACAAGACCACAGGCGGAAAAAACACGGTAGGCTCTGTCCCAAAAACTCAAGTCATCCCATTGTGCAGGAAATGGCTGGGATGCCAGAATGTGTGTGTAGTCGAACCCCCTGAAGGATTTGTGCTTGTCTTTTGCAACATCCTTCCCCAGAGCTGGTCATAGCCACAGTTAGCACCCACGCACCAGACCCATAAACACAACAGGAAGGTCCGACCAACAGTTTGCTAGTAGTGAAAAAAGTTTTGCAGTACCACAAACCATACAAATAATTTAGTTATTTATTAGGATTTTAACGTCATGTTTTACACTTTGGTAACATTCATGACAGAAACGGTGGTTACTCGTTACACAAGATTCATCAGTTTACAAGTTTAATGTCAAACACAGTCATGGACAATTCTGTATCTCTAATTCACCTCACTTGCACGTCTTTTGGCTGTGGGAGGAGCTCCTGGAAGAAAAACCAGGCAGACACGGGGAGAACATGCAAACTGTGTCTGAACATGCAAACTCCACACATAAAGGACCCGGACCGCCCCACCTGGGGATCGATTTTATTTATTTATTAGGATTAGGTACACTTTGGTTACATTTATGACAGAAACGGTAGTTATTCATTACACTCGGTTCATCAGTTCACAAGTTTAATGTCAAACACAGTCATGGACAATTTTGTATCTCCAATTCACCTCACTTGCATGTTTTTGCTCCCGGAGCAAACCCACGCAGATATGGGGAGAACATGCAAACTCCACACAGAAAGGACCCGGACCGCCCCACCTGGGGGATCGAACCCTGGACCTTCTTGCTGTGAGGCGACAGTGCTACCCACTGAGCCAAAATGACGCCCTTCACACAAATAAATATCTGTGTCCACAGCTCGTAAAATTCAGAGTCGCCCACGTGTTTTTGCTACTAGTATTTTAATTGAGTGTATTAATTAATTAAGTGTATAAGTGAACAGATGCTCTGTGGCTCTGAAAATTCAGGAACAGTTGTCACAAGCATGTGGTCATTGATTCAGCATATCCTAATAACGTTCCATCATGAATTGTTGTATTTTATTCCCTTTTCTGAACCGGTGTTCACACTAGAAGGCACGCGGACAAGTTTGTCAGTTCACAGCTCGTGCTTAATGTTCTGGATACGAACTGCAGGGCTGTTGCAAGAGCTCAAACATGATTAAAGACTTTGCACATGCCCTACATAAATCAGCTGATTTAATGCACACTTGGGTATACAGTAGATTGTCCAGAAAGAGTTGCGGTCACAGGCTTTATAGAAGTCGATCGGAGAGTGAAAAGTACAAATCTTTCCACCCCTGTGATTAATATAATTTCACCTCTGATCTAATGTACAGCGTGTATCTTAATAAAGCTCGTTCTTTCCTGGAAGAGTATGTTTGGTTCAAATCAGCATGCTGACCGAACACAAGCTTATCACCTACAGTGAAAACCAAGCCGACCACCGGGACATATGGATCCCATAATGCCTTGACCTTTTTACTAGAATGTGTGAAGGAATGTGTGGCAGTTTAACAGCCTGTTCATTCATGCTAATTACTAATTACACAGCATTGGTACACTGGTGTGCTGGAATCCCACAGAATAGAAAGCTGACAGGTTAAAAGTGAGAAACTGGATCCTACGCACCAGTGTTTGTCAGTGTGAGTTCAGCATTTCTAATCGCCAAGGTCACTACATGCACATACGCATAAACAAGTACTGGCACCACCACTGGGTGTCATATATCAGCACTTTTTGAGCTCACCTTCTCTTTTCAGATAGGAAAGAGGCAAGGCGGTGCGTAAGGCAAGCATAAGACCTAAAAACAATTAGAGAGGACGCCAGGTTAACTGCTAATTTTGTTTCCCTACAGCACATTCAGGACAAACCTACTGACCTTGGCTTCCCACAAAGGCTGGAATCATAATCAAGTGTCTAAAACATATTAGGATCTTTGAAAACAGATGTCTTGAAATAATACAGGAGTGAATAGAGGTGCAACATTAGCTACAGTAGGAACCCAGACTTAAAAATTCTTGAAATGTTTTGGCTGAACCTAGTAAATATTTAGACTGCACATTCTAACATATCTACAGTGTAACCAGCATGTGCCACCCTTTCAATAACAAAGCCTACTTGCCTACCTCAAGGTTTCTTCCTGTAATTTTAAGGGAGTTTTTCTTTGGCACTGTCACCCATGGCTTACACAATAGGAGTTTTTGGTCTGTTGGTCCTGGATTCTGTAAAGTTGCTTGGAGACAATGTTCATTGTAAAAAGCGCTATATAAATACATTTGACTTGACTTGACAATCTGGGTGTGTTCAAAAATACACCTCAACCTCCCTTTTCACTTATAACTAAGCCTGTGAAATGTAAAAAATGATTAATTATTGTCATGAACCACTTTATTCTGGTCAGTGTCGCCAAAAAGTCGGATTGTACGGGAAAAACACTAGGTGCAAGGTAGGAATACTATGGACAGGGCACCAATCACAGGGCTTTGATATCTGGACACCTAACCATGGGTTTGATAGACATCCCATTTCAGAACTGTGAACAATAATATTAATATGTGAGTTGAGGACAGCCCTCCATTACTGAGAAAAAAAAACAAATGCTAACAGGTAAAATGAATTATATATAATAAATAATTAGGGATGTAACAATGCACCACAAGGCGGATAATAACCGATTCAAAAATTCGATATGAATCGATATTCACTTTAAACAGCAGAGAGCACTGGCGCTATACACCTCGGCTGGTTGACGTCACTGGCGCTATACGGCTGGTTGCCAGATTCAGGGGTTTTCTGCCTAATTGAGCTTAATTCCAAATTGTTTTGCAATATTTGTACCTACCTCAGAAATAAAAGAACATTCATAATTTAGATAAATAAAAGATAATCACAAACACAGTATTTTATTTTCTTTTTTTAAGAGAAATAATAAAAGGAAACTTTGTCATAATTTGTCTTTAATTTCAGTTTTTAAAAAATCGGGGGAAAATCGTATTGTGAACCCAGTATCATGAATCGCATATCATCATGGGTAGAGTGTATCGTTACATCCCTATAAATAATGTGTGATATATGTTAGGGGGTGGTCATTTACCTATTCTAAAACCTCCCTATGCAAAAAGCAAGGTCCATAATGACATGGGTGGACAAATGTAGTGTGAAAGAACTCCACTGGCCTGTGCAGATCCATGACCTCAAGTCCACTGAACACCTTTAGAATTTACATTTTTGTCATAGAACTTAACTTTTTTTTTCTCATCAATCATCAATGCTCCTATCCCAGCAGACATACTCCACAAACCTGTGGAAAGTCATTCCATAAAACTGAATATTGCAATTCTATGCACAAAACGGGTGTGTGTGGGGATGGATGGGAGTTTATGTGCTACAAAAGACAGTGGTAGTTTAGGGGTTAAGGTAGTGGACTAGTAATCAGAAGGTTGGGACTTGAGCAAGGCCCTTAACCCTCAATTGCTTACACTGTATTCAATCGTGAGTGTTAGTCATTTTGGGTAAAAGCATCTACTAAATGCCACAAATGTTAGTCAACACCAATGGGTTTAAAACTTTACTTACTTTACTTTTATAGTGATTTTAAAAAACCGAAAGATGCTTACAATTTTCAGTACACAAAGCATCACAGACAACAAGTGCATACAAATGAGAGTACATACAAGGAGGCAGGGAAAAGACCTGATGGAGGGGCAGTGAAGAGGTATGTTATGAGATGTCCAATGAGTTTATGTTCAGGTATCCACATTCCTTTGGCCATTCAGTGTATTTTCTTCAATGTGATATTTGATATTCCTTATTTATTAATGCAGTTATTCCTGGAAGGTTTGAGGTTGAATTACAGAATCGTACTACAGGTGGCTACATTTTAGTGCAAATCTACGTGAGCTTTCCAAACGCCAGCAGCACGCCTATAAAACAAATCTGACCAAAAAAGACTAATGGTTACAGTGTGTTACGGTTAAATCAAGTGTGTGAAGGTTTCAAACCGTAACCTTGTCTGTATGAAATAGGGATCTCTGCTACATTTGGTGTGGACATACATTCCTCAAAACAGAGGGAATATTTATCACGAAAAAGGGCCCCCAAATGCAGAAATGGCTCAACCTACCCTTAGCTTCCAAAGCCATCGTGCACTGAACCCACTGGCCTGTCGTATATAAATCCTATACTATCAGTGCACTAGCTTAAACTAGCTAGTATCAGCCAAGTGGTTTTCATTACAATGTATCCACGTGCCACTAACCAGAAAAAGCTGGTCTTGACACAAGACGCCAGCTCAAGGATGCTCCAGCTGAGCCATGGCTGGGATGAAGGGGCCCACTGTACATTCTACAACATGCTATCTTAATCATCCCTAACGTGTTCCGTGTTATATTGTAGACGCAACCTTTACCCTAAAACAGCAGAGGGTCTGTTAAACTATATGACGTCAGGTTAATTTGTAAAGAGGAATGGCCATTTAACCCTTATTGCTTACTAAGACTCATACTAGTAAAGTCTGAATAAATGTTATTCTATGTTGTTCGACAGGTGTCGTATTGTACCTATGTAAAGCGCAAGTGTTGGACATCTTATGTCAAAAACTATATTTCTGCACACTCTAGCTATAATTAGGTCCTTAAAAAATTAGACTTGTTTTTTAAAAATCACAAAATTTACGGATTTTTTTAAAGAAAAAAGCCACATTTCAGTGCAGTCATTAAATTACACTCATTAATTGAATGATAGAATAAATAGAAGCTACAATAATCAGCACAGCCTACCTTAACAGAGTTTTCTAAACTCAGTTACCCGAGTCGTGTTTTTAGCTGCCTTAGACTTTGACATCTTGGAAATATTGTCTAATCGATTGCTAGTGTAACCGAGCGTCTTTAGACTTTAGGTAAGTTTATAAAGAAAGAAATAAACTGTACATAGACAGACTATCGGGAGCATAATACTTTACTGGCTTGTTCTTTTGAGGCGCAGCACAGACTATGAAGAGATGATCGTGTGTGTAGAGAAGCACACTTTTCCACCGATTATGCAATACAAAATGCACTCAATACATCAGCACGTACATCAAACATTGTCAGCACACGACACCACAGAAAGGTCCGTTACACTAACTTAATTGCCGTATGATTGCTAGGACCACCTCATATTGCGTACTGCGTCTCAAATTTCATACACTGCACAAATGAAAAAATGTTAAATCGCTAAATGCAAACCATACATTTTGAATTTCACAGCAAATTGGATATTACACAGGAAACGGCTCATTTTACGGCCGTGAATTAAGTAGGGCCTTAGCTATGATCAAAAAGGAGGATTAGCAAAGTTAAAACAAAAAGGAGGGCACCCAGGTGGCGCAGCGGGATATTCCGCTAGCACACCAGCGACGAGATTCTGAACTCCTTGGTTCGAAACTCATTGGCTGGGCGCCATCTCGCGGGTTTAACTGGCAGTGCCTGCAGCAGACATCTGGACATCTGCTAGGGCAGGATGACCGGACTATGTGGGTGGGGTCTTTAAACGCTGTGTAAGGACCCTGATTGGCAGATAGAGAGGCACCTGTGCAGAGTGCATAGGTGAAAAAGGGTTCCACTAAGGGCTGCGCGTGGGTCGAAGGAGGCGTGAGCAGCAATATACCCACCTCGACTGCAATCAGATTGACTACACTAAATTGACTACGCTAAATTGGGAGAAAATGCTTAAATAAAAAATACAAATAAATAAAACAAAAAGGAGTTTTGCAAGTTAATTTTCAGATATTTAAAAAAAAGAAAAACTGTGCGCATACCTAGAACAGAACCACAATCTAGTTAGTCCGTGTTTCCATCAACTTGCATCAATGTGATGAATTGTTCAGATGGCTACTAGCATGTGTTCTATGCATCACTGGACAAAACGTTATATAAGAGATCTGCATAACAGCATCAGTTTCAAATTCTGTTTTCATTTAAAATAGTTCTGTCTGAGTACACTGCACAGCTGTTCCTAGAAAATATAAACCACACATGGACGAGCTCTCTTCAAAATAATGATTAAAAAAAACCCACAAAAGCACAACAGGCATTCTTGACTGACTTGCATGTTTTACGTTAGATAAACTGACACTCATACTGGTTTAATTCATAGCTCAGTCTAATCACCGTCCACACTGCACTGATACACATGATACCTCTTTTGCAAGGATACAGGCTTGACCAAGAGGGTCAGGATTAAAATGAGGTGGCATACCAAAGTCTTTCCAAACACTTGCGCCGAGGGCAAAAACACACCGGAGAGCGCATATTTGACCTCGCTTCATATACATGACCTGTTAACTGCTTGAGGTGCAATGTCTCTGCCTGCTTTTACAACTCCCATATCCAGTGACCTGCAGTGCTGTGCACACGTCCACTCGGCTGCAGATGTTGAGACTAACAGCCTCGCTGGTTCAAAACACCAAAATATGCCAGGAACTCAGAGCGACTTCATAAAAGCTCCACTGGTAAAATGCAGCCACGCTGTTAAAATCCCCCAACCTCATGATGTAAAGCTGTAAAACAAAGGGCTACCAGCAGGACCTCATTATGACCTGATTGATGGAAACATGACGGTTAATAGAAGCATACTACCTTTGCTCTGAACAGGGAGAGCCATTTCATATACAGAGTGACACGCTATGCCCTTTGCAGACAATGCACAATCTCTCAGGCACGGCCAACCGTGCCACCCGTGCACCCTTATCTGCTGCTAGTTTAGAAACGCATTGATCCTCCACCCAGAACTCACTTGGGGAAGATACACATCAAGGCTCTTTCTTGTACCAGCACCCAAGTGGTGACACTCCGTATATGATACGGCTCTCCTCATTCAGAGCGAGGGTAGTGCAAATGGAAGTTTATTCCCAAGTGGTGGAACGAACTTCCTCTGTCTGTCCGAAAAATACGATTAAAAACCCACCTCTTTACCAAGCACTTAAGCTAATAACTACTCGTACATGTAAAAAATGGTTCTAACAGGGTTTCAGCAAATTTGTGTTCTTGGACGGTTGTTTACTTAAACTAGTAGGGAAATGTTTACTGTGGAAGCACTTCTGTAAGTCGCTCTGGATAAGAGTGTCTGCTAAATGCCGAAAATGTAAATGAAATCACAGCTTTCTGTCTTAATTTGCATTGTAGCAAATAAGCAGGGAAAATCTATCTATTTATCGACCCACCCACCCATCCGCCCACCCATATCTACCCATCCATCCACCTCCATCCATCTGTCTATCTACACTAGCCCACTACCGCTGACATCCTGGTTTAAATCTCAGCACGATTGATTGATTGATTAGTTTTTAGCGCCGTACTGACACACTTGCTTCTTCACTTTGTGTCATTTAAAACGAATTATAAAAGATGTTTTAGATTTAAATATTTCGTGTCTCGTTTTCATTAAAAAACCTCAGTCTTTCTGAGTTTAGTGATTTGTAGTCTACCAGTATGTGTTTGATTGTTAGTCTCTCTTTACATCCATGGCAGGTTGGAGCATCCTCCCTAGTGAGGAGATGCTTGTGTGTTAGCTTAGTGTGTCCGATTCGGCATCTTGTGAGGATGGCTTGGTTTAGTCGACTGTCCATTCTAGTGTGGGTTTGTCCTACTTTTGTTTCTCGTACAGTTTGTTTTGTGGTTTACTGTCCCATTCATTCTGCCATTTGTTTTTAAAGAATGAAGATATTTGGAAAGGCATCTCTGGGGGGAATGGGTCGTGTGGTGATCGTGTCTGCAGTGTTCTGGCGATCAGATCCGCTCGATCGTTTCCTTGGGATCCAGCAGTAGACTACATTATATTCCTGTTCTTGTAATTCTTTATCTTTTCTCAGTATTTCAGAAATAATGAGGTGATCTGTGTCAAGGTGTTCCAAGTCTTTTAGGCATGATTTTGAGTCTGTAAAAATAAGGAATTTTTTTAAGGTTGCTTGTTTGGATATATTCTAGGGCTAATAATAGAGCATAGCCTTCTGCGGAGAATATGGAACTGTAGTTTGGTAATTGTATGCTGTGTTGGTAGTTTGCGGATGTGATTGCTGCTGTGACTCTCGTTTCAGTTTTGGATCCATCTGTGTAGATTGTCATATGGTGTGGGAAACATTCTCTGGTTTCTAGGAATAAACGGTGGTATTCATTTGAGTGGGTGTTTTGCTTTTGTTTTTCCGCCAGTTTCAGTATGATTTTTGGTGTTTTATAGTCCCAGGGGGGTATTAGCTGATGGGTCTGATTCAGTGAATCCATGTGAAGCTCTGCACGAACATGATTGGTTAATGTCCAGGGAGGTGGGGTGGGGTTGGTATTAGTCGAAACATGCTAGCCATTGGAAGCTGCACTTTTCAGTGCACTCTCAGTTCCAGATAAAATAGGAGGGCTGAATCAGAAAGGTCATCCGGCATAAAAACTGTCCCAAGTCTGGTATGCAGACCAGATCTGCTATCCTAACTATCCAATAAAAAAGTGCCAGTCTATAGAATGGTCTGCCAAATGCTGTAAATGGAAATGCAATTTAACTGGCAGTTATTTAATAAATCACAGATGATATCACGATAAAATTTTAGACAGCAGTCAGGAGTTTTTAAAAATGTACGGCTGGCTTGTTCCATAAATTACAAATCCAAAACAGGAAATGGAATCAAACCAAAGCGCCATTTAAATACAAATCACTTGTCCATGTGGTGAAAGGCTGAAGAGAAATCAGTGCAAGAAGCTGGAAAAAATGTTTCCAAAGCTGTAGCTCAACATTACTGAACCAGTTAAACCAATAGTATGCCAGGTCATATACCGCCATTGCAGACATTTCAGTTTAGCACGGACCTGGCAACTGCCTGCAACTGCCTGCTTCTGCCTTTTACAGAGCAGCACAGGTTGGCACTTGAAATCAAAACCTGCTTTCGTCTATGAAAAGACGCCAGGAGGGTTAATTAACAAACAAAAGGCGAAGATTCTCTGCTGGTATAATAGAGGCTTTAGCTCAAGGAAGAAAGAAACAATCTTTTAATGCTTTGGATCTGGTGTATTTATAGCTGACACACACTTGCATTCACTTAACAGCATTAACGAGATGTAAAGAGCTCCAGGCGAGTCACGTAGTCATGTATTAGAAGACACTGGAGTTCAGTAGAGAGCAGGTAAGTGCATGGCCTTACCTGAAGAGCGCAGTTAATCATGCGTACTATGTGGTCGAACTGCTGGTGGTCCAGGATGGCACGGTTTTGCTGCACGTGTAGACTGAGCTCTTCGGTCAGACACTGTCGAGCCGCCTTGCCTTTCAGAGCGCGCAGGGCAGCCGGAAGAGCCTGTGACACAAGAACACATCATATTTAGCACCATAGAACAAGGGTTTCTGTCAACCTTGAGCACTATTTAAGAGTCGCTGCTTTTTGATGTCAGTCAACAGTTTTTGTGTCTTATAATGTGCTTTTGCACATTTCTATTTTGGCCATGCCAGTATGAGCCAATTATACTTTATTTACTGCACAGTGGGGTTTATTACCACTTCTGAAATTAATTCTATTTTGCTATTTTTATTTCATTTATTAAAAAAGTATTATTACAACAATCATATAGTTAACTTAATTTACAGTGGATTCAGAAAGCATTTTGACCCCTTGACTTTTTGCACACGACTTTTTGTTTGAATCTAAATAGATATTTTATTTTTATTTTATTAGGATTTTAACGTCATGTTTTATACACACTTTGGTTACATTCATGACAGGACAGTTAATTACTGGTTACACAAGATTCATCAGTTTAAGTTTAATGTCAAACACAGTCATGGGCAATTTTGTATCTCCAGTTCACCTCACTTGCATGTCTTTGTACTGTGGGAGGAAACCGGAGCACCCGGAGGAAACCCACGCTGACACGAGGAGAACATGCAAACTCCACACAGAAAGGACCCGGACCGCCCCACCTAGGAATCAAACCCAGGACCTTCTTGCAATGTAGTGACACAGCTACCCACTGAGCCACTGTGCCACCCCATATATGAATAGATATTACTGCCATGTTTACCCACCAGTGTACACTTCTTTAACACAGTTTACTCTTTCAAAATGTTATTGATGATCAAAAACTTAAATCTCATTCACAAAAGGACACAGACCCTTCATTCAATTCTTTTTAGAACCCCCTTGGCAGCAATTATTGCTGCAAACTTTTTGAAATGTCTCTATAAGCTGTGCACACCTGGATTTGGGCAGCTTATCCCATTTTTTAAGACAAATCTTCTCCAGCTCTGTCAGACTGGATGTCAAACATCTGTGATCTGCCATATTCAGGTCTCTCCACAAATGTTCAATCAGGTTTAAGTGTGAGCTTTGGCTATTGTTCACAAAACTATACAAAGATGTGTTGTTTAGGCAATTCCTTCCTTATAATCTTTTGTTTATTATTTAAATGTAGACCATTATTCTCAAAAGGTTAAGTAAAATTATATTATATAACATCTATAAATATAATCCTTAAAATCCTAAAAACATGCTATTTATGACTCATGAGCATGAATTCCAAACATATCTACTGCAGTAATAGATAGGCTATGTTTAAGCTACCGCTAAATTAATTTCAAATTCCAAAAACTGCAACAGTACACCCAAAACCAAAAGGATTACATAAAAGGTTACATTTCCAGGACTGTTGCAACCTCTGGCTGCTCTGCTAACGTGCAGTCCAGATTTTCAGATCAGTTGTGTAGAAATGGCTATACGGTGGTGATGGTTTTACAAGCTCCATGGAGCATTTAACAGTGGGGCTCAGCATTTTTGTAGCCACCAAGGAATAAAAGATTGCATATTAGACCCAGTGGGTGCATGAAGAAACTGGCTAGCATCTCACCGCCATTATTAGGGGTCCATATCCATGAGGATCTAGGTAATCCTTGTTGTTTGGGTAGTTTAGGGAGTTAATTAGCTGAAGAAAATATAAAAACCTTAAGCAAACAAGAATGCTGGTTAATGTTAGAATAATATTTCTGTTTGTGATAAAGGAAAGAAAGATAAGTGGAGTATGTGTGACTGTTTGTTCACCCTTTCCTCTTCAGCTGGTGCATGTATACGACTCCCAGATGGAGGTTTGATGGGGATTTCCATACTAAGAATGTATGCAGTAATATGGTTCGGCCTTAGGGGCATCATGTTCCAGATGTGTGTGTATGCATATACTCAGGTCAGGTTTAGTAACTGTTGATGAAAATGTGCTTTCAATTCAGTAAATATCTAGTCATATCGTACTGTTAAATTGTGTTATTTTCATTCTGATACCAATAAACATTATAGACAATAGACACAAAAATGTGCATTGTCAGTGTTAAAATTATCACTTAATAACTGGTATTTCTCACTTTGTCTTATTTAAAATAAAATAATGGACATTTAATTTACATTTAATAACCCATACCACCTCTTAGCACCGGAATGAAGAGCAGGTCACTAGTAATAGCAGGAGTTTATCTAACTGTTCAGGTTCTTTCTGGACTTGCCACTAATATACATTTACATTTTCAGCATTTAGCAGACGCTTTTATCCAAAGCGACTTACACAATGAGCTAAACACGATGAGCAATTGAGGGTTAAGGGTCTTGCTCAGGGACCCAACAGTGGCAACTTGGTGGTGGCAGGGCCTGAACCGGCAACCTTCTGTTTACTAGTCCAGTACCTTAACCACTGAGCTATCACTGCCCTATATAGTATATAATATATAGGTGAAAAAATAAATTCAGGCTCAGGAATCGGCAGAATTCTAAATAAAAGATCAACATCTAAATAAATTTTTGCAGCAGCAAAAATTTGTCAACTGTTCTGCTGTAGTGTTTGTGCCAAGATAGTAGTTTGTTTTATTTCCTAATGAAGCATTTACATTTTCAGCATTTAGCAGACGCTCTAATCCAGAGTGACTTACAGAAGTGCTTCCATAGTAGACATGACCTTACTCTGGTTTAAGTGGACCACAGTCCAAGAATTTAAATCTGCTAAAACCCTGTTATAATTTTTTTTTTGCAAGAAATGAATAAGTGTGTTAGTAAGTAAGTACATGTCAGCTTAAGTGCTTAGTAAAGAGGTGGATCTTTAATCATCTTTTGAAGACAGTGAGAGACTCAGATGTTCGGACAGACAAGGGAAGCTCGTTCCACCACTTGGGTGCAAGCAGAGAGAACAGCCATGATGCTTGTCTTCCTCGAGTTCTGGGTGGAGGATCAAGTCGAGCAAGACTAGTGGCTTGAAAGTTGCGTGGTACAAAGCGAGGTTTTAATAGACCTCATAGGTAGTTTGGAGCTGGTCCATTTTTGGCTTTGTAGGCGAGCATCATCGTTTTAAACTGAATGCGTGCAGCTACAGGAAGCCAGTGAAGAGAACGCAGCAGTGGGGTGATGTGGCCGTGTTTAGATTGGTTAAAAACTGGGCTAGCAGCTGCATTTTGAATGAGTTGGAAGAGTTGGAGGAAGCATAAATTTACTTTCTGATCCTGTTAGCAAATACCGATACAAACTTTTATTAATTATTTGATTAAAAATTTATATAGATGAAGTTGTTTTGCTGAATCATTTTTTTTTAAATAAAATTAAGCCGGTTAACCTTTAACTGGTTAGATATCTTTCCATTACAGCAGTGTTTTAGAAACCACTTGGTATTTTACTGTCTATATAAGCCACCCCTAGACATGATACAGGGTTGATTTTAGTTCTAAAGTTTAAAACCAGGAGAAGAAGGCTTGTGTTAGAATGTCAGACAGCTACAAAGGTATAGGCTGGTAGATTTGGATTATTTTTGAAAGCAGCTGTTTTGCTGCCCACAAAGACTCAGAATTAATAAATTCGCTTTTTGGAAGAAACTTTTAAAAGCTCTCTGGATGTTGTGTTTTGTGTGAGCAGTGCTGACAGAGAGAACTGAATGGAACTGCAGATTTGCCATTTGACACTACCAAAGGGATTTATAAACTAAACTTAAACTCATTAAAGCTGTGAAAGTGATAAATCTTTGTTAAACCTTTGGCACTGGATTCTTATAGACTTGCTTACTGAAAGGTTGAATTATTGGATCATTTCTGCACAGTGCTTGGCAAGAAAACTAAATCAGCTAAATAAAGGCTTCCTCTTAATTACACAGAGATTACTTAATAAGAGGCTGATGTAACACAAATATAGAAACAAAAGCACTTGTAGCAGAATGATGTCACGGTATTGGTGCATTTATTTCTGATACTGCTAATAAATTGAAGTGCCAGTATTGGAGAAAATTTTAAAACAAGTGCAACTTCATAAAGGGTTATTATTATGCAAATAATAAAGGTACCCGTGTGGCGTATTGGTACATTATGCAAGTCCACTATCGCCAGGATCCAGGGTTTGAACCCCAGTGCTAGCTATCAGCTGACCGGGTGTCTAGATACAGATATGACTGGCCATGTCGGATGGTGGCTGAAACCCTGTGATAGATACCCACCACGACCTTTACCAGGATAAACCGATGGTAAAACATGAACATTGGTGAAGGATTTACCTTCTCAGTCTCCAGCGTTTTGTTGTCGAAAATAAATCCGATGCAGCTTCTCACCACCTCAAGACGCCGGGCACTGTTAAACACAGAAGTGGCCTTCCCTGAGATCGACACTGGGATAGAGGGACAGAGAGCATGGTGTCTGTTAAACAAGGCATTCAAAATGGACAAACAAGAACAAGATAATAGAATCTAAGTTGTGAAATGAGATACAAATCAGTATTGTTAAGGCATGATCTATAAGCAGTGTTTGTACCGTTTCATTATATTTCAATTACTTTCGTTATACATATTTATCAGTAGGCATTCATGTGGCGCAGCAGTTTATTACGCTAGCGTACTGGCTGTACAAGCACCTACACAAACACCCTACAAAGGTTAAGCATCCTGTCCAGGGTATTCCCGCCTTGCTTCTAGTGTAAATAAAAACAAAAGCGGTTGATAAAAATGATGTATTATTTTAGAAAACAGGTTTAAATGTTTGTTTTTGCTATTAATAAGTTTCCTTGAGCTGTACTTTAAATGTATAGAAGAAATCTGTATTCCTTCTGGCTCCAAATCTGAGAACTTTGCATCAGAACCATGAGAGATGGCCACTGTTATCAACACCCAAATTTTATGTGACCTGATCTGGTTGTTGAATTACCGACTAAGCATACATCTAAACCTTATGTTGACAACTATTAATATCTTCTCAGAGAACTGAGGTGACGCAGTGCAGCGCCAAAGTCAGCAATTTAACTGCTTTTATTCCCACTGTTTTTCCCCATTGCATTATCATCAACTGCTTTATCCTAGGACGGGGCACAGATTTGCTGCACCACCCTAGCACCCCAATTCCTCTTTTATCTGGTTTAAACCGGGTGATATAGGGAACACCTTCTTCCATATTATTAATAAATAGACATGAATAACCTCTCCTGCAGTATTATTTATCAATTACACTAGAAATCGTCACACAAACATCTGTTTTAAATCTTTGTCAATGTTTACATTTGATAACAATCATCTCTGCACTTCACATTGTTTAAATGTATACATACACATATATAACCTAGCTTATTTTGTTTTATTTTTCTACTAATTTTATTATTTTAAATTACCCTAGCCCCCATTTCATCCTCTCTATTCTCACTGTTTCTCTTTATGTTTGCACATTTGTAGAGTTCCTAAGATCCCAACACACATTTCAATGTACAATTGCTGATAATATTTGTACAAATGACAAATTTCTTTTCACAGCATTGCAAACTAGTTCTTTCTGCTGACAGTAATATTTGCTCAGACATACTTACCCACTGGAGGACCAGCAGGCACCACACACTTTCTTTCAGATCGGGTACTGACGGTGGCATGGCTCTGTTTGACTAGGCCCTCCTGCATGAGCTCCTGCGTTTTTTCCTCGCTTATCAAGGGAAACGGCACCATGTGAACTCGAAGGTGAGAGCCTTCGCTAGGTCGAGGTACTTTCTGAAAGGCCATATGGGGGTTGGGGTTCTCCTGCAGACCGGAAACACAGTTATTAAGCCTCGTGTTCAGCTAATCATTTAGCCCCGCCAGAACCTCCCTGACATAAAGAGACAAGTGATGAAAAATGCCTTCATCAATCACAGACCATATTACCAGATCCTCTCGGGACTGGCCACTCCACTGATGTTTAAAACTTTGCTAAACAAAACTAAAATGTCAATGTCAGGAACGTCAACGGTCAAACATTTGGCAGAATCAGAGTGCTTAATCAACACAATGCAGAGCACAGAAGAGAACAGTTCAGAAAGAAGTGCACTCAGGATGAACCGCAAAATGCAACGAACAGAGGGAGTTCATGCTTGTGGGAGGCAGAGAGGGAGAGAAAAATACTTAGCCAGAAGGTAGAAGCGCTGGTTTGGAAGAATACTTTAAAGCACTTACGTTTCTGTAGAGCTGCTCGGAGAGCTCCTTCACGTGCTTCTGCAGCTTGGCTGGGTTCTCATCTTCCTCTTTGAAGCGGGCCATGTCCAAAGCCACCAACTGAAGAGACACCAGCAATTTCATGTCAGTCTCTTTATTAAAGGTTCATCAGAAAGTTTGAGTGAAAAATATGTACGATTAATTAATCAGTTTATTTATCCCCTGGGATTCATTAAGCATGACCTGGAATTGCAAATTAATTACTGGTCTGATTTACATTCAATTCAGAATAGGCACATACATTCTGCCTGTGTAAACACCTGTCAACAACTTATACACCATTTGATCCAAATTTAAGAAATTCAGTATGGTTGCTATTTTTCCTTGGAGTGGCATCCTGCAAAGATTACACCAAGAGCACAAATAGGATTTGTCCTAGATGTCCTAACACTTGTTGACACAATGTTCTTTTTTTAATGGGCTATGCTTAGAGACTGAGGACTAACACTAAAATCACATACCAGCTCTGAAGAATGGTGGATAGGGCATGAAATCTTAAGCCACTGATTTAAAAATTAAGTAAACAATACATTCTACTGGTAGATGTTCAATACAAATTAAATTTAGACAATAACAAAAAATATATTACAAAGGAAGAATATTTGTGTTTAGGATTGGCCGAGTAAGAAACCAGACCTTGATGGAGTGCTGTTAAAGACTTTTATTATTAAGAAGACTATTAAATACTTTCTAGTCTGGATTAAATGATTAATATGTTTAATAAAGACAAGCAATTCCGAAGGCTTTCCAAACATTTTCTTCTAATTGTTTGAGGTTCCAGTGGAAAAAAAATATTTCGGTATGAGAAAAGGCTTGCATTTACCTCATCAAAGAGATCACAGGCTCTGTAAGGAGGCCCTCTTTCTGACACAAACCCTGCAAAGGCCATGCCATCCAGCACTTTGGGCAGGAAGTCGTTCTCGATTAGGCCTCGCTGGCCGAGGAAGGCAGCCTGCAAAAATCAGCAAAGATATTATATGGCATGCCTAATCATTAAGTCAAAGTTTAGTTTCCTGTAAAATCTCTGTTGTAGCCTAAAGGCCTAAAATGCCACTGTTTGTGTGGAAATGAAATGATCAGACGATTACAGAGACAGTAGTAGCCTAGTGGGTACCAATAATAGTTGACAGTGGTAGCCTAGTTCGGATATCAATTTTAATTTATTTATTTATTAGGAGTTTAATGTCATGTTTTACACACCTTACATTCATAACAGAAATGGTAGTTACTCGTTATACAAGATTCATCAGTTCACAAGCCATGACAATTTTGTATCTCCAATTTACCTCACTGCATGTCTTCGGACTGTGGGAGGAAACCGGAGCTCCCGGAAGAAACCCACACAGACACCGGGAGAACATGCAAACTCCACACAGAAAGGACCACCTGGGGATCGAACCCAGGACCTTCTTGCTGTGAGGCGACAGTGCTACCCACTGAGCCACCGTGCCGCCCGGGCTATCAGTTAAAAGGTTGTGGATTAGAATCATGACTGTGCCATACAGCCACTGTTGGGCCCTTGAGCAAGGCATTCTCAGCTCAAGGGGTAAATACAATGACTAAGCTTCCAAACAAGCTGGGATATGTGGATAAACATTATTTTATATACATACATAGCAGGGGAACACATAACCATTTTGTTATAGCGGGGGGGTAACACTGTGAGAAGAGAGCGAGAGCGATGGATAAAGAAAATGCTGGGTTAAGAGCAGCTGGCACACAGAGATGCTTGAGAGTTAATGGGGAGATGTAGTGCATTCCTCAGCCATAATCTGAGCCATGTGGGGTGCTCGGAAAAGAATGTGGAAAAAAAGGTTGTTGTGGAAACGTCCTCTCAAGCAAACAAAAACAACAGGGGGTTAGAGTGAGGGCTCACACGTACATCCAGAAACAAAATCAATTTGGATTTTTCTGCATATGGCTCATCAGAAGGTCAGTAAATGAGGATGTTTATAATCACTGAACACATGAGTTGCTTGTTAAAAAGATTCATGTAGGTCAGATGATATGCTTAGAATGGCACAAGATGCTTAGAATGCATGATGCACATTTTTGTATAATTGTGTAACAATTTTTAAGTTACATTTTCTGTCTTGCATTCTGGTCAGGGGCATGGCGGGATCTGATTGCACCAGAAAACACAAGGCACGAACACCTTGGAGAGGGCTCCCAATCCAGCCATCTCCACCCCATCCCCCTTCTCTGACGTAGTCAATCATGTCTGTGTAGACGCCTGACTGGCCGATAGCACCGGTGAGATTTGAACCCAGATCTTAGTGGTAGTAGGCTAGCGTAAGTGCATTTACATTTTAGGAAGCATTTAATGAATTTATAAATTTTATCACCAACAGAACACCATGCCCACAGTGAAGCATGGTGGTGGCAGCATTATGTTTTGGGGATGTTTTTCTTTGGCTGGGATTGGGGCTTTAGTCAAAGTGGAGGGAATTATAAAAAGCTCCAAATATCAGTCAATTTTGGCACAAAACCTTCAGGACTCCGAATGAAAAACCAATGAAATCTTAACAATGACTCTTAGACAGCTTCAGCTATGATGTGTTACATAAACACCACCCAGAGATTCAAGTGTTCAAGGTGTCTTTCAACCACAGGGAAAACTAAGGAGCTGTCACAAAAGCTCAGAGGAGATCATTTCATGGCACCAAAAAGGCACAGGGTATGAGAAGATTCCCAAGTTTTGGAACATTCCTAGAGACACCATTGGGAGTGTTGTGTGGAAGTTTCGATATAATGGCACAGCAGCAAACCTGCCTGGGTGTGAGAAATTAGCACTTTGAATAGATTTTTATCGTTTTAAGTGTCAATTCTGGACAAATAACTAAATGTAATCTGATATAATAAATGGCATGTAAAAAGATTTGATTTACGAAACATGCAATACTGAAAACCAGCAGAAAACTTGTTAACAATATTGAATGAATGATTCCTTTATTAACTAAATAAGTGATCTGGTGTAATCCTGTTTGATTATTTCAGATCAGATCATTAGTCTGCATAGTCCACAGATGCCCTTCCTGAAGCAACCCACCTATTTATTCGAGCTTGGGACCAGCACTAAAGGTGCAGTGATCCTGCTCATGGCTAGGCTGACGTACCACCATGTGCCTACTGTGATTTGTGAGCCCAGCTCAGGATTCGATCCCCCCAAATTAAGCACTGCTGTTATCAGTTAACTTCATTCATTTCGCTAAATAATCAATCAATAAGGATTTTGAACCTAGAACAAACCAGCAGACAACATGCCTCGTATACCAGTGAGCGCAGGTCTAGACCGGTTTGAAGAGGATCGGGGTGGTTACAGTCATTACTCACTGATGGACGTTGTTGGCCCCCCTATAAACTATCCCTAGGGACAGGGGTTAATGTCAGGGTGCTGTGCTGTCTCTCACCTTGTGAAAGTGAATCACTGGTTCGGAATGGATGCGAATGAGCTGCAGACAGGACCTGTAGCCCTGGAACAGTTGTGCAAACAAGCGCAGGAAGACAGCTCTTACCTCCTTGTCCTACCAGAGACAGAAAGAGAGAGAGGTTGAATTCGGTGATGGACCGTCAGCTTTTATGTCAAGATAATTATGTCAGGCTGGCATTAGTCAGTGACGAGGTGAACATTTTGTGTTCAAAATAGACCAGGGAGGCGAGCTCATAAAAGTTACCGACCACATTTTTCAACCCCTTGGGGAGCTGATAAGAAACGTCCCGTGTAAGCTGCTACTCTTTGCGAAGTTTCGCCGGTGCTTTGGCAAGAACATTACGATAAAATACACGCTAAGAGGTCAGCAATGCAGACCCGGGTTATCAATAAAGCACTTACCAGCAGTTTGAGGTTGGATGGAGCAGAACGTGGAGGAGGGAAAGCATTGTCCGCTATCTCCAAATCTGGATGTAATACCTGGTAGATGGATGGTTGAAGTGAAGAAAGATCTTGTTCAGTCGTTACATGAAAAAACACTTCATTGCTTCATAATATGACTCACTGAAGCTCTATTAATAAAATCATGTGAATGTCAAATGCAGGTCAAATGCAAATGTGATCACAGTGTGTGTACGTGTGTGTGTGTAGCTACAGTTAGAAAGTGGTACGTACCATAGACAGTGTGGTCTGTGTATTCTGTAGCAGAGGCTCGGGGAGCTGGGACAGGTGGATACACTCTGGGATTTTTATTGTTCCACCATCTAAGTCAGCGATGATCACATCCAGCTGTTATAACAAATTGTTACAGAAAAAAAATATTGAAACCAACATTTTATCTGCCAAATAAAAACAGCAGATACTGGTGATTATTTTTAAGTGCTTAAGGGAATCAAAATGTGGAGCTTGCTCTGCAGTAAAGGGGCACCAGGTATCAGCTACACTGTTCGATGTGAACCACAGTGATACCACTGTGGTGGTGAGGGGGATCGAGGTGTTGATAACATCCTTACAGTGTAATGTTATTTTTGCTGTATCTTATCACTATAAATATGTCATTGCTGTAAAATTTTTTAACTTGTCATTTTTATACTGGACAAAACTAAAAACGCTTCTTAATCTTGTAATAATGACAACATTTATAGTATACACACTGATGTGATAAAGTCTATGAAACACCATTCGGAGTCTTAGAAACATATTACACACATTTTTATTGTATTGCACAACTGAGATGCTCGGCAAGGCAGGGAACTAGTTTAAAGATGAACAGTCACACAAAAAGTCGTGTGATTGATTAATTACCCCACTGCTCCTGCTTGATGAAGACACAAAGTTGTTGGTCTGGTTTTCTTTAATTATTAAAAATGTAATTGTTTTAAATTTATTTTAAAATAAACTATAAAAATATAATTGTTTAACTGCTGTACAATTTTTTAACTTGTTATTTTTATACTGGACAAAGCTGAAAAATGAGCATTCCATCTGTAACTTTGTAATAATGACAACATTTATAGTAAACACATTTATCTGATAAAGCATATGAAAGACCATTTGGAGTCTTAGAAACATATTACACACATTCTATTGTATTGCACAACTGAAATGCTTAACAAATAATCTTGTGATGGATTAATTACCCCACTACGAATTAAACATTTTAAAAACGTTTGTGCACCATGCAACATTTAGTTTACGATGCTGTATTAATATATTGAGTTCAGTGGTAAAAGTACTGGACTAGTAATCGAAAAGGTTTCTCCTCCTGCCTGCTTGATGAAGGCACAATTAAAGTTGTTGGTCTGGTTTTCTTTTAATATTAGAAATGTAATTGTTTTAAAATTATTTTAAAATAAACTATAAAAATGTAATTTTTTAAAAAAGTTTTTGAAATAAACTATAAAAATGTAATTGTTTTAAAATTATTTTAACATAAACTATAAATGTAATTGTTTTAAAATTATTTTAAAATAACTATAAATGTAATTGTTTTGAAATTATTTTAAAATAAACTATAAAAATGTAATTGTTTTAAAATTATTTTAAAATAAACTATGAATGTAATTGTTTTGAAATTATTTTAAAATAAACTATAAAAATGTAATTGTTTTAAAATTAATTTTAAATAAACTAAAAATGTAAACAAAAAATTAAATTCTTTTTAATAAGCATTCCATCTGTAATCTTGTAATAATGACAACATTTATAGTAAACACATTTATCTGATAAAGCATATGAAACACCATTTGGAGTGTTAGAAACATATTACACACATTTTATTGTATTGCACAACTGAGATGCTTGGCAAGGCAGGGAACTAGTTTAAAGATGAACTGTCACACAAATAATCTTGTGATGGATTAATTACCCCACTACGATTTAAACATTTTAAAAACGTTTGTGCACCATGCAACATTAAGTTTACGATGCTGTAATAATATATTGAGTTTAGTGGTTAAAGTACTGGACTAGTAATCAAAAAGGTTTCTCCTCCTGCTTGATGAAGGCACAATTAAAGTCATTGGTCTGGTTTTCTCTTAATGTTAAATATGTAATTATTTTAAAACTATTTTGAAATAAACCATAAAAATGTAATTGTTTAACTGCTGTACAATTTTTTAACTTGTTATTTTTATACTGAACAAAGTTGCTTCTTAATGAGCATTCCATCTGTAATTTTGTAATAATGACAACATTTATAGTAAACACATTTATCTGATAAAGCATATGAAAGACCATTTGGAGTCTTAGAAACATATTACACACATTCTATTGTATTGCACAACTGAGATGCTTAACAAATAATCTTGTGATTGATTAATTACCCCACTACGAATTAAACATTTTAAAAACGTTTGTGCACCATGCAACATTTAGTTTACGATGCTGTATTAATATATTGAGTTCAGTGGTAAAAGTACTGGACTAGTAATCGAAAAGGTTTCTCCTCCTGCCTGCTTGATGAAGGCACAATTAAAGTTGTTGGTCTGGTTTTCTTTTAATATTAGAAATGTAATTGTTTTAAAATTATTTTAAAATAAACTATAAAAATGTAATTTTTTAAAAAAGTTTTTGAAATAAACTATAAAAATTTAATTGTTTTAAAATTATTTTAAAATAAACTATAAATGTAATTGTTTTGAAATTATTTTAAAAAAACTATAAAAATGTAATTGTTTTAAAATTATTTTAAAATAAACTATAAAAATGTAAGTTTTAAAATTATTTTAAAATAAACTATGAATGTAATTGTTTTGAAATTATTTTAAAATAAACTATAAAAATTTAATTGTTTTAAAATTATTTTAAAAAAACTATAAAAATGTAATTGTTTTAAAATTATTTTAAAATAAACTATAAAAATGTAAGTTTTAAAATTATTTTAAAATAAACTATGAATGTAATTGTTTTGAAATTATTTTAAAATAAACTATAAAAATTTAATTGTTTTAAAATTATTTTAAAATAAACTATAAATGTAATTGTTTTGAAATTATTTTAAAATAAACTATACAAATTTAATTGTTTTAAAATTATTTTAAAATAAACTATGAAAATGTAATTGTTTTAAAATTAATTTTAAATAAACTAAAAATGTAATTTTTTTTCAAAAATCTTTTTAATAAGCATTCCATCTGTAATCTTGTAATAATGACAACATATATAGTAAACACATTTATATAAAGTCTATGAAACACCATTTGGAGTCTTAGAAACATATTACACACATTTTATTGTATTGCACAACTGAGATGCTCAGGCAGGGAACTAGTTTAAAGATGAACTGTCACACAAATAGTCTTGTGATGGATTAATTACCCCACTACGATTTAAACATTTTAAAAACGTTTGTGCACCATGCAACATTAAGTTTATGATGCTGTAATAATATATTGAGTTCAGTATTAAAGTACTGGACTAGTAATCAAATCCTGCCTGCTTGATGAATTCACAATTAAAGTTGTTGGTCTGGTTTTCTTTTAATATTATATATTATTCTTTTAAAATTATTTTAAAATAAACTACAAAAATGTAATTGTTCTAACTGATGTACAAGTTTGTAACTTGCTTTTTTTTATAATGGACAAAGCTGCTTTTTAATAAGCATTCCATCTGTAATTTTGTAATAATGACAACATTTATAGTAAACACATTTATCTGATAAAGCATATGAAAGACCATTTGGAGTCTTAGAAACATATTACACACATTCTATTGTATTGCACAACTAAGATGCTTGGCAGGGCAGGAAAATAGCTTAAAGATGAAGTGTCACATAGGCAAAAAAGAAAAACAAGTCTTGTGATTAATTAAACACCCCACTATAATTAAAAAATATATATACTGAGTTCAGTGGTTAAGATACTGGATTAGTATTCAAAAAATTGCTGGCTCAAGTCATGTTGCCACTGCTGGATTCTAAAGCAAGGCCTTAAATCCTCAATTGTATGTCACTTTGGATGAAAGTGTCTTCTAAAATGTAAATGAGTCGATTTCTCTACTGCTTGATGAAGACACAAGGAAAGTTGTTGGTCTATATTTCTTTTAATGTTTTCTCATAATTTTTGAAATGTAATTAATCTGACTGTTAGCAAAGTTTCACGTGGCATAATACAGCATTTCTCACTAACAATCAGCCAAACATGACCTTCTTCTGATGATATCTCAAACATCCCTTTACAAGATTCTTATATTACTCTAAACCAATTCCACATGACAAAGGATGTCACCTTTCAGCAGGCTTTTTACACTCAGTCTGTTTGTTCGCATGAATTACAGACCAAATGTTTCAGATATACAAGAGTACATACTCGTGTAATTATGATCAAATCTACTATTTGATTACAGGGACTGCAATTTCAGCTTCCAGTAAATGCTAGCCTTTCCCAGCACTGTTGCCTAACTTACAATGCAGCTACTATTAAACACTGACCAAAATCCTTTAAAAGCTTAAAACTATGCTTGAACTTTTTGTAAAGGTCTACACTCACCAACTCCTGAATCTCAATCTGGAACATAGAATGTACCCCGATGATAAAGGGAGTGGGCGAGCTGAGCACCTCCAACAGCCCAGATGGGAGGATGGGAATGTACGGGTAGCTGTGGTAGAAAGATCAGGGAGGCAGATGTTACCTTTGCTGCTTGTCAACGATGTTCAGGTCGTTTCACATAACTTACGCAAAACATTTTAAATAGTAACAAATAGATTAAGCTAACGAGAATGCTGTTATAGATCCTTGTATCAAAATTGCATATCATTGCAATTCACGTTACACCCGGGACCTTGTGGAGAGAATGCCTCACAAAACCCTGATCTGTTGCATTCCACCTTATATTAGAACTATGGCATTGTGACGAAAAATACACGGCATGGCGACTAGTAAGCTGAGCTGTAAAATAGGGATCCAGGTTTGCATTTTAGATAGCAAGTCTTCACTTCCTCGAAACACTTGGTGTGGCTTTGTAGCTCTTCAACATGATTTAATTTGCTTAGATGAACAAAATAATGGGTTTCTTTGTTTTAAACTATTTTATACTAAACTGCATGTGAATAAACCACCAATACAATCAGTCGATACAAATCAATAGTGTGTATTAATGCTGTTTTGCCATGTATTATGTATTAAAAGCAGTTTTGCCATGTATTATGTAAAAGGCTTAAACCCTGCATTAAGCAGCAACATGCATCCGGCCCTATGTTGAATAAAGCGCAAAATGCATATTATGTGAAAGCTGCCTGAGAGTACTAGGCTAGTAATAGGAAGACCACTGGTTCAAGCCCAACAACAAGCTGTTACTGTTGAGGTCTTGGAGCAAGGTATTTAACACTCAATTGCTGGCACTGTAATTAGCTAAAATTGTAAGGCATTTTGGATAAACGCCATAAATGTAAATGTATAATAGTATGGATACAAGAGGGCTAAAACATACGTAAAAACATTCATGTGTTTTCAAAACTCTAAACATTCAGTGTTTTTCTTCTTTTTTATTCTCTCACTAACACATACACACCTATATTTGAGAGGAAACATCAGGGCTTCTAATGCTCGGCAGGCCTCCTCAAGTCTCTGGTAGCTGGTTGAATGGAACAAAACCTTGTGTTCTGTCAAAACTGCGTAAAAAAGACTCAGAACGTTCTGGATGCCTGAAACGCAAATAAAGATCATTCAACACAAAAGGGAAAAATACTGAATAATGTTTGTGTTTTTGAAAAAGAAGCTGCACGTGTTGTTCACTAGGAGTTTTGTTAAAAACGTGATTAGTGAAATTTCATCTCTTGATTCGCAGTCATGACCAAAACAAAGGCCAAATGTCTGGAGTAACGTGAAACAGACAACTTTAAGCGGGCATTACAATAATACTAACCCTGAGTCATGTCATGCCGAACTGACAGCAATCATAGCAGCTCATATTGCACATAACACATGCTGACGTATCTAACAGGATTATACAAATATGTCCAAAAGATAGCCGATCTCACATTCTTTTAAACAATATAAATGAAATGCCATAACAAATTGACAGTCGGGGGTAGAAATGGTTTACAGTTCCTGTTGTTGTTTGCTATCAACATACCAGGGAGAGCATTAATCACATGTTTGAGAAAGATAAAGTGCGCCAAACAGTGACAGAGGCATCCGCAAGATTGGCTTGGGGTCAGTGGTTCAGCTATGCTTCTGGGTACAACCCTCAGTCACTATCAAACAGGAACAAGGCACAAAAATGAACACTTAACCGTGCTGGAATTCCACTTGAACTGGACAATAAAACGAGAAATGATAAAGAACTCTGGAATTCTGAGTCAAATATTGTCACTGCAGAGCCGCATTTAGGTTTATCTGAGTTATTAATGACTCACTAATTCACACCCTTGGAACGCACACGCCCACTACAGGCTTTATTACTATCCATAAACAGACCCTATGAAAACTGATTTTCCAATAAAGAAAGCAATGCAGGAATATTTTACATTTATGTCTCTCTTATGTCAATTACACAACATTTACATTCCCATCTGGTGTCCTTGGCCTCTTTTGGAATAAATAGCTCACTGCGTCGGGGTAAGAGAAGAAAACAAGTTTCATCATCTTCCCGATATCAAGCCATACACAGTTTCTCTCTCTTAATCTCAATCTCTAACCTTGATTCATTTATTTATCAGTTAAAACAGTGGTTCATTTCCAACCCTAAATAAGTAAGGGCAGCCAAAAGGCTACATACAAACAACAAAATAAAGGCACGCAGTAGACAAACTGCTTCCTGTTCCGCCAGGCCTGCACTTCCTGCGGAGTGTGACAATGATGGGGAACATTCTTTGTGTCTGACTGAGTCCCTGTTTCGAAATTGAGTAATGAGCTTTGAACACGTCTCCCAAAAACGACAATGCTTAGGATTTACGTTTATGGAGTTTAGCAAACACTCTTGTCCAGTCCCACTTACAAAAGTGCTTTCTAAGTAAACATTTCTTTACTCTACTACAAATACACACCAGGTGCAAGTTCCACTGACAAAAGTACAAAAAATAGGGTTTATAAAGTAAGGATTAACACCATATAAAGTTCAACTGTTCTAGTAGAATTTTCCTGACATTTACTTAGTTGCATCTTACAGCAAAAACACGGTCTGCAAAGAGCTTACAAAGTATTAAAGATATCTCATTGTTTGAAGGTATCAGTCACCAATAGAATATGGTACAACAATGACATTACCAAGAACTGGACATTCTTCCGAAACTGATAAAAAGTACTGGTTATGTACTATATGTAACAGTGTCAACAGTGTCATGTATTCTTCATATGTCTAAGCTGTGGGGTAGGGTAGCAAGAAAAACATCCAAGCCAATTCATCTTTTGACATGGTTATTTTCATACTTTACAAATGAACCCTTGTAACCTGTAGATAAAAGAGACCATTTCTATTAGAACAGCAAAAATCCGGTGATGAGTCAGAAAAACTTACACCTCCCAATGACTAGGCTGTCAGGTTTTCCACAAATGCCAATCACAAATACCTCAAGGAAATGATGGCCTGAAGAAAATCCACTGTCAGAGACCTATATCGCAATCAAACTGTGCCAAAATACATACAAATCCCTCTGACTCACAATTACACAACTGTATTTCCACAAGGTACTCCAACTGTGCACAGCCCTGATCTCATTGTCCTGCAACCTCAATGTGACTGCAGATCTTTTTTGCTTCTCTGCAAACGTTCACAGCAAGTTTTATGTAATCTAATCTAGTTGCATTACAGCACGAGAAAACGTTATTGAGCAGACCACATTGTGACATCCAGTTAAGAGTAAAACCAAATATGAATTGATCATGCTGGAATTCATATCAGAAAGCCAGACATATGAGACTAATCATTGCTGTAGACCCAGAGTTCAGACTAAGTGAAACACGTTGGCAAATGCTTTATATGTTATTGGAACAGGCACTTTCTAATTCTGACGTAAACCAGATGTCAAGGTAGGGATCATTTGTCCATCATACAGACTCAACCTAGCTCTAATACTGTCCAGATAAGTGTATCAGTGATAAATGTGCATGAGTGTATGTGCTATTTCAAATTCTTTGAGAATGAGGGTGCACGTTAGCTATTAAAACATTCCTTTCGAGGTCACTACGTATCGCATTCATGCAACACTGTTCTTTCTGCAAGAATTTGCTGGGCCTAAAGGTGGAACAAGTTGACTGGTCTTCATCGCCACTGTCCAACCTCGGCCACTGCCTGGTTAGGGTGCCTACACCAGAGGTGGAGTTTACACTAGTCTGTCCATACGTGGTCCAGACTCAGTGAGACTACGCCACTGTCAGGTGAAAAGATAAGGAATGGAAGCGCTTGTTTTCACCTAGCTTTTACTGCTTACAGGAAATGAAACACAAGCCTCATCATCTGTAGTCAGTTTGTCTTTTGCTGCTGGAGGACCCTGTTTAGCATATAGAGAGGCGCCTGTGTAGAGTGCATGGGTGAAAAAGGGTTCCGCTAAGGGCTGCGTGTGGGTCGGACTCTACACAGGCGCCTCGCTATCTGCTAATCAGGGTCCTTACAAAGCGTTTGAAGACCCCACCCACATAGCCCGGTCATCCCACCCACATAGCCCGGTCATCCCGCCCTAGCAGATACGTGTCTGCTGCAGGCACTGCCAATGATGCACGCTAGATGGCACTTAGTCAACCGGTGGCAATGCCGATTTTCAAACGGAGGAGTTCAGAATCTAGGTGCTGGTGTGCTAGCAGAATATCCAGCTGTGCCACCTGGGCACCAAAAACATATTCTTTATATTACAATTCAAATCAAAGTACAAGACCTGATTCCAGTATAAATTGGCATCATTTACCAGTGGCTGTAAATTGGGAAAATGTATTACAAAGAGACTAAAAGAGCATTCACTGTTACCCCACCATGTTCATAATCCACCTTAACTAGAACTTAAGGGTGTTGCTCTGAGGCCCAATAGAGGCAGCCCTTACAGAGGATGAAGAACAGTTTGAAGATTGTGGTATATGAACCTGTACCATGCTGAGCTATAAAGTGAAGTGAAAAAGACCCACCTAGTTGCTGGAAGAGTAGAGCCACACTTTTATTGGTTATTGGCAACCTGTCATCAAGAGGGATTTGAATCAGCTGCCGGTCTCCAGCTCCCAGAGAAAAGAGCTTCTGCAAATATAAACACAAACTGTGGAGTCAGTGACACGTTTGCCAGCATGGGGCAGCAATAAGAGACTTTTCTAACAAACAGTAATAGTAAGCCAGCATTTTAAAACAAACAAAAATAACATTTCTTGCTTATGTGCTTTGCCAGCATTGACTTCAAGCCAGGCATTATGGCCCAACATCAGTGAACAATGCACGTGTCCAGCTGTCCTTGTGAAATAAAAGAAAACAGGATTCATCAGACCAGTCCACCTTCTGTCATTGCTTATATGTTCCAATGCCTGCTTGCCTATTGAAGATGCTTCTGATAGATGACAGGAGTTAGCATGGACACTTTGACTGGTCTGCAGCTATGCAGTCCTTTACACAGAAGTGTTCGACGCACTGTGTGTTGTGACATATTCTCCTCATCACCCGTATTAACAAGCTCTGCAATTTGAGCCACACTAGCTCCTCTGCTGGTCTGTACCAGATGCCATAACCATCATGTCTTCTGGCATCAGTGAGTCTTGGCCACCCAACAACCTGTCTGTGGTTTGTGGCTTCTCCCTCCTCTGCCTGCACCCTGTCTCTTTTGGACAGACTTCAACCCAGTGGTCTGGCTGTTGATTTGGCCCTTCAGTTTAGCTACTTAGGTCTTCATGCTGATCATATCTGCTGCATTTATATGTTCAAAAGTTGCTACCATCAGCACAACATTCAAAATGTAAAGAAATATTTGTACTCTTTTACAAATGGGTGGTTTTGACCTGAAATAGTGTGAAAGTATGCAAGACTACAAACCACAGGACCAAAAAAGCGCCCTCGTGTTGTCCGTCCTGTTGAAATCATTTTCTGATGCTGCCGTTCTACCACATCACAACCAAATTAATTTTAGTCATTTTACTACCAGCACACAGGAAACCCCAAATCATAGGTTTACCAAAATAAAGCTGATAGGCATGGCAGCTCTCTACAGCAATATGACATATCTGGGAGTAAGACTTTGCCTGTGTGTGGTTCTGCACTCTAACACAAGGCTAAATAAAACGAACATGGAATTCAATACTAAACACGCTGAAGTGAAAACAGGATGGATCCATAGCGGCACGGTGGCTTAGTGGGTAGCACTGTCGCCTCACAGCAAGAAGGTCCTGGGTTCGAACCCCAGGTGGGGCGGTCCGGGTCCTTTCTGTGTGGAGTTTGCATGTTCTCCCCGTGTCTGCGTGGGTTTACTCCGGGTGCTCCGGTTTCCTCCCACAGTCCAAAGACATGCAAGTGAGGTGAATAACTACCGTTCCTGTCATGAATGTAACCAAAAGTGTAAAAACATGACGTTAAAATCCTAATAAACAAACAAACAGAAACAGGATGGATCCATACGTTATTACAAGTTGGGAGTTTTGACTCGGGTTGGAGAGCGAGTTTGCCCCAATCTTAAGGTTTCTAACTCAAGCTCTGTTTGATCTCAGTGCTATGCACTATGCAGCTGAGAAGAATAATGGCTGCAGGAGGAATTGTGAAATGTATTGGTGCATTACACCAAAACCTGTAAATCACAGTCAGTCCAGTTTGAGACCATGCTTCAGATCATTTCAGACCACATTCTTTCCGTTGGTTCTAAAACCGAAAGCTTTACTGTGTTATTAGCGATTCTGCTATGCTTTTCACATCTGTGCAAACTTTATTACACATGGATTTTAGCATTAAGTCCAACAAATGTAAACATATCACGAGTATAAAACTAAATACAGCTTCATACCACCAAATGTAAAGAACTAAAACAGAGTGAGAACAGTAATTGAGCCTATTAATTAAACATTTAAATACTACGTCTTCTTTCTTATTTACTTGATTATAAGAAAATTATTATTTTATGGTATATGACCAGCTTCAAGTGTACCTAAGAGAGAAGGAGGATAACTATTTATAAGTCAGGATAGGCACACAGTGTTCCTAAACAGAATACCAGAATACAAATTATTATAATTGTGTTTAAGGGGAATGTGGCCGAACATATGTGGATACTGCCTATATGTGGATAAAGTGTTTATAACATACCCATTGTTATCAGGTGTCTTAAATCAATTATTTCATTTCATTAAATCTCATTACCATAAACTGATTAAACTTGGTCAGGGTCTGAACAAATCTGGTTTTGATGGGAAACTCAGGGTGCAAGGCATGAATACCCTGGACAGGGCACCAATCTATAACTGGGTTTGGTAGCACCGCTGAGATCTGAACGCTGATCTAAGCAATGGTGGGTTAAGCAGTAGAGTGCTGCCACACCTTATCAAATATAAAAGTGATATAAACAAGGTCCATATAGACACGGTTTGACAAATATGGTGTGAAGGAACTCTCGTGGCCTCCACAGAGCACTGACTTTAAACCCAATGAATAGCTTTGGGATAAGCTTAATGTCCTTGATATGATGTTTCTAAGCCAAACAGTGGGATTGCACATACGTTTACATGCTAGTCAGGGCAGGTAGCCTGGCGTAGTAAAGGTATATTGTTGCAAACAGCATAAACGGCTTAAAATTGTGACTTGGATATACAAGGCTATCTACAAATTCAGCACTGGCTTTATGTTAATATGTTGTGTTAATATAAATATCTGCTCAGACAAATTTTAATGCTACTCTTATTTCTCAGAGATTAATGGAGTGCAGATGATGGATGGTAAATCTAGCTCCTTGCACCATGTCTCTTGGATACATACTTTAATTTGCATGTTTAAAGCAGCAGCCTTTAATTAGTACATACATCCAATTTCCAAATGCAAAAGAAAAAAATTTCAATGACACAAATGCATGAAGTTATTTTTTAGGCAGCAAGACAGCTGGATGTTATTTTGAGGTAATTAAATTTAATAAATTAATTTTTTGATATAAGCATTGACATTTGATACAATAAATGTTTGTATAAATAAATAAGCTCAGTGTGACCATGTTGGTACAGTTCGTTAATAGATTAGGTACGATACAGTGGTTCAATAGTTTTAAAAGATCTTGTATACTAAATATTCTAAAAGTAAAATTGAGAAAAACCTTCAAAAAACTGCATTAAATGTATATGGCAAAAGTCTAAAATGTCACATGTGGCATCATGACCTGTCTTTATTAGTTTAAAAAAACAAGACACCTAATAGGCCCTTAAAAAACTCCTCCTTCTATTAAATTTCCTATAAAAATACACGCAGTAAGACCTGACGCCTCCTCTTTGACCCAGCCACGCTTAAGGTCCTGAGTCAGACGAACTAAATAACCCTAAGTGACCCTCCGTGGCGCTCGCATTCCACTATGAGCCCCACACTGGTCCCACAGCGACACTAGCTCAAGGGTAGAGGCATTTAAGGAATTGTTTGGCTAAGTAATATCTCACCTGGGAGCCTCCTGCTGTAGGCACAGTGCATGTGAGGAGGCTGGCCACCAGACCCTCCAGAGGGAAGTTCAGACTGTCAATGTAAACTGTGTATATCAGCCCCAAACAGCCCTGAAGAAAAACAGACATGCAGTTTAGTCGATAAACACAGATACAGATACATACAAGATAGAAGTACATAGACAAAAACCTGTACAATAAACACAGATTCTCACACATGGGTGGTGTATTTGATTAGGAATGTCTCTCCTGGTTGTGCGCTACACACATCAGAGCATTTCACAAGGACTTGTAGTTAAGACTTAATACAGATTTAAAGTCACTGACAGCAGAAGTCACCACCACAGACATAAAAACGGCAATGTGCATGCATAAACAACTGTAATCATTAATCTAGTGTGCCGTTAAAGACATGGTGAGGACTCGCAACAATTCATCTTCCACAATCACTCATGACCAATAGTTAATTTGTAAATCATGAGGTGAGTGCAATGCCAAGGCAGCACTAAGTCACAAGGGGAAAAATGGGCCCAGGTTGTACAGGCCTAACTGTGCATTAAAAGCTCATCATAGTCTTCAATGTTTCCCTACAGACTAAAAGTCTAGAGCTTTAATCATTGCACAGAAAAAAACATCTTCATAATTAATACTAGAGGTGTACAAACACCTTTTTAAAGCACCCAAGTGCACTTTTTAAATTCTTGTCTTAATAATGCAAATATTCTGCATCCAAACTCTGATACTGTATATACAAGACACCTATTTGAAGAAGAATTAGAAGGGAAAAAAAACACCTTTACTTGTCATATATACATATACACGTGAGTAGATGAAAAATGAAACAATGAAATGAAAAACGTTTTTTTTCCGCATATCCTAGCATGTTTGGAAGGTGGGGTCAGAGCACAGGGTCAGCCACTGTACGGCGCCCCTGGAGCAGACAGGGTTAAGGGCCTTGTTTAAGGGCCCAACAGTGGCTGCATAGATTGGATTTGAACTGACAATCTTCCGACTGATAGCTTAATGCTCTACCCACTAGGCTACCACTGTAGTTGACGCAGTCACCTCACATTTAAATGATCTCCCTTGTTCTTTGGCGTTGCTTTTGAATACTACCAAACACAAACCACAAACTATTGAGTATTAAGTAAATACTCAGTTAATAATGAACTGAAGCCACAAAAAAAATCAATGCTCAATTAACAGTGTCAGGAAAAATGACATTAAAACTCCAAAAAAAAAACTCCAATTAAAATTTCCAATAGCCGACAATGAACTAAAGTTCAGGCCACTGATTTAAGACTAATCCACCTTTAGTGTGCATGTGCCAGCTCATAGAGAAAATGCTGCTGTTTAAAGCGGTGATGGATTTATTCAACTGTGTTTCTAGTGGAAGAAACTATAAGCACTTGACTGACTAATAGTTGTTTAAAGACTAACCATGTTAGCATGTCATGATAATGTTAAAGAAGGGCCTCCTAAATTAGTTTTATTAATAAAATACATTATGATGTAGTATTGTAGAAGCATCATGATGCATATTTAGCAGTTCCTGTGCACACAGTATTGTTGCAGTGTTTCAGAAATGCAGAGGTTACCAATAATAGGCCACTTGTTGAGCCCGTTATGATAGCGAAGAAGAACCGTCATGCCAACGTAGTTTATTTTACATTACCCTGAAAATTTCTGGATAATCCAGCCTGGAGACGAGGATCAGACTTTTGGGTGCAAACGCCTCAGCTGGCTGGATTAGACCATCGTCTTCCTCATCTTCCTCATCATCATTCTGCAGTGTCTGTTACGTGAAAAAAAAAAAATACAAGAACCAATTACATAAAGGTAATTACTGATGATGAATGTTTTTCACATAGGTAATATGTTTTGTGCCCATACATACGTATGTCTGTAGTGTAAATGCTACTGCAGTAACCACACACACCAAGCAAATAGAACTTCAAAACTTTCAATAGACTTTTGCCTGCCTATAGTATTGTCCAAAATACCTCTCCAGGCTTTCTCTCAAGATGGCTCATAAAACAAGTCATGTACTTGAGCCACAGAAGCTGGATGTTTAATCCGAGACATTAGGCCTGATGTGGTTTTGAAAAGGAACCTATTTTCTGCATAAGTCTTTAAAAAAATGACATCAGTGAAGAAAGATAGTTGGAACATTGACATTAACAATAGCGTGTCGAATCTGCAAGATGCAAAAAAGAAGAAAATTGCATTTAATGTGCTAAATTGTTAAAATATGTTTTAGGGGCAACCAGAACTTTCTTGTTAAGGGAGTTGGAATAAACAAAAAAGCCAGACAATGATCAAATAATGTCACACATCTGGCTGATTTTAAGGCTTTAAAGCATGGAGGTGGGTCAGTGATGATGTGGGATGTTTTCTGCTGCAGGAAATGGCAACCTTGTCCTGTGACTGGCAGTATGTATTTAAAGAAATCCCAAGACATTCGGAGAAATAAAGTTCTGCCTTCTGGCAAAACTGAACCTTGGTAATAATATTCAGCAAGACAGTGATCCCAAGCACACTTTTAAGTCAACCAACACTTAGTTTAAGAATCAGTGCTGTTATATCCTGGAGTGGCCTATTTAGTCTCCTGATTTATATGCTATAGAAAATCTTTGGTAGAATTAACAAAAAGTAGTTGCAGCAAAAATCTATCTTATCAGCTCCACTTACCATATAGAAGCACTTTGTAGTTCTACAATTACTGACTGTAGTCGATCTGTTTGTCTGCATGCTTTGTTAGCCCCCTTTCATGCTGTTCGTCAATGGTCAGGACCCCCACAGGACCACCACAGAGCAGGTATTATTTGGGTGGTGGATCATTCTCAGCACTGCAGTGACACTGACATGGTGGTGGTGTGTTAGTGTGTGTTGTGCTGGTATGAGTGCATAGGACACAGCAGCACTGATGGAGTTTTTAAACACCTCACTGTCACTGCTGGACTGAGAATAGTCCACCAAAATTATATCCAGCCAACAGCGCCCAGTGTGCATCGTCCTGTGACCACTGATGAAGATCTAGAAGATGACCAACTCAAACAGCAGCAATAGATGAGCGATCGTCTCTGACTTTACATCTACAAGTTCGACCAACTAGGTAAGAGTGTCTAATAGAGTGGACAGTGAGTGGACATGGTACTTAAAAACTCCAGCAGCGCTGCAGTGTCTGATCCACTCATACCAGCACAACACTCACTAACACACCACCACAACGTCAGTGTCACTGCAGTGCTGACCAATACCATCCAAATAATACCTGTTCTGTGGTGGTACTGTGGGGGTCCTGACCATTGAAGAACAGGGTGCAAGCAGGCTAAAAGAGTATGTAGAGAAACAGATGGACTACAGTCAGTAAATGTAGAACTACAAAGTGCTCCTATATGGTAAGTGGAGCTGATAAAATGGACAGTGAGTGTAGAAACAGGGAGGTGGTTTTAATGTTATGGCTGATCAGTGTAAGTGAACCATGTTTTGCATTCCACAACACAATACAAAAAATCAGTGTTCAACTCCTGACATAAGATGCTCTTGGTCTGGTTCTGATTGCCTCTTGAATCCTTAATAATGCGTAGAAGCTCACTGGTGCCTACCTTACAAGACCCCGCCGACTAAAGCCTTATGTTTGCTCAGACAAAGAAAACATGCCATAAGAGCCACAGTATTTATTGTGGTTAGTGAGGGATTAAAATACCCCACAGATCAGAAACACATTTCAGTATTATTGGGAGGATTTGGCTCAATTATGAAAGACAATACAGTACATTCCACAACTGCTTCTTTCAATCTGATAACATGAACATTAGACTCAATATTTGACACTTTTTGTAACTGTGAATTAAAAGTTGATCCTTCAAAAGTAAAACAATTTGGACTCCGCTTTTGATAGTTTATTGGGTCACAATATGCTTGTTGGACACCAGTTATCCACCGAGTAATAAAAAGTCTGTTGTTGGTTACAGATTTTTTGTCATTATAAAAAGGTTTGTTGTGTGTCATTTAAATTTCATTAGACTAGAAGTGATGCTGAAAGTTACACACACATCTGCTTGTAATGGCTTTAACGTGTGACTGAAATGTGTGCAGTGAGGGAGGACATGCAGGTAGTTGGTGGGACAGTGGAGAATGTTCACGACGGGGCAAGATGGAGACGAATCATCCGCTGTAACTGAAGTAGTAGCAGTAATTTGGGAACACAGATTTTTTAATTAGAAAGGAAAGTCAAAGTGCCACTTGTCTCAAAAATATATGTACATGTCTGAGCTAAAAACTAAAATAAGATCAGTGGTTATGTGGGTTGTGAAAAGGCTATGTTTGCTTGTCTTTAGATCAGTCTTGATTAGTTTTATCAAAAAGGTCTAAAACCAAAATGCAAAAGCATTTTAATGCTTAAATCAATTCAATTCAGTTCCATATTTCAAAAGCATATGGAGCTGTAAAGCATGCTGGAGGGTGCATCATAGTTAGGTGCTACATTGCTAAATAAAAAAATACTTTTTTTTTCTCTTTTTGACGCTCCTGTATTTAGGAGTCATCAAAGCAGATCATTCTGGTCTGAGTACTTGATTTGGCACAGTTTTACAACAGATGCCCTTCTTGATTTTTATCGGGGCTTGGGACCGGCACTGAAAGCACACCTACAATTGAACCTTCCAATGGCTAGGCTGTTCAGCCACCTCCCTTCCCAGAAATAGCTTATCATGTCTGTGTAGAAGCCCAATTAACTGATAATACTGGCAGTAGGCTCACATGTTTTATCGCTGCACCACCTGGTCGCTTAGATTTTTATTTTTTTTTCAAACAATCAGAGTAGCCGTCCGTGAGCTAGATTTATTTGCAGTCATGATTTGTAATTCCAAAAAACAAACACGGACGGCAGAAGAAAGCTGTCAATCATATGTGAGCTGAATAAGAATAGTTCTTTGGTCTGAATGCTTGACTTTACACTGCAGCTGCATGCACATGGGTGGCCTTAGGCCCTCGACATCGGAGCACAAAGTACAAGTGACTAGCATTAAAGCATCTCTTTGAGAGAGGATGACTCCCGCAAGAAATCGAGAGGGAGGGAGAACCAACAGACAGCTGGAAGTTATCACAGCCTCAGGACCTGACGTACTGTCACCCCCCAGCCAAACCACTGCATAGTCTTCACAATGACCAGAGGATATTCCATTAAACTGAGACATTTCAATAAAAAGCTGGTTAACCACTAGGAATTTTTTAATAATAGCTCATTAAATGTGACCAGATTTAGGGTCATAGTTAGGGTTGTAAATGGTTTGCTTAGGGATGCACCAATACAATCTTCTCTCCAATACCACTTACTAGTTCATTCCAATATTCATTCATTTCATCATTCCAATATTATTTTCACTGAACATAACCTCTTGATATTTGAATGTAAATACTGACAATTACATAAGTCTGCCCAAAATTATGTTATTTTATGGGGGTTAACGTTTCAGCGTACTCTTTGTGCCAGCCCCAATAAGAAGAAATAAAAAGTGTTGCATCAGGAAGTGCATCCTAAAAAGTAAAAAGTGCCAAATAAAATACGCAGATCATAAGTCAGATTGACATTCCGGATCAGTCATACCACTTTAACAACGACTGTTAACTGTTGTTAACAGTGACAAATAAACCTTGATTTGACCTTGACTTGTTGACAAGCAGAGCACTGATGGAAGCTATAACACTGCTGGAACAAGGAGAAGAAGGACAAGGGAGAGGGAGAAGGAATGTAACATGTAGGTGGTTGGTGTAACACAAGAGAATGTTCAGGCCAGGCAAGATGGTGACAAATGATTCACTGTGGAGAACCCTAATAGGAGCTGCAAAAGCTAAAAGAAGAAGTAAAGACTAAAGTCAAGTTTGGCGTCACAAATACAATGTGCCAAGCTTACATGAATGACTTTTACTGGTTGGATAGATTTGAATTAGGCAATACAGGGTTATTCATTCATTCATTCATTCATTTTCTTATCCGCTTATCCAATTAGGGTTGTGTGGGTGGGGTGGGGGTGGGGTGGAGCCTATCCCAGCTTTCTAATGGGCGCAAGGCACACAGTAACACCCTGGATGGGACGCCAGTCCATCGCAGGGCAGACACACATACACACACATACACACACATACACACACATACACACACACCCATATACACATTCACTTATAGGGCAATCAGTGTCTCCAATTAATCTGACTGCATGTCTTTGGACTGTGGGAGGAAACCGGAGCTCCCGGAGGAAACCCACGCAGACACGGGGAGAACATGCAAACTCCGCACAGAAAGGACCCGGACCGCCCCGCCTGGGGATCGAACCCAGGACCTTCTTGCCGTGAGGCGACAGTGCTACCCACTTAGCCACCGCGCCACCCAATACAGGGTTATCTTTTCTCAAATGTGAAGCAAGAAGCAAGCTGCATGCAGACGCTCGACCGACTGATAGCACAACTGGGGATTCAAAACCTGCATATTAATAATGAATAATAATAATTTTGGTCAAGTTAGTGGAATTTTTACACCATAATTGCTTGTTGGCTATTTTTCTAGCAGGAACATTTGTGAGAGACTTGGTTTTTCAAAGGGAAAAAGGTAGAGTTTATTTTATCACTGTATGGTTGTGTCTGTTGTCTGGTGGTAATCAGATGTGCATTTTTAGTTTTGTTAGTGATAGGAATTTAAGTAGCAGCTCTGCTTTAGCATGGCTGAATATTTTCTTTATGGTTAGTGCTGTGGTTAGCTGCTGTCTCAAGTGGTTGAAGATGTGTGATTGTGAGTGTGGTTTGACATCATTAATTCTAATCTAACAGTAAAACACAAGAGTAAATCAAAAGCACATTGTTTTAAACAGAAGTAGTTTCTTATTCTATTATTACAATAATCCAGATTTTCTTTTATAAATAGCTATTAATAAAGTAATTCTCATAACTCTACATTCGAGAAGAAAAGTCTAAATGGATTTCCCGAATACATGGGTAAACTAATGAACCTTTCCAAACAGTCTAGCAATAAAAAGTCATGATTCACTGTATTGCGATTCCACGCTGAACATCCACTCCACTAATTAAGGTTTGAATTTCAGATCCTGTGCCAATATTCATTCCAGTTCAAAAACCAGTTACAGGATGTTTGACACAGTAAATATTATTTACAGACGGTGTGCGGTGCATGCATCGGTCAAGCTGAAGAGTTTAATTTCTGAGCTGCTTTTTATTGGAGCAGTTCTTGAAATTCCTTCCTAAAGCCCGTAACTGGAAACAATCATGCAAGTAATGAGTTTATAAATAAACCTCTCGCTGAGAGGAAGAGAACAACAAAACCCAATGAAAAAAGAATGTAAAGCATTAAATCAAACAAACAGCGAGAAATTCAAATCAAGCCTGTACAGTTACAATATAAATCCAATCGATTTACCAAGTTCGAAGTTAGGGTAAGATTACACAACAATACCAGGTACTGGTGCAAACAATAGGTTAGCCTCTGAAATTAAAGTGTGCATATTAAGTGCGTATTGAGCTTCAACTTACACACTAGAGCTGACATCTCGAACTCATCTACCGACAGGCTGGACGCCTACACGAGCAATGATTGGTTTGTTGTTCAGGGAGGGTGCCAGAGAGGATTCCTCATAACTGATGCAATTACGATCTCTGCTGGCTGATTGATGGCGCCTGCACAGAGACTAGGGATAATGTGGTCAGGGTGTGTCTCTCCGTGTGCAAAGTTGATCCACACATGAACTCGCCTCATGCAGGTGCAAAGATGCAGTCGGCTACTGCACACGCGTCAGAGGGGGCGTGTGTTAGTCACGGCTCTTATCAGTAAAGAGTGGAGGTCAACATCAGTAGAGGGGAAGCGTAATGCAATCGGGTAATTGGATACGACTAGATTGTGAGGAAAATGAATTGTGGGGAAAATGCAAAAAAAAATGCTTTGTGTCAATTTATCTTTTTCTTCTTAGCAACAGACGAAGCAGCTGAAATGACCATGACCACCTAACTGAAGCTACTTTTTAACAAAATAATGTCCATGATGTTATCAAAAATTTTATCTCTGAATTCCTCAAAGATCACACCTTGGCATTATTCCAAAATGAATCCCAATGATCCCAACTGTCTTATGTATTGGTTTTATAAGGAACCATATGGAGAGAACCTTAAAAAGACTGTAAGTACAGCTTCAGTCAGCCTCACCTGCAGGTTGACCTCAGCCTCGTAGAAGGTCAGGCAGGAGCAGTAGTGTCTGTCCGATTCGATGTCCGTCAGCACCACTGTAAAAAAGGTCGGAGGTTTCCTTTCATGAGACAGCCTCCATCCCCCTGGCTGACAGAACTGTGGAAAAAGAGAAGCGAGCAGAAAGCACATCAGAGTTGCTAACAAATACTGTCAAGGTGTCACACTCAGGTGATTTTGCGCGTCATTTACCACAAGTTCACTTAGTGCACGCACCTTTCACATGATACACGACAAAACCGCTTTCTGCTGGCTGTACCACTAAGCACCAAGTTTAAAATAATAAACACGATTTACAGTTTTGTATTAAATGTATTTTTGCTAAAAATTTGATATTCTTTTTTTGGGGTAATCGAAGGGAGAAATAAATCTTAATAAAGAGCTACAAAGCCACAACAAGTTACCCAGGATCAGTTTGTTTGTTTGTTTATTAGGATTTTTACACTTTGGTTACATTCATGACACAAACGGTAGTTACTCATTACACAAAGTTAATCAGTTCACAAGGTTATATCGAACACAGTCATGGACGATTTAGTGTCTCCAATTCACCCCACCTGCATGTCTTTGGACTGTGGGAGGAAACTGGAGCACCCGGAGGAAACCCACGCAGACACGGGGAGAACATGCAAACTCCGCACAGAAAGGACCCGGACCGCCCCACCTGGGGATCGAACACAGGATCATCTTGCTGTGAGGCGACAGTGCTACCCACTTAGCCACCGTGCCGCCCTATCCAGGATCAGTAAACATAGGATTGCTGTCTAAAACGTAAAGCCGCTCTCCACATTTCACAGCTTACTAGTCGCCATACCGATTCATCAGTTGAAGTTTAATGTCGAAACAGCATCACGGCCAATTTTGTATCTTCAATTCACCTCACTTACGAATCTTTGGACTGTGGGAGGAAACCAGAGCTCACAGAGTTTGGAAGTAAGCAAAGAACAGAACATCATTACACAGGCTTGAAAGGTTGAACTGTACATGCTCCAGTAACTGCTGTGAGATTTCTGGAAGTTCAACAAATGAAAACACCAGGAATGATTGTTGTGATTATTGATGTACGTCAAACTGCACGTCCCAGTGTTTTGAGAGAGCTTACTGGAAAGAAAGGTGAGAAGGGACTTTCATGAGGCAGGTCGCCAGGTGTTGGTGTTGCGTTAGCTTGTTTGCCTAAAATGGCTGGTGCATTGTTGACCATGAGCAGGATGTCCTTTTTCAGCTACTACTTCATCCTCTCATCAGAGAGCAGGAAATGGCACACATCCGTCTTCTCCGCCACTCACTCAGTTCAGAATGTTATAGTCGGAGAGAGAAGGATGTAGAACACTCCAGGAAGTTGTGCGTAATGGCCTGACTGGAGGTGAAAGTTATTGGGGTTAACACGTATCTCAGCTGGCTTCTGGAATGGAATGGCTATTAAGTCAAAGTTGGGGATGGATAATAAGTGGAGCCTAGCCCCATTCCTGCCTTGTCTCTGCATACCCCCAACCCAATCTCTAAATACTCAAGTAACGTATTTGCAAGAAGGAGTAAGTGGTCTGCAGTGGTCCATTGCCTTGGCTCAGTATCTCTGAGATACAAGTCTCAGCTGTGCCACCAGTCTAAACGGGAACTCAACAGACACAACAGGCCCTGTTTGAGAAAGGAATGGCTAGGGTTTGCTAGTGCAGCTATACACAATAGTGCAGATTTGTTAGACCATTGTTTGTGGTCACGATTGGCCTAATTAGGATGTTGTGCATTAATTATGATAGGCCTGATTAATAGCTAAAATGATGTTAAAGTAATGAGTAATAGCTAAGCAGTCTACCCAGGTCCTATTATATCCTAATATGTATGAAGAGGAATTAGTGGCAAACTGAAATACAGTTACTACAGTGGAAAATGTGAAATGCAATGTACACACGTCATTGCTTTTCCATAGTAAAGCAATATCTCTATTAAATAGTTTTTACGTCGCTTGACCACTTCACTGAAAAACAACACACAAGGATTTGCATTTACAAAACAAAATAGCTCGATCAATTGTGTTTGTACAGGCACTTAACCACGGCCCAAATTCGGTAATGGATTGTGATTTGACACTGCATTTTCTTTTTGTACACTCAAAGCACCACAGTGAAATGTAGTACAGCTGTGAGTTTATTGCATTTCAAGCTCTGACAGTAATTCAGCATTTCATCCTTTTAAATGCAAACCTACATGTAGTCTATTGTTTCTCTGTTAAAAGGTCGAGTGATATGGCCGCTCAGGTGGCGCAGCGGTAAAAAACACACGCTGCAACCAGACTGGGATCTCGCATCGTATCGAATCTCAGCTCTGCCTTGCCGGCTGAAGGCCGAGCGGCCACATGAACAACGATTGGCCGGTTGTTCAGGTGGGCGGGACTAATCCGGATATGGGTCTCTCTCTGTCAGAATGGTGCAATTACGACCTCTGCTGGCTGATTAGAGGCGCCTGCACAGAGATGGGGAAGGAGTGCTCTTAGGGTGTGTCTCTCCGTACACAACGCTAGGTGGCACAACACTCGTCAATGTGTGGGTGACAAGATGCATACGGCTTGCTGCCCACGTGTCGAAGGGGGCGTGGGTTAGCTTCGATCTCCTCAGTCAGAGCAGAGATCGGCATAGGCAGAGAGGAAGCACGATGCAGTTGGGCAATTGGACGCGCTAAAGAGGGAGAAAAAGGGGAGAAAATGCATTTTTTAAAAAAGGGTAGAGTGATATTACATTAATGCAATGGCTATTTTACTTTTTATTTTGGCATGCTTTAGCACAGCACAGTAAAAGGAATAAATATGTGCCTTGATTTAATTTGACAGTTGATTGTACTTAATTCTGACACAAATTCATGATTTTGTTTTTCAAATGCTTGTGTATCGTTGAGAGATGTAAAAACAATATAACACAGGTCTTGCTTTTAATTTTGGCACGTATTCCGCATGTTCCTATGGATAAGCAATGACGTGTATTGCATTTCACATTCTTCCATGGTAGTAATTGCATTTCAGTTTGTCACTAATTCCTCTCCATACATATGAACAAAAGCATCAGAAGATCTGGTCGTACGTTGCCAACATCACGTTGACATGAAACGTCACTGTATGAGGAAGACATGAGCAACGTGCAGAAGCAGGGAGGGAAGGAAACAGAGAGAAATACACAGAAAACGAAAGAGTAACCTCTGAGGTAAAAACGACAAGAGGAGTAACCCGAATGCTTGAACCAGGATGTCCCTATCCAGCAGTAGACACAATAGCAGGCAGGAAATCTGTAACACTGAAAGGTAGAGGGGGAGGAGCGGGATGCTCCCCATATAACCAGATTGGGACAGGTGCCAGGAAAAAAAAAAAGAAAATATGCTAAGTATGCAAAAAATCTCTAGAGCAAAACAGATAAACATGGCAGCTGCATACCTGAGCACACAAAGGGGAAAAAACTAATGGAGAATTACCCTCTGAACTGCTACAGTCTGACTGGCAAAAACTCAGTCAAACTGCCAAAATTCTGGCCTGTAGTCAACCACTCAAAGCTTAAGCCTCAATTTGTGTTTCTTACACATGCCTGATTAATTAAATCAAAACAACAGCTAGCTTAGATCTGAAAGGTTCCTACAGGCTTGTCTGATTAAGACAGCAGGAATTATTTTAAGAGTCTTTTTACAGTAATATTAGCTTATGTTAAGACCATTCAGGGTGTCTGTAGGGAGCGCAGCAGCTAGGCTGAACTTGGGCAGCTCTATGTTGGTGCACTTCTCTGAGCCAGAAGCCTTAAGCTGTCTGCTGTATTCTATTACCCTGGATGACTAATCCAAGCACGGAGCCAATAATGAAGTCAGATCCCATGACAGACTGTCATCATAACAGCAGTCATAATATTTGATTATGACAGAATTGTTCTCTATTTAGTCATTTGAATGCATTTTTGCTGGAAGTAATTACAAAAGCCAAACACCTAAACAACTGGGTTTGTGAAAACAAACTTTAGGCAATTAATGCTGTGGAATAAACATCTCGTTTAATAAGTGACATAATGTACAGTATTACAATTCCACACTACATGAACAAACATGAACACCCACAGATCTCACCTAAACCCATAAACATACACCGATCAGCCATAACATTAAAACCACCTCCTGGTTTCTACACACACTGTCCATTTTATCAGCTCCACTTACCATATAGGAGCACTTTGTAGTTCTACAATTACTGTCTGTAGTCCATCTGTTTCTCTACATACTTTTTTAGCCTGTTTTCACCCTGTTCTTTAATGGTCAGGACCCCCCACAGGACCCCTACAGAGCAGGTATTATTTGAGTGGTGGATCATTCTCAGCACTGCAGTGACAATGACATGGTGGTGGTGTGTTAGTGTGTGTTGTGCTGGTATGAGTGGATCGGACACAGCAGTGCTGATGGAGTTTTTAAACACCTCACTGTCACAGCTCGACTGAGAATAGTCCACCAACCAAAAATATCCAGCCAACAGTGCCCCGTGGGCAGCGTCCAGTGACCACTGATGAATGTCTACAAGATGAACAGCATGTCATTGTCACTTCAGTGCTGAGAATGATCCACAACCTGAATAATACCTGCTCTGTGGAGGTCCTGACCATTGAGGAACAGAATAAAAGCAGGCTAAAACAGTATGTAGAGAAACAGATGGACTACAGACAGTAATTGTAGAATTACAAAGTGCTTCCATATGGTAAGTGGAGCTGATAAAATGGACAGTAGAAACAAGGAGGTGGTCATAGTGTTATGCCTGATCGGTGTGCATACATTAATCCACAGAAGCATTAGCTGGTTGGGAACTTTTTTTTCCATTTCATTTGCATCAACGGCTATTTCTTGGTAAAGGTCATGGACGGGGCACCAAAGGACAGGGTGCCAAGCGATCAAATTTTTTTAGATGGTGGACGGACGGACAGACAGACAGACGGATACATAGACAAAGACAGACACATAGAAAGATAGACAGACAGGGACAGACAGTTTGCAATAAGTGTAGATAAACAACCCAGAGTTATAAGGAAGAGGGGCTACTCATTAAACAGATTTTCACTAAGCAGTCATTCTACAGAACACTTTCAACAGGAGAAGAATGCCTGTAACAGTGACTAACCTATCCTGATCCATTAGTGCTTATACAGAACCAGCTGAGTCATATTAAGGACAGCAGGCCAGCCACTTATATTAGCTCAAAGTCAAGTGACAACGGCACTTAAAGTGTTCCAAGTGTTTGTGATCCAAACAGACTCGGTAACATAGTTGGTGAGGGTTCCTCATCATGTGGGTAGCAAGTGGCATGCCACTCCTTCCACAAAGCGACACTATATCTGCAGCTTGACCCGCTAAGAATCGATGCACAAGAGCAAGCATGAAGAACAGGACAACCATATTAGACCCTCATCTGCGGTCTGCTGTATTCTATTACTTCATTTGTACGTTTCAGTTTAATGACAACTATAAATAGCGGGACGCATTGTCTCGCCTAAAGGACAAAGAGAACGTTGTGGTGTCTACAATCCACATAAGCAGTCAAGTGTGGGCTGCGTTCTCTGAATGACCTCTCTGAAGCGTTTTTCCTAGCTAAGTTTCATGTCCATAAATATTATACACTAAAGGAAAATGGGGTAAACAACCCCGAAAATATAGTTACAATTAGTCTGAAACATCTGAAACAAATCTCCAAATTTCACATATGCCCATTTGGTCATTTTATTTACTAACCTTTTTTGATAAATAAAAAGTTGGCATTGTTAATGCATCAGACAAACACTCTTTTTAGATATTGCGTGTTTATCCAAATTTAGTTAAATCAATAGTGAACTTAGTACTGTAAATCTACCCAAATTGTGGGCTGCGCGTGTCATGACGCTCCTTCATACCTTGGGTTATTTTAAAACACCACCACACACATCAAAAGGATGATTAAAATAGCCAAAACTATTACCTGGAACGAAACAACTGCATGTCTCAGGAAGACAAGACAATGACATGAATGTAAGAAAGAAAAGGCAAGGAGAGACGCAGGCGATCCTCAAGCTCTCCAGCCAACAGTGAATTTTTGTGTAGTTGGGTGCAAAACCCTCAACATGTCAAAGGTCTATTTTTGTCAACTGGTCCAAGAGCCAGCACCAGATCTGAGGTAGGACGCTCTCAGCTGAGCCAGACTGAAGGCACTTTTCACAGACACATGTGCATGGATCTGACTATACAGAATATATTCAGGGTTAAAAACTAAGAAGAGAACAGAAAATTATGCATGGTTGCACTACGTTACACAGTAAAACCAAACAGTCCAGCCTTTATTTTATTTGCTTCATGGTGGTGGTTTGATGTTAACCATAACAATATTGACTGTAAAGCTAAACTGTATCTAATTCAGCTGAGTATTGTTCACAAAACAATTCCAGCTGAGTATATCGGCTTGGGTATGAAATCCCTCATGTGTGGTTCAATGTAAGGACAGATATTTTTAGCAGGTCGAGAATGATGTCCGTAATTCTCCACAGACCAAGTGGTGTGTAATATGAAGACACAAAAACTGGAAACGAGGCCTATGATTTGGCCTGCCGATGATATTCCATGTTGGTTATAATTTTAGTTAAACCTGCAGTTTAATTTGGTAGCCTAATGTTTTGAATCTGTATCCTATTTAGGTCTGAATATTTTTGTGCATAGTCCTTTGAGAACATCAGGCAAAAATTAGTGCATTTCTAACTGCACAATAAACAGAAACACACACATAAAGCTCTCCACAGGAATCCTAACCCTAAACACTTCAATGTGGATTACAAAACGTGCAAATATTAGGAAATCCAAAGCGATTTGGTAATCCATTCACTCAAGCCAGTTTGCTTTCGGTTTGACTTCCTGTAAAATAACACTGCAAAAACTGGGAAGAAACTCCCAAGCAGACTGTGGAAACTCCTGAAAAATATTCCCTCTGTGATCATAATCAACACTGACTTTGTCTATGTTACATGTTTTTATATTTAGCAGCCAACAGTGCAACAGGGGGGGCGTAAACCAAAGTCATCTGAAAAGCCTGTCCTAGGTACTAAACATCCAAAACAACCCTAAACAAGAATCAAAATGACCCCTTTAAGGAGTTCTGCAGGCTTTGGTCGGCTAAGTGTAAACACCTTTGTCTTGAGTTAAAAAAAAGTCACAATACAGTATTGCGTCACCCAGCAGCCCCCTGCCTATTAGCAGAGCGATAACGCATTAGACACAGGTGCTTCCCGTGACTCTTAAAGTCCAGCACAGCCCACTATATACTCCATCCAATCAGCAGGCTTGATTCTGTCTGTTTGTGTTCTTCACCTGACAAAACAAGGTCCTCCTGTTGCAGGTTAGCCAAAACTTTACATCACTGGTCACGGGGTCCTGTTGCTTTCTAGCGCTGACCGTGTAAAGATGACATGAACTGTTGTTCCACTTGTCCCTCACATGCTCAACCCTTCCTGCTCTCTCGAAACAATGGAAAAGCTCCACACGATGGTCACTGACCTATAGTTTTACTATAGAGCTGTTTTTCTCCTGTAGTGATAACAGGTGGCCGAAACATGACAAACAAACTAGATGTAAACATCCCTTTACAACACAGTGATGCTATTATTGTGCAGTTAATGACAAAACCACTACCGCTTCATAATAAGATTGGAGGAAAGAATGGTTAAAACGAGCGCTTTATTTATATTTCACATAACAAGCAATGCTACTTTTATTTACAATTCATGCAAATGTATGCAAACACCTGACCATACCACTGAGCATACTGGGATTGAGAAATCACTACCATTAATATGCAGTTGCTTCCAGCTCCACTTCCCATATAGAAGCACTTTGTAGTTCTACAATTACTGACTGTTTTCCATCTGTTTCTCTGCATGCTTTGTTAGCCCCCTTTTATGCTGTTCTTTAATGGTCAGGACCCCCAAAGAACCACTACAGAGTAGGTATTATTTGGGTGTTGGATCATTCTCAGCACTGCAATGACAATGACATGGTGGTGCTGTGTTAGTGTGTGTTGTGCTGGTATGAGTGGATCAGACACAACAGCGCTGCTGGAGTTTTTAAATACCGTGTCCACTCACTGTCCACTCTATTAGACACTCCTACCTAGTTGGTCCACCTTGTAGATGTAAAGTCAGAGACGATCGCTCATCTATTGCTGCTGTTTGAGTTGGTCATCTCCTAGACCTTCATCAGTGGTCGCAGGACGCTGCCCACGGGGCGCTGTTGGCTGGATATTTTTGGTTGGTGGACTATTCTCAGTCCAGCAGTGACAGTGAGGTGTTTAAAAACTCCATCAGCGCTGCTGTGTCTGATCCACTCATACCAGCACAACACACACTAACACACCACCACCATGTCATTGTCACTGCAGTGCTAAGAATGATCCACCACCTAAATAACCTACTCTGTAGTGGTCCTGGGAGAGTCCTGACCATTGAAGAACGGTAAAAGCAGGCTAAAAATTTATGTAGAATAACAGATGGACTACAGTCAGTAATATCTATATGGTAAGTGGAGCTGATAAAATGGACAGTGAGTGTAGAAACGAGGAGGTGGTTTTAATGTTATGGCTGATCAGTGTATTAAAGAGTCATTACTGAGTAAGCTTGTCTAAGCTAACGGTCTAATATTTGTCTAATATTCTAATATAATACTTCCTGGTGAATAACTCTACTTAGCTGCTGCAGCTAAGTAGCAACATGTAACTGATATAGACAACAGTACATAACTACTGCAGTGACTCTTCTTTTATTACCGCCTTATACTTGGTCAGTTTTCCTCGCTTAAAGCTTACTGATGAGCTCAGCGTGACGGTGAATCAAAATCGTGCAAAGGAAATGCAGCAAATATCTGGTTCAGTCACTTAATGCCTGTGATTTAAGCTTTCTGCCAGGAATGTAAACACAAACCCTTTGATGGTAACATTACAAATGCCCTTTAAATCAATACACAACTCTGTGTAGACAATTACTTCAGTACGAGCCAAAGTGTATCCATGTCCCTAGAGGACCAATCCAATTAGAGAGGCTGCAGACACTTAACAGGCCATGATACAACATTTAAAAAAAACAAAAACAAAAAAAAAACGTGCATCTTTCCCGGAAGTACGTACCACATTCCTCATTGCAACAGGGAATCAGTAGGGGGGGGGGGAGCAGCTCAAAAAGTCAAAGCCAGCAGACAAGAGACATGACACAAACGTTTACAATCTGCCCCAGGCTGGAAGGTCAAATTCTTTTGTTAAAGGATGTCAGCCACCAAAAAGGAATGTTATTTCATTACTGCTTTTTTTTTTTTTTTTTTTTAAACAAAGACAGTAAAAAAGATTAAATTGTCTTACTGGCAGTGATTGAACACTTTTAAAAATGTGTTCTTTAATTTTCCTGTCAGCAGTTTAATTCGTTTAGAGTACAACATAAATTGTGCTGAGATCTAAAACTGACTATTTGTTTTCCTAGTTTGCACATAACTTCTTATAATCAGATGAGTCTGCATCAGTGGATGTTTTCCAAATTGTAAATAAATAAAAAATAAAAGATTTTGGGCATCTTAAGAAAGAAAGACAGTGCTTTCTATTATGCTTGTGACAGTGGAGCCACATTAATCTACTTTAAACTGAATGACTCTTAAAAGCTCAAGAAAGCAGACTTTTAAAGCCCACTGAGACAGAAACATAATGAGTGCGTAACAGACGTGTACATAAAGTGCAGGTTAAAGGTCCTGAGGGAAACCATACTTCTTTTTTTAAATGTTTGTTTGTCTTGTTATGGCCTCACTTTAGCCCAAAATAATGAGTGCTGGGCAGGTTTCAGGTTCCAAGAGCTGGAAGTAGTCAGGACGTAAGAACCAGTCAATGAACATGACACACATTCCAGTCTTCCAAGTTAGAAAGCAAAACCACAATAAAGACTAACTAGGTTGGCAATGATGCTATTGCTAAGGCAAGCAGGTCAGAGCATGTAGGAAATATATAGTTATAACTTACTGCCTGCCGTTTACATAAAGTATATAGCCTGCCTTAATAGGTAGCGGTGTACCATTTGAACACCTAATTTTTCATGCTGATTTAAAACTGTCCTATTACTTTCAGTTATAGTTATGTGCAAAAGTTTGGGTGCCTTTGGGCGAATTGCATATTTGGTTTATTTCTTTATACACTGTACACTGAGTTTTAATAATAAATTGCAATGATAACACCCTTCCATAGTGCAACTCAATTTGCTTATTTTTTGCTATGTTATAACTTTTAGTTTAATTTCATTTTGTGGATGTATGACTTGTGTAAATCCTATTTAAATGATCCTCCAGGTCACCCAAGGAGGATGGGGGTCCCTGCTGAGTCTGGTTCCCCTCAAGGTATTTTTTTATTTCCTCTTTTTCTCCCCCTTTAGCACATCCAATTGTTCAATTTGCATCGTGCTTCCTCTCTGTCTATGCCGAACCCTGCCCTGACCGAGGAGATCGAAGCTAACCCATATCCCCTCCGAAACATGGGCAGCAGCCGGATGCATTTTTGCCACCCACACATTGATGAGTGTTGTGCCACCTAGCGTTGCATGCGGTGAGACACACCCTAAGGGCACTCTTCCTCATCTCTGTGCAGGCGCCTCTAATCAGCCGGCAGAGGTCGTAATCGCATTCTGACAGAGAGAGACCCACATCCGGTACTTTGTCCTCGACCCCTGCAGGTTGATGGTTTTTGTGTGAATTCTCAGGCAGCAGGTAACTGGCTGTTAGTGAATTGAACGGGAACAAATAGGTGAACAGTTCTCAGTATGCTAAAATCTTAAGCCAGATCTTCAAACAGCACGCAAACGGCTGAACTGATTCACTTCTTCCAGATTAAAAACACCTTTGGAGGGAAAACTTGCAAATATGTTTGTGGGGGGGGGGGGGGGGGGGGGGGTGTCTTGGTAGGTTAGATTTGGAACATTCCTCATCTGTGCTTAATTAGATGGCTATGACGCAGCTGTTGCCACAAGACTTTTGTGCAGTGCCATTTGTTTTGTTTTATCTGTTCACATGCAAAATCTGTTATCAATAACTCTACACTTAAGACAATATAACACTTTACAGCATCTTTATTGAAACTACAAAGCAAGAATTCAAGCAACCAAAGCGATAGGACTCTATTCAACCCCCAGCAAACAAGCCTCAAATGTAAAAACATAAACAAATTACCATATGAATGCTATTAACATCATTAAAATGCCTCAATTCTCATAGACAAAATCATTTGATGGTAAGCACAAAACAGACCAATAACACAACAGATTTGTCATTAAAAGGACTCTTGGGAGATTGCAGACACGCAAAGGCCTATAAAGTGAATTGCCAGCACAAACTGGTAGAAACAGCTCGCAGAGCTGGACTGCAATAACTAAACACATCAAGAACTATATTGTACAACTGAGGGACCAGCAACATCTGGTGATGTTTGGCTAAAGAAGAGAGGGATAAATCTATATTTAGAAATGCTCTACATGTTTGCTGTGTCTGCTGTCTGTCCCAAAAACAGCAAAAACAACCATGTCATACTGCCTGAACTATGTGTTCATTCAGATTTAGTCTAAAAATACAACATTCCTATCCAATCGTCTACAAAGTCGATTACATTACCATGTATCCACCGTCATGAGCAAAAGTTGTGTCAAAGCAACTTATAAATACTTTATAAACTTTGTAAATACTGAGATAGTGCAATTCAATTATACTGCTAGAATATCATTACTGTCAATAGTCACAAATGTCCATAAGACATAGGGATGCAAATGTTGCTAAATTCTTTTGTCAAGTCAGCAAACGTAGAGCATTTCTATTTCAGTGTAACCAATTCTAACCAATAACCGCCCAGTCAACAGTTAACCGACAAGCTTATAGCTTCCTATCAAAGTATAAAGCACATCAGAGTTTCATATTAACAAGTCACATGCTTTATTAATGAAAAAAAGTGTAACATAGTGAACCTAGCATTTATGTAGAATAGCAAGACGAACTTTAATACTGAGCAAAACCAGTTCAGCAGTCAGAACATAGATAACGATCAGTACTATTTACTACTACAGACTCTAGCTGTGATCTCAATTGGAATCAAGGATCAGCTGAAAATAATTGTAAAAGACATTTTTTAACAGGCAGCATTAATCATTCTTTGGTGGTTATTCATTAACCAGTTTATCATTGACGTTTCTATGTAGATGACTTTTAAAGCCATACTGCACCCCTATAACATCATTGTGTACAGTAAATCCATTACATTCAATAAACAATAGAATTTTGTATTATTAAAAATTCTCTTTTACAAGCTGAGTCATTCTAATTTAGCCACCACTTAGAGTTAACATATACATCCTCTGAAAGACTCCAGGCACTCAATCCTTTCTCTTTTAATTTCTAAGGTAAATGAACATGTTTAGAGAAGGGTGCTAAGCGAAACTTAGTGATGGGGATGTTATTCTACCAGAGCAAAAAATCAAATATGCTGCTATGGACTGGACAATAAGACCAGGCATTGTCTGTACTCAAACTAGCAATCTCTAGACCAGAACCAATTATCAAGCCCTCTGTAAGCTGGTTTAGGAAAGCCGTCAGCAGGCAAATCTTTGTGGAAATTTGTGGACACTTTATGTTTTGAATGGATTTAATTGGCGTGTTTACTCATTAACATACATTTAATCATTTGTCAGTTGCAGGGACAGAGAGACTGTTTAGAATTTAGTCATGGGTGAATGCAGCCACATACAGAAAGATTTCTTTAGAGTGCATTAAATTCAGTTCACTGTTCAACATGACAATGACACAAAGCATACAGCCAAAACAGTTCTGGAGTGGCCTTGAGTGGTGCAAAGTACTGAATAAAGTAATGAATTAAAAAACAAATAAAAAAAGTCATGGGGTCTCAATATTTTCTGAATCCACTGTACTTTGAAACAGTGACTGTGGTTGTGTTTGGTCTAGGTTGGATTCATTTAAAATGCCATTATTAATATGGCTTTCATCTTAGTATGGCCTATGATGAAAAAAAATTATATATAAATGTTTTTTTCCAATGATTTATTATTATTATGAAATCAAGTCTGGCCCTGCATGATATTTAAAGACTGACATAACACTGACAACGTTTCTGCTACAATCAAAATGTTACATGTTGTCCACACTGTTTGCAGAGGACACACCTAAAAAGTCTTATGCTGGAGTGCTGGATAAGACTTGTCTATTATTAACATGATCTGGGGTTGACAATAAAAACTGATTTTGCATAAGGCTTCACTTCCCACTAATAAGTCTGGTCTCCAGCTACTAAACATGGATTCTTTGTCATAGCCTGAGCAATCCAAAAGTGCCCAACTGTTCTCTGTTCTTCCTGAACAAATCCTCAGCAAAACACAACAGGGAATATTAAAATGTGGAATCATGAGTACATTCCCTTAATTCTGCCAAATGGGGTTTAGTAATAATGAGGAATGTTCTATGTCTTACCAAGAAAAAATCATCTTTAGATAAGTTGTTTATAACCAACAACGATGTAAATAAGACTTGGACAAAACAAACACTGATCTAGTACAAGAAACAGCAAAAAACACTGCCACACCCCAATCAGTCTAATTATTAGAAGAGTAAAAATTGTTAAATTGTTGTGATCACTTTCACACATCTGCATGACTTCCCTGAGCAAATCAGTAGTGTAAGCACGCATGTCAAAAGCGTACAGCAAATAGGTCTCTGTTCTAAAGAGGGTACATGTAAATTTGACATGACAACTTACTAGTGTACAAACACTGAGTATTTAAACTAAGTCTACATCATCTGCTAATTTATTCATGTTCAGTTAACGCTTAATCAGAATCTGATCTTCGGCTGAGACAAGCATGAAAAGTCACAGTCACTTTATAGATTACAAAACAACACTGTTGGTAGAAAATGGCTAATTATGTTATATAGTGAGTCAGTGAACAGCATGCTTCATAAACAAATAAACATTTTATGAACTCAAGGACAGATTTAGAGTAACTGTTAAGATCCATGGCGTGTTTTTATCTAGCTCAGATATGCAAATATTTGGTCTTGGACCAAGATGATTTGTGCCTTTTGGTAATTGACCCTCAGCATAAAAATCAGACCGCTTGAAATGACCCAGTGACCAGGGGGAGGAATCTTTATGCTAGTGGCCTTACAAGACACAAACCCCCAGCAGAGAAACAATGATAAGATAAACAAACAACCCCTAGCAGAAAGACATAGTTAAGAGAAATAAGTGTTCCAATTAGACCAAACGAAGGGACGTCAAACAGCCGTTTAAGTAAACAACAATTATGTTTTTATTGATAGAGACAATGCAGATATGAGCACCAAACATGCATTCCTGGCTGCACGAAAAAAAAATGACTGCACTTAAACTGTCATCATTTTTATTAAATGAAACCATTCATTGTTATACAATTCCTTACACAACAACAACTGTTGTTTGTTAAGCTAAAGGAAAAGGCAAAAACTAGTGCAACTTCATTCAAGAACATACTTCTGTTACAAACCCGGGTATATCTGAGCGTGTGTGAAATCAGTTTTCGAGCTTGGGGTTCTAAGCTTTAGGTTAATTTGTGTGGATGGCAATGTCTCGTCTTATTTACAAGATCAGGGCATAGTTCCTTTATCGATAGTGATGGGTAAATGACTATCAGTACTAGAGATGGGACGATCGATCGGCTATGAATCGGTATCGGCCGATTTTTAATCAAAATATGCTATCGGCAATCGGCCGATATTTCCTAAATGTAGCCGATCCGATCGTGTGATATATAAAAGATCACGTTAACAGCTCAGTGGATTGTTCCAGACTTTGAGCTACGAAGCACCAACCATCACATCAAAATTCGTCAACAATCGTACAGAAACCATCGTGAAAGCTCTTCATGACCTAAAATAACATCATTAACGTTGTGCATCATACATATGATGCAATTTTGCTGATTGAAATATTTACTTTAAAAAGATAATTCAACCCGGTCACATCTGAGTCGATTCTATCAGCACGTTATATAAACTCCTGGTTCACTTTGGTAAATCGTGAGCGGTTCTTACTTGTGATGTAGATGAGAACAGAAAACGTTACAGAGCCAATCAGAGGCAAAAGTTTATTCATTATCAAATTCGTTAGTTCAGGATCATCTGCTGAACTTTTAGGATCATCAGAAAACTTTTAGACGGAACGAGTCTGACTCGGTTACAGATCTGTGGTAATAGCAGTTTAATTAAGCTTTTAAATTAAGCTTTTTAATGTAAAAGAGTCACACCAACTGTTCTGAAGTATCTGGTGTTTATTTAAAACCACGACATTTAATTAATAACAGTAAACACGGAGAGATAACTGAGAAGAAGAACTTACTCTTCGCATGAAAACGAATCGACTCATGAATCACTTAGCGACACTAAACAGATCATCTCTTAAAGGCACAAACACACACACGCGCGCTGTTGCGTTTGTCTCCGGTTTATCTTCACTGTGAGGCTCTTTTAAAGTTTTTTTTTCAGACTGAACTGGATAACATTAAACCTGCGTGTGTGTGTGTGTGTGTGTGTGTGTGTGTGTGTGTGTGTGTGTGTGTGTGGGCATGTTGACCCCCCCCCCGATCGGAATCGGCTATCGGCCGATCGCCCTGAAAGGAGATCGGAGATCGAAATCGGTGCCAAAAACCCTGATCGGTACATCTCTAATCAGTACCATTACAACTATTTCATAACCCACTATGGAACATCAAATATTTTGTTTGAAAACATGAATCTATTTGTTATTACTTTGTATAATTTTCTTCTTATTTTAATGTAGGTCTGCTGACCCTCCCTAACAAACCAGCCATCACCTACCTAAACCTAAAGTAACAACAGAGGAAACCCTGCATATTGCAAGGTGCACTCACCATCTCCACACCCTGAGGAAAAGCTGTGCCATCCCAGTCCTTTTTAGGAAAGCGCTGGATAATTTTACCACTTCCATCACCTGAACCTGTAAACAGAAATAAAAAAAGACATAAAAAATGCTGTTTTGAAGTTGAATAGTTCATGCATGATCAAATACAGCACAATGAAAATACTAAAATATGTGCCCTGTTGGGTCATCAAATTTTTACACATAAATATTAAATGTGCATTACGTTCCTCATGTCCTCCGTGTCAATATGCCAATCAAACGGTCCAGAACGTCTGATTCATTATCCTATTATTTATTCACTATGGTTATTAATGATCAACTAACATTAATAAGTCCAGAACTGTGCAACTGTATTAGCCCCCAGCAGAGGAAAATTCAGCCGAAGGATCCTGTTGCAATAATGGACTGTAGCTGAGTTTCCATTATGACAAAAGTTTCATTGAAAAATCAGTTGGTTGTGATTTATTACAATGATGTTACAAGCCTGAGGGTAGTGACTATGCTCTCTCTGACACGGACCACTGATAAACTTAATACTTAGATCAGTCAGAGTCTGATCACTGATTTCAACTTGCTTATTTAAGCTCAGCCATAATGTTAAAAAAGCTAAGATACAATACGTATGGCTAAGAACCCTCTTGCTCTCAAAACACTGTTGAAACTGGAATAGTTTAATATTACAAGGCAGTAAAGGCAGTTTGTTTGTCTATTTATTAGGATTTTAACATCATGTTTTACACTTTGGTTACATTCATGACAAGAACGGTAGTTACTCATTACACAAGGTTCATCCATTCACAAGGTTTTATCGAACACAGTCTTGGAGAATTTAGTGTCTCCAATTCACCTCACTTGCATGTCTTTGGACTGTGGGAGAAAACCCACGCGGACATGCAGAGAACATGCAAACTCCACACAGGAAGGACTCGGACCGCCCCACCTGGGGATCGAACCCAGGACCTTCTTGCTGTGAGGTGACAGTGCTACCCACTTAGCCACCGTGCTGCCCCAGTAAAGGCAGTAACATATACAAAGATGCGGTCATAAATATTAGTGATCCTTTATAACCACATGCACTTGCAACAAAAATATTCAACCCCCTCACTTTAAAAAGTATAACACTGATGTGTGTAGAATCAAATGAATGAAAACATACAGAATAAGAATAATTAGATACATCCGAGCAGTTGTGAAATATTTGTCTATTCTCTTGCAAAAACTTCCAGTTTATTTAAGTTTAATGGTTTTTATGTTGCAACCGCTTCCTTTAAATCCCAACGAAGAGCTTCCAGGGAAGTTAAAACTGAAGACTGAGCAGGCTACGCCGGAATATTACAGGACTGATTGTTTAACCGAGCTTTGGTTGACTTATGTCATAAATATTAGTAATCCTTTATAATCATATACATTTAGAACAGAAATATTAAACCCCCTCACCTAAAGTATAACGGTGATGTGTGTAAAGTCGAATGAAAATATACAGAAAAAGAATATTTACACACATGCAAGCAAAAAGTTTTAAATAAAAAAAACCTTCTATGGAATTTGTATCTAAAGACTGCGTAGGCTATGTCAGGATATTACAGGACTGATTCCTTAACCGAGCTTTGGTTGACTTGGAAGTGTGCTTGGGGTCGTCGATCCAAATTCCTTCTGGCATATTCCAGTCAACCTTTCCTGTGCTTCTTAATTGATATTGGCTTGCTTTGTGGAGTCCTTGTTTGTCCTTAGATTTTATGGTTGCCTCCAACAGATTTGTTCCAGCATTCATCAGATCATACTGTAGGTCTTTTGCAGTAAGACAGGTTCTTTTACTGTCCTACTGAAGTTTGCTAAGTCATTTAAATCATTTAAAGAAAAATCCAGCTCTGCAAAAAAGTTTTAGAGTTATAAATACAATTTGTTTTGGGGGTTGAATGTTTTCGATTGCAACTGTATCTGTTATGTGTTAAATTACTTTATTATACTTTATTGCCATACTTGCAAGGTCAAGTGTTTCAGGGACATATAGACATACACACACACTTAAACGTTTTACTTGGGGACAGCTATTGGGAGGTGGAAGTAAACAGGAGTAGCCAGATGAAACCAACACACAGAACATGCCAAGACTTAAAATATTTCTCCTATAGACTTTACTGATTGCATTTACTGATTTACTTCTTTTTCCAAATGACCATTTAGTCTGTTTTCTTGCAGTAACAGATTTTTCCAGAGATCATTTGTTGTGAGGGCACACAAAGCACCAAAGAGCAATTTGTTTTACTGTCTGTCCTGATCCATTTTCAGTGAGGAAAGTCATATGGCCATTGCAACACAGTCAAAAGTATGCAACACTTAAACCAAAGAAGGTACCAGTGTATCTTAAAAAACAAGGTATTAGTGAAAAAAGTCATATTAAAATTGATATTCCTCAAATAATTTATCAAATAATTAAATAATAAAAACATTCAGCATTTATCTAACAAACCACTGCAAAAGATGTACTTTGCTTAAAGATGATTTTCTAGACAGACTTGGTTCAAACATGAACAGGAAAAATGCAATTTAATAAATCTGTCAGTAAAACTTATTTTTTAATTGCCCTCAGTCTTATGTTATGAAACTGACTTAGGCTTGCATCATCTTCTAATTCTTGCCAACATGTTGACTATGAGCAGAACTGCATGGCTTACTATCATGTAATTTCTTAAACTACTGGATAAAGGCCATCTAAAATCACTACATTGGTTTACAAAATTATAACCTTTGAACCTACAGCTCCATTTTCTTTTTTTAAACACCTTCCAAGTCTAAAATTGCACTATAAGAAAAAATCCTTTAGAAAGATGTTTTTATTAGAAGCAAGCTTAGTGAACAAATAAAACATACTGGCTTTCAATTTACAAAAGAAAAGAAAACTGAGCAGATTTCAACAGATGATGTCCTGCCCAAATCCACATAAGTGTTTTGGTCCACAGTGGGTCTTACATCTGTATTCATGTTTCTAAAGATTCATTTTTGTCTTACTAAAATGTTTTCACATTTCTACAATGTGTCATCACTATTTATGTTTGGTTTAATGTGCATTGGGAAATGTTAAACCCGACCAGCCTTTCATGGTCCTCAAAAGACACAACAGGCCATGACTAAGAGAGAAAAGGCAGCAATGTACCATGCCGCAGTAAAAGCAACTGCTCCAGTGTGATCACATTGCTGGTAGGTATGAATACACAGCCAACGGCTTCAAACATCTGGCAAGTGCTAGCCTACCCCCTAGGTCACAAGAATATGGAGGGCAAGTAAGTTTATCCAAAATAGGATAGTGCCCATGATGTAGCTATTTTAGCTCATTTTGGAGTTTCTGGAGTATACTTTAGGCTATAAAAGTAAATTCCAGTCAATAAGCTGCTGTGATCATGTAAAATTGCTTCAGTCTGTTACAGGTTTAGAAATAGGTAGCTGAAAGCTAGAGTTGCCAGGAATGGCAGTTCCCAGTACAGTTGGGCTGATGTAGATTTTTAGCAATTAGAAGTTTAACAGTAAAGGAAATATGAACATCATGGCAAATATAACACAAAAAAAACATATTTTACATACAAGAATGTCTTTAATTTATTAGTTATTATTCATCTTTATTAAATTGTGATAATTAAATACTATGCTGGTAGACCCTTACTTACTCAAACAGCAATGTTAACAAAGTGTGCACTTCTACAAGCCTTTGTTTTGACATGAAGTCATAGCCACATCACTGTATGCTCCAAGTAGCATTGTGTTGAAGCCCCAAATGAATGGAACTGATAAACCAAAGTAATTTCGTTAAATCAGATCACTTTACTTACACAAAACGGGAGAAAGGCTCCAGGAATTTATGATTTCAATGTTATTTTAAATATGCATCTGTAATCAAATATTTTGTATCATGGGGCAGATTCGACAATACAAAGTGAATCATGAAATTACAGTTGGACTGGTGTGTAATGGAAAAAGCACAGATCCAGGATTCCAGTGCCAAGAGTTCCAGTCATTTGTAAGACAAGCTGTCAACAACTCCTTCAAGGATTGACCTCTAAAGAACTCTATCTGGAGCTAGGGAGCAATTTATCCTTAAGCAAGTCCTCAGTTATCACAGGCAAAACAGCCTGGGTTAGAGCAGTTTACCAGCGATGACAAGAATTCAGGTGACCGTGCCCTACTCTAACTTAAATCACATGTTCGAAATCCCATAGTGGTTAAATTCTGCCTTATAGAATTCTTGGTATTCCAGATGTTTTCACATAAAATGTATCATGCATTACTATAACTGTCCAATAACATGTAAAAAAGACTGGAAATTCCAATGTTTGCATAATAAAAATCACATTTCAATAAAACAGGGGTAGTCACAATTACACAGTCTTCAAAAATTAACCTGGATAATTTGAAACAGATACATTTATGACCCTATAAAACACATGATACCAGAAAACAGAGTGTAAAAGCAGTGTACATCAATATAACTCATTTTCAATCTGTTTGTTTATGTCCAATCTATTTTTCCTACACACATCTTTTTCTACCAGAAACATATCTTAAAGCAATGCATTCCACATCTACAATCTGTCGAAGTTGTAAACGAAGTTGTAAACCACCTGTGTGTAATTAGCTACAGTAAAAAAGAGCTTGGGATTTTACTTTTTAAATAAATCACTATGTTGATTTAGGAGACAGCTTTTTTGCACTGGCAGAAGAAGAGGTTAGGGAAGAATAACACATATACCAGTGTGCAGAAACTCATCCTCTGGTTTGTCTCTCAGCAGCAGTTCTTCACAATAAATCAGGGGTTTTAAATTTAAGGTGAACTTTTTCATATATTTACATCAGCTGCACTAAATGCACCTTCCTCAGACTTCATCTTAATCCTTCTGGAGCTTTTGAAACAATTTCACCACGTTAGTTAAGTATTTTAAGTCTTTGCACAGCACAGCCAATGAAAATCTACAGCTGCAATTTCAGCTATTTCCACTATTTAGTAAAACAACTATACATGGAAAGAAGGATATTGTAGTTCATCTTGCAAAGGTTATCAAAGCTGAATATCAGAAACATAAAATTCCATGAAGGAATAAAATTGCATAGCAGCCATGGGATTAGCACTGATAAGCAAGCAAAGAACACCATGGTTTAAACCATCAAAAATATGATTTACTGTAGTTTTATTAGATCAGCCATAAATCCAAACGCATGAAATAAAGCACAGTCTCTACAGTCAAATAAAAACTCAATTTAAAATGTCGTACCCAGGGGCCAAAAAAACTCTAGCTCTGGCACACCTGACACTTAAAACATATCACCACCAGGTAACTTTATGTAATCAGCTGCAAGCTAATCAGATACCAAGACAATCAAAAGCTTGAATGGCATCTAAAAAATCTGTGTATTTGAACAGGCTGTACAAAAATCTTTTTATAGACCTAATCAGATAATACAAGCTATTAATAATCAGTTAACTGATGTCCATTATGAGCATGTGTATATGTGCATTTTTATATAATTACAGTGCAGTAGTAGATTCTGGATACATTCTATAGATTTAGTCATGTATACTGTCCACTGTAAAAGAATAGGGTTTCTGCTGGTGTGACATCACCACTGATTAAGATCTATGTATTACAGGTCGGCTGAAAATGACATTTGTATTCTATTTAAAGCTTGATGTTTGGCATTTTACAGAATTGAATCATATACAGCTTGCCACATCAGGCGCACATTTGGGTGCAAACACTCTTTTCTAATGATATTACCAATGCAGGATAAATATACCCTCATTTACATTGCTAAAGTTATTTAGGAGTGATTGGAGGAAGCCAAGTACCTTTAATCAGCATCCAAATCACCAATTAGCCTTTGTGAAAAGTTCATCCATCTATAGACTAGAAGATTCCCTTCTTAAATACTAATCTAACATTCTACAGTTGCAAAAAGAAAAAAGGAGGATTTGTATTGCAGAGCCTGTGTAGTTCTGTCTTGTTAGTTTGGCTTAGGGATTTGCATTGGTGGTTTGAAATGTTTATGTGCCTGAATTCACAAATCACATGGCATAACGTGAACCGGATGCGAACTCAGTGTTTCTCATTAAGCCTTTGGTAGATACTTAAACCTGACAAACACAATTTGCAAGCATGTTTACAGATGTTCTGCTCTGTTTTCTGCCCATACAGACATAAAACAGATCTTAAGAACTGTCAGAAGTGAAGCTTTAACTGTGCCACATTTTTTGTTTTGCAACAAATTGCTGTATTTAGGACACAATGATGTACATCATTCTAAAATGCTAATAATTAAAAAAATGTTGTTGATGCATTAAAAAAGGACTGCTGAAAAAAAATTTATTGGAATGTGCCATGTTACTATTTTATAAACCTCATGTAACTGGTAATGAGTAAAATAAACAGGTCTTTGTTGAAATAGCACACAGACTGTACTTAAGAATAATGTTTAACACAATACATAATATAAACCGCTAAACAAAGATAAAAAAAAAAGAATACAATTACTTTTGTTTGCTTAATTTTGACCACATTAAATCAATTCTCAGATTTCAGCATTTTATCTTTGAAATACACTATATTGCCAAAACGCCATGAACTTTATGGACATCCTATTGCAAACCAAGATCATTAATATGGAGTTCCCCCACCACTTTGTGGCTTTAACAGCCTTCATTCTTGTGGAAAGCTTTCAATAACATTTTGGAGTGTGTGCAAATGTTTTAATGTAGGACAGGAAGTCCTCGATCGCAATGACTTAGCCAACATAGCTTTTTTAGCAAGGGCTGAAATACTGGAGTCTTTCTACATGGCAGCTGCTAGCCTGGGGCAAATAATATTAGTCTGGTACTCTGTAAATGATGAGGCTCTCTGTTAGGATGCTTCAGTTGGCTGCTTCACATGTCAACAGAGGTGTGTGCGAGCCTGCAGCCCTACCCTCAGCATGGGTTGCACCAGAGTGCACAGGGAAATTGAGTATATACAAATTAGATGGAAAAACTGAAAAAATACAAAATATCTTTTGGCTAGATTATTAATGAGTAAACCATCCAAAACAATACTGTTAGTATTGCCTTTGTCTCAATTTTTCAAAAATAACCTGAAACTTGTTGAGGGGGGCTGCATTAAGTTAGGACAAGAGCACCCTGATACAAGTGTGTTACACTGCGGTGCCACACTACTAAAAAGCCATTTGAATAGTGGCACTATTTCTGAGAAGTCTGGGATTCAAAGAGTATGCAAACATGTCAAGACAAACCACAATATGTCAAACAGCAGAGACATTTTCCACAGAATCTGCCAGATAAACTGCTTATTGCCATATGCTGTGGCCTATTGACAAAAAGATTAAAAACCACTGTGCTACAATAGAAGCTGCTGAGACTAAACTGATGAATTAGGTATGTCATTAGGGCCGTGTCCTTTCCATGCAGGAATTACTACAAACGCTCAGTGTGCAAAATTTACTAAATCATGCACAATTTCTGCAATTAAATACAGTACAAACAATCTGGCACTAAGTTTTCAGACTGCATTTACTCACATACTATGCTTAATTTTTTTAAATGCAACATTATAAATGATGGTTTCTCTTGTGTAATGGCTTTCCTCAATCTGCTTACAGTTTTTTCATTTTTTCATCTTACTGACCTCATTCATCAAACAGTTCTGACAAAAATATTTTAACAATCTGTATAATAAGTACATGTAAAGACTCCCACAGGACAACATGAAGCAACCTGAGAAAGAAAAATGCTTAGTTTACCTAATTTTTTAATTATGTCTGAAATATGACTGTACGCTATTTGACTTTCTGAAACCACAAAGAATTTAAATGAGGATACATCACACACTATTTTTAACTTTTCTGTTGCAAGACCCAGCTGGAGAGTGGACATACCAATTTCTTTCTTCCTGGCCAAAAATGCTATCGGGGCACTGTGCCTACAGTTACGTAAAACTGACAGAAGCAGGTTTTAGCTAGGTGAATTCTCTTGTTCATTTTCATCTTTACGCTGTAACTGAAATGGTTCTGGCACCACAGCGATGTGCGCTATGTCATTGAAAGTCCCCATGATGCCAGAAAAATTTTGTTCCCCTACACAAGAAAGTAGTTTGTCTTAACTGGTCGTCTAAATCCAAGATCGAGGACACTGTTTACCTATTTAAAAGAGCTACTGTCAAATAAACACACAGAAAATGGATAAAGGTCAGGACTCCTAACTTATAAAGCATAGACTAGTCAGAATTTGCAGACATCTGTCTTTCTGAAGAGCAGGAGTGAAGTAACTGACCAATTTTTTCAGCTTAATCAATCACTGCAAGATGACCAAGACACTGTCAAGCTCATTTGGCTGCTGTGGTTCCAATCCTGACTCACAATTGCATGAACTCCACCTCCAAGCCAAAGCCATACAGAGTTTAAAAATTATAAATAATAAAAATGCTTTATTATTTATTTTAGGAATGTGGAGTCTTGAATAACTGGCGGTAATCAATATTCTTAAGACATAGCTTACATAACTTCCCAAGCATGATTCTGGAGTACTATGTGTTTGCAGGTGTTTGGTTTTCCGTGCTTAACACATTTGTCTCAAACAGCTGTCACCTTAGTCAATTAGTAAGTTCACATACACACCATAGTCAAACTTACACATAATCTGATTACTGGGTTTACAAGCACTTTATTTATCCACTTATGGGAAACCCCAGAGTTTATATGAGCTACTTAGTGATCAGCTTATCACATAAACAATGACATATTTAACAGGGCACAAAAACACCTGCAGTGTTTTAGCACTGCTTACATAAACATGGTGTTATTTATATTGAACATTGCTTTAATAAAGCAAATCTTTACTCTTTAACCTGAGATTCCATTTTTCTTTACTTTGAACAAAAAAACATTCACCCAGTGGATATGTTGGTGGCTGAGTAAATTAATAATAATAATGGATAACATGAATTGACCATCCATTAAAGGGGACATTTGGTAAGAAGGATTTAGTAGCCGATATTCCATTGTTTAATCCATTGTATTCTCCTTAATTAGGTACTAGTTATATGATCAGCTGAACCAAATCTTATTTAATTTAGGAAAAGTATAAAAACTCATCAAAACATTGCTGGTAATACCTCAAAAGTAATTGAAATCAGAAAGTAACTACTCCCTATGTCAAAAAAGTGTTTACAAAAGGTTTTGAGTTTGAAAAAAGTTTGTTACACACAGACCATAGATTGATATCAAGTGACCTATAGCAAATGGCAGCTGGGGGACAAGTGCAATTCAAGTACAGTTTGAAACAGGCTCATAGGAGCAGGGTTCAATGTGCAAAAACCTTCATCAGTAAAAAGCAAAGAAAAGCCAGGGTGAGGACTGGAAGAAGATCATAATTTCTGATAAGTCAAGTAAATCAAGGTATTGGAGGAGCATCAGATCAAAGCCCTGTCTTGCCAGCCCAATCTTCAAAACCTGAACCATATCGAAAACCTCATGTATGTGGTAAAGAGGAAGATGGAAGTTCACAAACCATTAAACACAGCTGAGCTGCCTGATTTTTTTTGTGCAGGAAGTGGTAAATTGTCACCTAACAGCAATGTAAGACCCGAGGACACCACACAAAGACACAGTGAGTGACAGGGTTATTCCACCAAATATTGATTTCTGAACTCTAAGTTCAATTTGTTTGTTTATTAGGATTTTAACGTCATGTTTTACACTTTTGGTTACATTCATGACAGGAACGATAGTTACTCATTACACAAGGTTCATCAGTTCACAAGGTTATATCGAACACAGTCATGGACAATTTAGTGTCTCCAATTCACCTCACTTGCATATCTTTGGACTGTGGAAGGAAACCGGAGCTCCCGGTGGAAACACAGAAAGGACCCGGACCGCCCCACCCGGGGATTGAACCCAGGACCTTCTTGCTGTGAGGACACAGTGCTACCCACTTAGCCACCGTGCCGCCGAACTCTACGTTTAGAAAAAGTAAGTAATAAACGTATTGCTTTCTTTTAAAATGTTCATGTATTGGATGTATATGTATTTGGAATTTGTGAGAAATGCTGGCAGTAGTTTATAGATCAAAAAGCTACTTATAGGGCCTTACTTACAGGTGACGCAGCGGTAAAGTACGCTAGCGCACCAGAGTTGGGGTTTCGAATACATCGTATCGAATCTCAGCTCTGCCTTTCCGACTGGGCTGGGCGGCAGCATGAACAACGACTGGCTGTTGTTCAGGGTTAGAGGGTAAAAAAGTCGGATCATGGGTCCTCATAACTGGTGCGACTGCGGCCCCTGCTGGTTGACTGATGGCGCCTGCACAGGGCTGAGGAATAATGCTGATGGGGGTGTGGCCCTCCGTACACAGTGCCCGTCAGTGTATGAACTCGACTCGTGTAGGTGAAAAATGCAGGGGCGTATGTCAGTTGAGAGGTGTCCTCAGTCAGCGGTGAAGGGACGAATCTGTATAGAGGACGCAATCAGGGTAATTGGACACGACTAGATTAGGGGAGAAACATTGGGGGGGGGGAAGTGGGGAAAATAGAAAAAAAGCTACTTATACACATACCTATTAATTGTAAAGTTGGAAAAACCTTTAGCAGTGGGAAGAGCAATTAAACTTGCATTTAGAATGATTGCTTGATCAAACAGTAATATTTTGTATAAGGAGGTTACAGGGATCTATTAATCAGTCTTGTATCATCCTCTGGTACAACTCCAGGTATTTTCCTGTAACTTTTTCTGGAGTGATTTGGGGCATTAAACCTATATGTACAGGGGTTGGACAAAATAACTGAAACACCTGGTTTTAGACCACAATAATTTATTAGTATGGTGTAGGGCCTCCTTTTGCGGCCAATACAGCGTCAATTCGTCTTGGAAATGACATATACAAGTCCTGCACATTGGTCAGAGGGATTTTAAGCCATTCTTCTTGCAGGATAGTGGCCAGGTCACTACGTGATGCTGGTGGAGGAAAACGTTTCCTGACTCGCTTCTCCAAAACACCCCAAAGTGGCTAAATAATATTTAGATCTGGTGACTGTGCAGGCCATGGGAGATGTTCAACTTCACTTTCATGTTCATCAAACCAATCTTTCACCAGTCTTGCTGTGTGTATTGGTGCATTGTCATCCTGATACACGGCACCGCCATTGGATGCACATGGTCCTCCAGAATGGTTCGGTAGTCCTTGGCAGTGACGCGCCCATCTAGCACAAGTATTGGGCCAAGGGAATGCCATGATATGGCAGCCCAAACCATCACTGATCCACCCCCATGCTTCACTCTGGGCATGCAACAGTCTGGGTGGTACGCTTCTTTGGGGCTTCTCCACACCGTAACTCTCCCGGATGTGGGGAAAACAGTAAAGGTGGACTCATCAGAGAACAATACATGTTTCACATTGTCCACAGCCCAAGATTTGCGCTCCTTGCACCATTGAAACCGACGTTTGGCATTGGCACGAGTGACCAAAGGTTTGGCTATAGTAGCCCGGCCGTGTATATCGACCCTGTGGAGCTCCCGACGGACAGTTCTGGTGGAAACAGGAGAGTTGAGGTGCACATTTAATTCTGCCGTGATTTGGGCAGCCGTGGTTTTATGTTTTTTGGATACAATCCGGGTTAGCACCCGAACATCCCTTTCAGACAGCTTCCTCTTGCGTCCACAGTTAATCCTGTTGGATGTGGTTTGTCCTTCTTGGTGGTATGCTGACATTACCCTGGATACCGTGGCTCTTGATACATCACAAAGACTTGCTGTCTTGGTCACAGATGCGCCAGCAAGACGTGCACCAACAATTTGTCCTCTTTTGAACTCTGGTATGTCACCCATAATGTTGTGTGCATTGCAATATTTTGAGCAAAACTGTGCTCTTACCCTGCTAATTGAACCTTCACACTCTGCTCTTACTGGTGCAATGTGCAATTAATGAAGATTGGCCACCAGACTGGTCCAATTTAGCCATGAAACCTCCCACACTAAAATGACAGGTGTTTCAGTTATTTTGTCCAACCCCTGTATGTATGTGTGTACCTGATAAACTGTCAATTATTTGCAGTATTAAACTATGTCCAGTATATGGAGTAATGATTTAACACTACAGACTGAAGTTCCTGTGTGTAACGTAAGCGCGTAACCTATGAGCTCAGTATTTACTTTGCGCAGTTCCAGCGCTCATAACTCTCATTCCCTCCTGTTTCCTCTTGGTTTAGAACAGTGCATCCGCTTTCCACAACAAAAGGAAGCGTGTTAGTTCTGCAAAGAGCCCTTCCCATGCAGCACAAGGTCTGTGATATGGAAACCACCACAGTTGTGGCAGAATATGTTCGATCTGAACAGGGATTTCGCATATATAGAGATCGCAAAGAAAAATCAGTGATCCTTTGGGCGCTGTGCATGATCTGTCAGTTTTCTGGAAATAAACAGACATGTTTACAGCATGAGATGCTGAATGATATGCATGTTGAATAAACAGGATGACCAACAAGTGACGTATGAGATAACCAATGCAGCATGTTATTAATGCTGTGATGTTTAAAGCATTTATGGAAGGTCACTGTTATAGAAAAATAAGTTAAGTCGTGGAAATGAGTGCATGATTTCGTCAGACGTCATTTTGTTAGTATTAATGCAATGCATATCCTATAAGGCTCAAAACATAATAAAAACAGTGCCTGCTATCTCATTCAAACCTGCACAGTCATAAGAAGCTGTGATTGAAAACACACTCAGCAATAAGACTGGAAAGACTTACTGCTCATTCCTGTCCAAGTATTTCTATACAAAGTTTAATACGGTTTACATATAATACCAGGTTAACTATTCACTAAGACGTGCTAAGTAAGGACTTTATTTTCTACGTACGAAAACAAAACAAAAATTCAAACAGCTCGTGCTTACACAGCAAACGCTGAAATCTCTGAGGGAAAACTGCCGCCTATGCTAAGCTAACTCTGTGAACGCTGGCGGCCTCGATAAACCACATCACACTTTCAGTTCCTCAGCGCCTGAGGGAAGAAATATTCCAAAAACTTACCGCTCTTTTCGTGGTCGTGTCCGACAACAATAAAATAGTCGGCCAGTCTAGCCATGTTTTCCTATTTTGGCGAATTCCTCCAACCCAATTCAGCATTTTTCTTCCTTCAAAAACACAGCCATGTTTGACACCGATGCTTCCAGTGCGCAGGCGCGCGCTCCCGAGCCCTGTTGTTGCGTGGGCGTGGGCGTGGGCGCGCTCGAGCTGACGGAGGGGCTCGGGATGCACGGTGTTTTGGGAAAGTTGACACTGCATGCAGGAGCTCATTTGCAATATGTTCTTTCTTGTAAGATAGAAAAATAAGGTGAATATTGTGTTAGCACCGTAGCTGTCAGCTCGGGTCAGGGGTGCAAGCAGCTGTCAAGGTTGTGCATATTGATGGGCTGTTTACCATAGACGCAAGGCTGTAGCAATATATGGGGGGGGGGGGGGGGGGGGGGGATCCATTGCTACAGCATTGAGGAGGTATTTTACAGGGGGGCTGTCATATCAACAACTAATGGGAACATTGACAAATCTAATCATTATGAAAATAGTGAGTGGAATATGTTGATGCATGCTCAATAGTCCAGGTACACAAATCCACAAAGTTGAATCAGTTCATCTGGACACAAGTTTGTTGTAGAGATGACTGTCACTCGGATTGAGTGGCGAAACGTATCTCTACAACAAACTTGTGTCCAGATGAACTGATTCAACTTTGTGGATAGTGAGTGGAATATGTTTATTTTTTACATCATCATATTGGGGGGGACATTCTAAGCATATCTGATTATGGGGGGGGGGGGGGGGGTGTTACTAATGCTCTTGTGGCTAAATTGAGGCAAATCCTCACAGTTCTGTGAAATTACGCAATGTAAAGCTGACTTGCAGACATGCAGTGGCAGGAGCATTAGCAATATACTGTATATGAACTGTACAAAAATAATACATGACCAAAGACTGTAAGATGAAAAAGCTAATATGTAACTAATATGTTAACATAATGTGTAAGTGTTTCAAACATTCAAAGAAGTACAGCTCCTATACCAGGAATCCTTCCCGTGGCAAAAGAGGGGCGGAAGAGCATATTGTTATATACTGAACATAAAATGTCAAGTTTTTTTAAGGTTCTGAGAAAATGTTGTACCTCTTGCTTGGTAAATACCTTGTTTTTAACAGACAGAAAATATATCTGGAAAGACTGGTCAAGTGGTGGTAGAGTGGGGGGGGGGTGTTTCTATAATCTATAATGTACACTGTTTTTACTGTGAAAGGAACACATGTATTTAATCATTTTGTTGTTATTATTTAATGTATGTTCTGTGCATTAATTCATAGAAATGATGCACTCATAATGTACTTTCTTGTTTCTTTGACTCTCACCAAAAGTATATAATTTTAGCATAAATGAATTTATGTATTAAATTGAAATTAAATAGATTGAAAAATTTGAATATTCACTAGTGACCAAAAGTTTTAGATAATTTTTTTCAGTTTTTATTGATATTTAAGCAGTCCAGTAAATAACGTGAAAGCATACAGAGTAAGTAAGGTGAGGTTAAAAAACATTTATTGGAGCAACTCATTGCTTAAAACTACAGATGTTTTGCAGCATTAAAAGTAAATAAAGCTTTAAAAGTTGATGCAAACAATTCCCACAGGTGTCCACAGTGTTTCTTTATTTTTTAAGAATTTTAACTTTGTTTTACACACTTTGGTTACATTAATTACAGGACAGGTAGTTACTGGTTACACAAGATTCATCAGTTCAAATTGTTAACGTCAAACACAGTCATGGACAATTTTGTATCTCCTGTTCACCTCACTTGCATATCTTTGGACTTTGGGAGGAAACCAGAGCTCCCTGAAGAAACCCACGCAGACACAGGGAGAACATGTAAACTCCACACAGAAAGGACCCAGACCGCTCTACCTAGGAATTAAAACCCAGGACCTTCTTGCTGTGCGGCGATAGTGCTACCCACTGAAATCTACCCAACATGCTACCCATGTTGAAAACTGATTTTAATGCCTTTTAATTTTGAAAAATTGAAGTCTAACGCTGTACCCTGTAAATGAAACCAAAATGCCACAAAAAGCTGTAGATTTTTCATGGCTGTAATTGCCAACAGTAATTACTAAAGTTATAAAGTTTTTCTCACCATCAATATAGTTTTTAAACACACCTTTGTATATGATTTTAAATACATTCATATTTTTGTACACATATGAAATGGATATTTGCACTGCAGATAAACACCGATCAGCCATAACATTATAACCACCTTCTGGTTTCTACACACACTGTTCATTTTATTAGCTCCTCTTACCATATAGAAGCACTTTATAGTTCTACAATTATGGAATGTAGTTCATCTGTTTCTCTACATACCTTTTTAGCCTGTTGGTCATCTTCTAGACCTTCATCATTGGTCACAGGACGCTGCCCACGGGGCGCTGTTGGCTGGATATTTTTGGTTGGTGGACTATTCTCAGTCCGGCAGTGACAGTGAGGTGTTTAAAATCTCCATCAGCATTGCTGTGTCTGATCCACTCATACCAGCACAACACACACTAACACACCACCACCATGTCAGTGTCACTGCAGTGCTGAGAATGACCCACCACCCAAATAATACCTACTCTGTGGTGGTCCTGTGGGGTCCTGACCATTGAAGAACAGGGTGAAAGCAGGCTAAACACATACACTATACATTCAGTATATGTAGAACTACAAAGTGCTCCTATATGTTAAGTGGAGCTGATAAAATGGACAGTGAGTGTAGAAACAAGAAGGTAGTCATAATGTTATGCATAATCATTGTATAAAAAAACCATAAGAGGTTGAATACTAATATTTCTGATGTAATTGCTATGACTTGCTACTGCACTTGGAAATGTGAGTTTTTCCATTACAGATAAACTGTTAAAACATAAATGAAAGACACACTACTTATTTTTAAGGGTGTTTTAAGGGTGAGTTTTAAGATACAAATTAAGTATGAGTGGAAAATACTGAACACATTTCCATCATCAAAATCACATCACACCTTTACTACAGGTACACCTGACTCTTCACATTCCTTTAAAAAGTGACTAATAATTTACAACGACTGATAGTTCATACTCATACATACAGCATACTGAGTCAGCAAACATCCTTAAACAGGCATAAACAACCCCCCATGATGCCATTAGCCTTTTGCACAGGCTCTCAAAAATTCCATAAAAGGATAAAGCCCAGTACGTGACGATAAATTTTCATCTGGCATTAATTAACATTTCCAAACAGTCTTGACATGCTGTCTGAAATGTAACCTATCAGTGTTGCATTCTTTTATACAGAGCTGTGTTTGCCTGTCACTGAGTAGATAAAACAATTGCAGGAAATTCCAGCACTTAAATGATGCAACCACTGACAGTGGTCAATCTATTTTCACTTAAACATATTTATGGACCAACTGATCCAGAAAGTGAATGTTGACTGTATCATAGATCTTAAGATGTTATCTTTTAGTTATTTCAGAGACATCAAGTATCTTATAGACCAATATAAAAGTCAGTAATTCTTTCAGAGAAGAAACATTTGTGGAAAACAAATCAAGACCTATATCACATACATAACATTACCAGTTATAGGTCAACTTTTGCGGCACTAGTTCAGAAAACAAAAGTGGAAGAACCTGAAATGGTGTTTTTTTCTGTTAAAATATTCACCCCTCAGGGGCTTGTAATCAACATCTGCTTGACGGCCCAGTTCGACATCGTCCTAACACACATTCCTAATATTTTCTTTTTCTTTCAGTGTATTAAATGGCCCTATAGTGCTTATAAAAGTTTCCCTTTTAACACAAAATTTATGGACTATTTTTAATGGCAGTCTTTCTATATTTGATTTTTGTGTAGCTTTGTGAGACCATGGTTGACCATTACTGATAAGTGTATCCCTAAAAAGAAATGGAGAAAACAATCCTTAAGCCTACATCCATCAGCCTTGATAAAATTCCAGGGGAAACATTGGGTAAAAAAATTTACACAATGTTTAAACATACACATTTTTACGATAACAATCAAGGCTGTACGTAAGTTACACTATTATTTTGATTGTTACTCACCAACAAATATAAGCGACAATTAGCATTTTAATACACCGATCAGCCATAACATTAAAACCACCTTCTTGTTTTTACACTTACTGTACATTTTATCAGCTCCACTTACCATATAGAAGCACTTTGTAGTTCTACAATTACTGACTGTAGTCCATCTGTTTCTCTGCATGCTTTGTTAGCCCCCTTTCATGCTGTTCTTTAATGGTCAGGACTCATCCCAGGACCACCACAGAGTAGGTATTATTTAGGTGATGGATCATTCTCAGCACTGCAGTGACACTGACATGGTGGTGGTGTGTTAGTGTGTGTTGTGCTGGTATGAGTGGATCAGACACAGCAGTGCTGATGGAGTTTTTAAACACCTCACTGTCACTGCTGGACTGAGAATAATCCACCAACCAAAAATATCCAGCCAACAGCGCCCTATGGGCAGCGTCCTGTGACCACTGATGAAGGTCTAGAAGATGACCAACTCAAACAGCAGCAATAGATGAGCGATCGTCTCTGACTTTACGTCTACAAGGTGGACCAACTAGGTAGGAGTGTCTAATTTAGTGGACAGTGAGTGGACACCGTATTTAAAAACTCCAGCGGTCCGCTCATACCAGCACTACACTCACTAACACACCACCACCATGTCAGTGTCACTGCAGTGCTGAGAATGATCCACCACCTAAATAATACCTGCTTTGTGATGGTCCTGTGGGAGTCCTGTCCATTGAAGAACAGGGTGAAAGCAGGCTAAAAAAGTATGTAGAGAAACAGATGGACTACAGTCAGTAATTGTAGAACTTCAAAGTGCTCCTATATGGTAAGTGGAGCTGATAAAATGGACAGTGTGTGTAGAAACAAGGAGGTGGTTTTAATGTTATGGCTGATCGGTGTATGAGCTGGTTTGGCCAGTTTTACTTTGCATTAAGTTTAATAGCAAGTCAGATTTTACAGCATGCTATGATACAAACAATATGATAACAGCTATGATACAATATAGTGTTTTCACTATATTGAAAAATGATTACATTTCCCCAAAATGTTAGAGAGTAGAATCAGATCTCCACCTTTTTTATCCTTTAAAGTAGTTTTTTAAGGGATGGTCCAACATTCCACCACAATAGTTAAGACAGTATTTTATAAAGGATAAAACATTTTCTGTCGCTCCTTTTTTTATATTAGTATATAGATACTATGTACTTATATTACTGTTGTTCTATATTTGTCAACCATTCTACAAAAGTAGTCTACAAACTAGACTGGTGACCTGGCCGGGGTGTTTCCTGCCTTTCGCCCAATAAATCAGATCCACCGCGACCCTCACCAGGATAAAGCAAACAATGAATTAATGAATGAAAGGTTTTTAAACTGACTACAAGCTCAGAAAATACTTCACTTTTTTTTTTCAAGTTTGATCATTTAACCTAAAATTGACACTGTCATAGATTACACCTCAAATAACAGTGTTGCTTTTGATTCTGTATCCATCATTTCACAATAAATTCAGATCTCACCTTTTGTCCTAATTTCTGAACGCAATTATCACATGCTTTTACCCTCCCAAATACTTTCAGCATGAGCAATGTTATTAACCTCTCAGAAGTGTACAACCTGAATAAACCCTCAGACTTGTAGAAACTAGCTTTGTAATAATTTACACAGCTTTCCCGTCAGGTGAATCATTTGATAATACGAGTATTGTTTTGTTTGAAAAGAAACAAGTAGAATATTCTGTTTTGCGATTCCCTCATGTTTGCGGCTGCCGTGGAAATCCTGGCTGGGGGGGGATTGAGAGTTTGATCCAGCCCCTCCTACCTCCAGTATAAATGCTCTCACGGCTGGTGTGGAGAGTCAGACTAATAGCTGAGTGTCACAGCTGCCTTTCTTCAAGGAACAACAGGAAAAAGGAGCCACTGGATTATTGTCTCTGCAGGGACTCCTACGAGATCTCAAGTTCAACTACACCTCCTAACAGGTATGGAATCATGTCAGTGCAAGTGGTGCAAAACTTGTTTGCCCTTTAGCTGCTGGCTGTATTATTTTTTTAGGTCAAGGCTGAAGTCTACTTGACAAGAATAAGTTATGTCTTGTTATATAAGTACAACAGTTATCTTGTGCATGTGGGCTGATTCAGTATGCTACAAGTCTTAATCAGTTTAGGGTTGCCTTATACTAAAACATAAAGTGAATTACAGTGAGTAGACTCTGGCCGGCTTTTGGTGGATTTAAAATTACCCATATTTGCTGTTCCTGGTTAGGCTGTACAGCCTGTGTCCTTGCCTCTGTTGGTCAGATGACTGGTTTACTTATTTGCTCAAAGCATGACCCCTGGGTTTTCTATTTTAAAGAAATGTAAATAGACCGGCTTTTGGACTCTTGTGCAAGCCAGAGCAACTCATGCTTGGCAGAGCGAGGAAAGATGTCTGCAGGTGGACTAGAGAGAAGCATTTTAAATTCATTTTCAACATTGACTCATGTGTCTTATTTCGTTTCTCCACAGATTACTGACAAAATGAAACTGGTTCTACTGTCGTTCTTCTGCTGCTGTCTGCTGCTCACTGTCACACCCAGTGTGAACAGTGCAAAACTCAACCTCAATCAAGTTTTAAAAGAAAGGTATGTTCATCTGTGACCTTATTTGCAAATTTTTTGCATTGTTGTCAATTGATTTGAATTGTATCTAATGAATTGTATTTCTTTTTCCTATTAGCATGTGGCTGCAGAGGATAAAACGGGATCTGAGTAGCCTGTCTACACTGAGGGAAACACAGCCTGGTCAGTTTGTAAGGGCTGAGGATGTCAAAGACACCCTGCTTCCACATTCCAGGTAAGAATTTTGATTAATCCTTTTTTTTTATTAATCAATAAATTACAAGCCAAAACTATAACATGAGCTAAAACATGTAAGCCAAAAATAAAAAAAATAAACATCCTCCTTTTTTTTATCCTCTTCAGCGCTGGTATTCCTGTGCGGACGAAGCGTTCCAAGAACTCCATCAACCAGTCACGGAGGTCAGGCTGCTCTCTGGGCACGTGTACGGTGCATGACTTGGCGCACCGTCTTCATCAGCTCACCAATAAGCTAAAAGTTGGCAGCGCTCCCATTGACAAGATCAGCCCGTTGGGATATGGACGCCGGCGTAGGTCAGTCCCGGACAGCCGGATGAGCTTGGAAATGCAGGGTGGCCACTTGCAGCCAGTGTGGAGGCTGGACAAGCTGGAAGCACTTCTTAGAAGGACATGAACGGTACAGGGGCAAAGGGAATGGAAACAAACACTGAGATACACATGCCTCAGATTCCTGCCAAGAGTTCTCCGGCACATTCTTTCGCAAGGCAAGCGACTGGGAGAGTAGCCGAGTCTCCTGAAAGTCAGCCTCGTCGAAGCACAACAGCTGTTCCGCAAGCACTGTCGAAGAGAGGCAGGGAAAGAGGAATGCTGCGCTGGAGCACTGCAAGTTTCTTGGTGTATGCCTGGAGCACTGATTCAAGGAAGAGCAGAACGGCTACAGATGAAACCTGAGGTAATGGACTGAATTTCGCTGCTCCTCTGATGGACTATGCTGTGGGATTACAGGACCTCCGATGATACCACTAGAGGACTTTTTTCTATGCTCTCACTGAAAACCTCTGGACTTTATCAGAGAGTCATGGAATGCAACAGAGAAAGACGTGGATCGTTTATTCTAGGGAAATGGATTTAGGAATAATACCATGAAGCTGTTTTCTGTCTCAAACCATGTTATTGGGCACTGTATGAGAGATGAATGCCTTAGATGATAGAAAATGCCTTATCAGTCCATAAGGATTGTACTCTACTTGAATACATATATATATTTTCATATAGGGATATGTGCAATCTATATATAATAATTAACAGTATATGTATATATGCCAAAGATTGTTTATGTATTGTTATTCTTATTCGTTTTATATGACTTTGTAAGACTTAAAGAGATACTATTTTTGTACAGTAAAGGAATATGGGCATTGTAGGTATATTGTATATTCACTGCCATGTTATATATTTTAAACTGTGGTAATAAATGTTTTATGTATGTCATAATATATTTGTAAATGTGGTTGGTTTTGTGAGTAATGTTGCCATACAATAAACTATAAATTAAATCTATAAAGCTGAAGTTGTTAAGACCTCTTTTGTTCAGTTCTACAGAAAATGACAGAAATAAAATGAAACAGACAGTGGTTTTCTGTTGTCCCTGATAGTTCGACACTGTAAGGAGTCCTGACAGACCTAAAACTGGGTTGACTTGAGATTCACATTATAGTCCCTGGTGGGCAGTAGAGGTGTGAGTTGCATTCCGGCTCAAACCGGACCGGGTCTAAAGTGGAACCATGTCTGATGGAAGACAGACAGTCCAAAAAGGATGCTGCTCTCTTGGGGGGCTGGAAGGGTCACATTCTTTAGAGATGTAGAGCAAAGGGCTTCGCAGTATTGAGACAGGCACGCCATAGGACATTCCTCTTAAACACGTAATTACCATTCCTGTTTTAATGAGTAGGAACTCCAGGTATGTACTTTTATGGTCACAGTCATGCTGTTTTAATATAAAACCCCTAAAACAGTGCTGAGCCCCACAGAGTCACCAATTTGTTTGGTTTAACTTATTTTGCTGAATTATTTAACTAAGTGTAAAGTTCAAGTTTAAACTTGAATATAAATAATACAAATATTTGTATAACACATTTACTAAATCTGTAGCACTTTGTAGTTTTAGTTTTCGCTCATTGATGGACAATGAAAAGTCATGCCCAAAGAAAAAATGAAGAATTCTCCATAAAGGTCCCTCACCCACAGAATATTACAAAGTAAATAAATTTTTCTAGCAACCCATACTAATAGTTGTCTGATCCTGGCTAACCTTCTCGCTAAGAAAAATGTCTAAACTATAAATGTGCTTGTCACATTCTTTGGCTGCAGATTGTTGAGCTTTTCTCTTCAAGGCTGAGTGAATCCTTGGAAGGACATACAAAAAGGTTGTTGAACTTCCTGTGTGACTCTTAACATGTGGCCACTGATGACCTCTGCAGAGGTCATGAATTCTCCAGGGTTAGCACAGGGATAATAATACTCTGCAGAAGAAATGATTTGCAGCACACTTCAGTCTTAATAATGACCTGTAATGTGAAAGCTAACATTTTCAGATTTGTAAGGTTAAAGCTCCACCTAGTGGTTAGAGACTTGCATGACTTGCTTCAAAAGCAGATCAACACGGCCACGCTTTAATTGTCTTAATCCAAGGACGTAACATTGGGGTGACCAAATCTGCTGGGAATGGGGGGTAGGGGATTGTCAGTAAGTTTCTGGGGAAAACAAGCCTACATGAATGCAGGGAGAACATACCAAACTCCACACAGTTATTAAAAAAAGACCGATCGAACACAGCAGCCATAAGCCATGCAGCACCAGCATTACCTGCTGTTTTAACATACCATTGTCTCTTTTAAGCACTTTATAATGTACATATTTCTACTAGTTTAACACCACTGTGGTACAGCAGAAAGAGTTGGTGCTGTATAACTCTAGGTAATCAATTTTTTCTCACCTTCCTAATAGGCTAACTGGCTACATAAAATTGTTCACTGGCTTTAATGGCACATTTATTGCGTGATGCAGTGTGATGGACTGGCCCCCTAGTTTAATCAATTGGATGGATGGTTAAGCTCTGTATCCACCACAAGCCTGACAAAGAGTTTAAAACGCCTGACTGGCTTCAATCTTTAGTAATTCTCTGTAATGGTCAGTTCATATCCCTGTCCTTACATATGGATGGGATAGTGGTAATTAAGCAGTTAAGGTAGTAGACTAGAAATTGATGATGAAATTGATTTTAGCCCCTTCTGTCTTTCCCAAGTCAGCCCTAAGATACATATATACCTAGAGCCCAGAGTGCAAAAGAACAGCTTCAGTAGGAGCAGATCAGGTGGCAACCTTATACAATTTGATTTAAAAATATATAATTTAACAGAGTTTTTATAGAATAAAAACTAGAATATAGAAACTCCTATACTAACTCCTTTTGATTCATAGGTAGCAGGTTTTTGTGAATATCAAGCTCCTTATTCTGTCATGAAGAGTCCCAATTCTGTCTCTTTTTAACCCATGACCCTGTTCTTAGAAAATGTTTAGACTACACTTCTCTTTGTGGCCTCATTAACTGGTTTTGTTTCTGTAACTGGCTTTCACCCAAATTCATTAAATAGCTATGCTTTAAAATATTAACCAATTAGTATGGGTATATTCTACAGATTTGTAAAAGCGGGTTGAAGTAATTTCAACCAGACGTATATGGGTTTATAAGGATTTATGACTTTTAGGACACATTCCTCTTACTGAAGGGCACTTTGAGGAAAAAAAAACAGACAATAAGTTCTTCATAACACATTAGTGAAACCCAACAACTGTCATGGTATGGGGGGTGCAATGACACCACTGACTTGGAGGCATATACAGTATTGGTATTTTAGAAAGACATGCGTTTTAGAAACAAGGTTTGACTGGCCTGCTTGCAGTCCAGATCTGTCTCCTGTTAAAATGTATGCCTTGTCATGAAGAGGGTTAGGGTTACACAATGGCAAACCAATGGCAAACCATTGAACAGCTAATGTCTTGTATCCAGGAAGATTCCACTTTGAAAACTTCAACAAATAATTATAATCAGTTCCCAAATGATTAAAGTGTAATTGATAGGAAAGGTGATGTAAAACAGTGGTAAACATGCCTCTCTCCCAACTTTTTAAGAGTGTTGCAGGCATCAAACTTTTGTTTGTTGTAATTTGTTTATATTTACAAAATACATGGAAGTTGTTCAGTGTAAACATATAACTTGTAATATGACAATAAATTTTGGCTAAAGTAAATAAGTCAGTAAATATAACACGCGGGCCCACCGGTCATACAGACTAGCAGCATGCTTTAGGATCAGTAATATAGGGTGACCATAAGTCCTCTTTTTCCAGGACATGTCCTCTTTTTGGACATAAAAAATGCATCCAGTTGGAATTTCTAAATCACCAAAAATGTCCAGGATTCGGCTTTTGCAGTCTGCATGAGCTATTCTTTGTGTTTTTGCACTGATTTCACCTTTTTCTTTAGGTCCCGCATTCTTGCACTTTTCTTAAAAATGCTTAAGTGTAAATAAAAATTCACAGAGAAATTACAGAAAAAAATCCAAGTTTTTGTCTCGGTCGGGATCCTTGGGAGGCAGAATGCATGACCTGCAAAGCTGACACATACAGTACGTGCCAGTGTTAAATACGGGTGTTAGTTCAGCAAAACACAAAACTGTAGCTAAAGGAAACCAGGTAAAGACCAGGTAAAACAAAAGATGTTGTTACTGTTGCAGAGGGAATTTCAAACCACAAAGCATCGCAACAGCTACAGATCAATGGACTGCACACCTGCCTTGTTAAAAAGTGGGGCAATTTTATGTTAATAAAGGTGTAAACTATACGTACGTAAAATACGGATGCGCCTTACGCACTTTGCGCATCCTACGCAAATCGGCGCATGCGCAGTGGCTCTTATTTCGTGCTTTGTGCTTATAAACGTAAACAGAATATCTGTATGTATTTTTTACTATAAATGAACAAGGACACATGTACTCGGTCACTATTAAAAATGCACAAATTTATTCACCCAGCAAACACAACTACGTGGTATCAGTTAGCCGCTTGGTGGTGATACGCTATGATGGTAACGTTGTGAGAAAGTAAATCACCCAGAAACAAGAAATCGAACCACTTTTAACTTCTGAATTTATTTACAACCCTACTGAGAGCAGCTACTTACAAAAAATGTATGTATTACAATAATAATATAATAGAGTTGTAAATACAGAGAGCTTGCTGCTCAAATCACTGCAATTAGCTTAGCAGCTAACACTAGCGACTAGGCTAACAAGTACCAACACCTTGGGTATGAACTCACTGCTGTAATGTCTTTCGTTTAGTTAGTGTACTACACACAGTGCACAAGTCTGTATCCTTCATAATAATAATAGTCATGATGTATGAGTTATTTGGGTTATAATCAGTATCTGAGCTGTGAACTAGTTGGCTAGGCATTGACACATTTACTGTTCTAACCTTATTACTAGGGATGAGCTGATCGATCCAAATGTCAATAGTATCGATACTTCAGTTTTACTTTTTCTCCGCTACATTCAGCACGATTCTCCCGTTTTATCAGAAAGTAAAACCATGTTTGTACAGACGCTCCTCTCACATCTACATGCTCACATTACTGCTCCTGATCTGCTGTGTTTTGTTGTGGTACCGTCACGTGACTGAGCGGCACCGAGAGAGAGAGAGAGAGAGAGAGAGAGAGAGAGAGAGAGAGAGAGCTGTGTGGGGATATTTTACGGCAGTAAATAAAAAAATGAAATAAAAAATAATTTAAAGTTTAAAACATTTGTTTTCCAGTAATGCTTTTGTCTGTTATTTTTTGTAAGCCACAGAACTGCAGTGAAAATGTAGTTTTGTTATTATATGATTGTATATGATTGTATGAAAAACCTCTAACTGAAAATGAATTTAAGTTAATAATTTTTATTAACTTAAATAAAATCGACTTCGGTCGATAATAAATGCACATGTTTATCATTCATGTAGGAGTATTTTAGCACTGCACTCTCAACTGCTTCTATCAAAAGAAGAAAACAGCCACATTGCGTTTAATGTGTGATTTATACATTGTATTTTAAGAAGTAAAAACACGTTCAGCTCGTGTAAAACCTCCCAGTTTCTTGTGCTCACCTTCACTCTTCAGTTTAATAGTAAAACTTTTTTGCTTTTTCCTCTCGTGAATCACTCGATATGCTTCAGTGCTCAAAACACAACATGGAAACGTGTTAAATTTGATTTTCTTTAGTATTTGAGCTCCTGTACAGACGCTGTTTTGGTGCAGCTACATTGTTTAATGTTTATTTACTCATCTTTATATAGTAAATCTCTCCGGAAGACGAGCTGATTCAAACAAGACAATTTACCTCAGCAAAGATCCACATGATGGCGCAGAAACACCACAAAACATTCTGAAAACCGTTCATTTGGTCAAATTTCAGTTTATTATCAGAACTGTCATAAATAGCAAGTACAAATGATTATGTTCATTTATGGAACTGCAATAAATTATTTCATTTAAATGTAAATAAGCAATATTATAATACACATGAAAATCAATGATGTGTAAGTTTAGTGATTCAGTAGTTCATTACTAGTTGCTCATCATAGGGCTGTCAGTCACGTGTGTTTAGCAAGGTGACGTCACCGACGCGTCACTGTGTATGTTGTCAGACTGTTAAATTTGACAGCAAATTTTGATTTAGTTTTAGTCATAGTCTTTTGACTAAAATGTAATTTAGTTTTAGTCATAATTTAGTCATCTGAATTGTTTTAGTTTTAGTCTAGTTTTAGTCGACTAATTATCATAAGAATATAGTCGACTAAATCTACAGTCGATTCAGTCGACTAAAATACACATTTGTTTGTTTATTAGGATTTTAACGTCATGTTTTTACACATTGGTTACATTCATGACAGGAACGGTAGTTATTCATTACACAAGTTTATATCGAACACAGTCATGGACAAATTTAGTATCTTCAATTCACCTCACTTGCACGTCTTTGGACTGTGGGAGGAAACCGGAGCACCCGGAGGAAACTCACGCAGACACGGGGAGAACATGCAAACTCCATACAGAAAGGACCCGGACCGCCCCACCTGGGGTTCGAACCCAGGACCTTCTTGCTGTGAGGCGACAGTGCTACCCACTTAGCCATCGTGCCGCCCTAAAATAAATATAAAGGGTGTAAAATGTAAATGCTTTTTTTATCACTTCCCTTAAATTATTTAAGTCATTATATACACTTACACAAAATGAAACATTTTTAACCAGTTATGGAATATTATTAATGTTTGAATGTGCAATACACACAAAAACAGATTTAACTTATTTCAAACATCTTTATTTAACTGACCTTGCTTATTGAGCATAACAATAACAAAATATTAATGACCAGTAGGCCTGCTCTGCCTGAAAAGTATATGCATTGTTCATAACAAATTGCATATTACATTCTTTATAAAACTGGGTACTGTAAAAGCAGCTGTGACATTATGTTGCCATTATACTGCCAGCAGTGCCAGATGTTTCAGATGTGTTGTGTTTTTACCTGAGATCGCCCCACATGGTTTACACATTGTCTTGTTTTTCATGACGTCAAATGAGAAATGTGTCCATATATATCGACTCTCCTCTTTCTCCCTGTTGACATTGTGGAGTTAATCTAGTTCCATGAGTAAAGAAAGTTCACAGGCTAGTCTTCCCGGGTTTAGATCAAATCTGTGCGAGTGTGCTCTTAACGCGGTACTGCAAAAGATTAGTACTGATTGGATGGCTAATCGGCTTGTCCCGCCCCTCCACATACGCTAAAGTAGTTCTGATTGGATCTCTTCCTAACTTGCCCCTACCTTCCACAAAACTAAATCAGTTATTGGATGTCGTCCCTGCCAAACATTTTCGTCTCGTTTTTATTCATTGACGAAAGTGTCGATTCATTTTCTCATAGTTTTTATCTTTTTTTTGTAGTTTTTATTTAGTCATCGTCTCGTTTTCGTCATGAAAAAAAGGTTCGTTGACGAAAACTATGACAAAAATCATTCGTCAACGAAATTAACACTGCTGGATGCATCTTAAAGCTAGCAGAAGCATATATAAATCTTCCTGCTGAAACTTTCTCTTAAATCTAATTAATATTTTTTCATTCTTTTATTTTTATTTCTGTCAGAAGATTGTATGTTTGTGAATACGTTTCTTTGCACATACAGAAATAGGGTCAATTTTATGGAAATGATAGTGTAAATTATACATAGGTGAAGTACAAACACACTTTACGTACTTTGCGCACTTGACGCAAATTCACGAAACGACCCAGATACGTAGGTCAGTTTCGTGAATCGGAGCATGCGTAGTGAGGCTCTCATTCCGCGTTTGTGTTTTGAAGAATACGTGCTCTTTTCTTTTGATTTTGTGCTTAAAAATTTAACCAGTCACATGGCTGTTCTAACCTTATTACTAGGGATGAGCTGATCGATCCAGATATCGATAGTATCGATACTTCAGTTTTACTTTTGCTCCGCAACATTCAGCACGATTCTCCCGTTCCATGTTTGTACAGACGCTCCTCGCACACATTACTGCTCGGGCTCTGCTGTGTTTTGTTGTGGTACTGTCACGTGACTAAGGGCACTGAGAGACCGAACACATGTAGCTGTGAGAGAGAGAGCGAGAGAGAGAGCGAGAGAGAGAGAGATAATAGAGGCTGAGAGAGAGCGAGATAACAGAGGCTGAGAGAGAGAGGAGCTGTGTGGGTCCTGGCTGCCCCGGGAGGAGAGGTTGTGCCAGCACTGCACTCTCAGTACAGTAGAGACAGAGCTGCACTTCCTCACCCAGTGTACCAAGTACCACCACATCCGCTCCCAATTCTTCCCCAAATTTTATAAAATCATCCACAACTCTACCTCCCTCCCAGACCCTGACAAACTGCCCCACCTACTGGGGGAGCACAGAGAGAGCTGCACACTAGCACTCTACAGTATACACACCTGCCACCAGGTGAGGGACAGTGGGTGACCATGTCTCATACACACACACGCACACACACACACACAAACTGATCGTTATTACATTTACATTTACATTTTTAGCATTTAGCAGACGCCTTTATCCAAAGCGACTTACATTACAGTTACATTATACAGTCTGAGCAACTGAAGGTTAAGGGCCTTGCTCAAGGGTCCAACAGCTGCAACCTGGCAGTGGTGGGGCTTGAACCAGCAACCTTTGGATTACTAGTCCTTTACCTTAACCACTAGGCTTCCTCATTACTGTAAATATTATAATTTTTATTGTTATTATTTTGCACTGTTTATATTATTATTTTATTCTATTTTATATTTCTTGCACATGTAACTGTTTTGTATATTTTTGTTCTTATTGTTATTTTTATTATTTCTCTGTAACTTGCTTTGGCAATACGAATGTCCTTATTTGTCATGCCAATAAAGATTCTTTTGAGTTTGAGTCACCCACTGTCCCTCACCTGGTGGCGGTCCTTTCTGTGTGGAGTTTGCATGTTCTCCCCGTGTCTGCGTGGGTTTCCCCCGGGTGCTCCGGTTTCCTCCCACAGTCCAAAGACATTCAAGTGAGGTGAATTGGAGATACAAATTTGTCCATGACTGTGTTTGATATAACCTTGAGAAGTGATGAACCTTGTGTAACGAGTAACTACCGTGTGTCTGTCTTGAATGTAACCAAAGAGTGTAAAACATGACGTTAAAATCCAAATAAACAAACAATCACCTGGTGGCAGGTGTGTGTATAGAGTGCTGCTAGTGTGCAGCTCACCACTACACTGCTGTACATTTAGATGACGTCAGAGCTACGGAGTGCTGATATTCGCTAATTTACAAACCATTCACATCCTGGCGTTACCCAGTGTATGATGTGTAGATCAGCTAAATGTGTCATTCGGAGGAAAACATATCCATTAAAATCTCACTAAGTGTAAATTGTTTTTAATGGCGGATGTGGATGTAGGTCAACTGAAAGGTCGCCGCAGTTTGACTGAAAGCACATAAACATCTTTAACTGCGGCTCATAAAAACGGAAAATGTAAATAAATAAAATAGTGTGTGTGTGTGTGTGTGCAACAAGGTTATTTAGATTTCTGGCGAACATCACGCTTATCAACAATAACGGTACTGCTATCTCATACTGCTGAGCACAGCGTCAGGGGTTGCCAGGTATTGTGGGAAAAAAGCACCGATTCAACACATTTTTTAAAAGTTAGGCGGTTCGTTTAAACAGATTCAATAACCGATCTGATGGGTTCATACTCTGTAATGAGAGACTTTAAAGGTCTTACTCTGTACTATTTTCAGCGTTTAGATGCTTTTATCCAAAGCTACTTACATTATACTAGTCTAAGCAATTGAGAGTTATGGGCTCAAGGGCCCAACAGTAGCAACCTGGCAGTGGTGGGGTTTGAACCAGCAACCTTCTGCTTACTAGTCCAGTTCCTTAACCACTAGACTACAACTGCCCCTAACTAAACAAGACTAAACAAGATTGTTACTTTTTCCCTTGATGGTTTACAGATTAACAATCAAATATGACTAGTAATTAAACCCCCCCCCCACCCCCAGTAAAAACGTCTTGTACAATGATACCTATGGTGTGCAATCAAGTACAAAAACAGAATCATCATGATGAAGTTCCAGCATCGTCAAACCAAAATCTGATAATCTACTTTCCTTCCATCTTCTAAAGCATGCAGAAGGTGGCTTGTTATTTCTAAATACTTCTATTTGTAAGTGGGTGGGTGTGGAGTTTGCATGTTGTCCCTGTGTCCGTGTGGGTTTCTACTGGGTGCTCCTGTTTCCTTACACAATTTAAAAGACATGCAGTCATGCCAAGTGGAGCTATTAGAAATTGCCATAACTGTGAGTGAGTGAGTGTGTGTGTGTGTGTGTGTGTGTGTGTGTGTGTGTGTGTGTGTGTGTGTGTGTGTGTGTGTGTGTGTGTATAATTTGACTCGTGATGGACTGGTGACCTGTCCGGGGTCTGACCCACTGTAACCCAGATCAGGATGAATGACTATATGGGAGAATTAATAAATTACTCACTCACTCACTGTCTTAACCGCTTAACCAATTAGGGTCGCGGGGGTGCTGGAGCCTATGCCAGCTTTTCAATGGGCGCAAGGCACACAGTAACACCCTGGACGGGGCGCCAGTCCATCGCAGGGCAGACACACACCCATTCACCTATAGGGCAATTCAATGACTCCAATTAACTTGACTGTTTTTGGACTGTGGGACTGTGGGAACATGCAAACTCCGCACAGAAAGGACCTGGACCGTGCCGCCTGTGGTTCGAACTTCTTGCTGTGAGGCGACAGTGCTACCCACCGAGCCACCGTGCCGCCCACATGAATAAATTAATTAATAATAATAGTTGTCGCCTCACTGCAAGACGGTCCTAGGTTCGATCCTCAGGTGGGGCGGTCCGGGTCCTTTCTGTGTGAGTTTGCATGTTGTCCCTGTGTCTGCGTGGGTTTCCACTGGGTGCTCTGGTTTCCTTCCACAATTTCAAAGATATGCAGTCATGCCAATTGGAGCTACTAGAAATTGCCATAATGTGTGTGTGTAATTTGACTCGTGATGGACTGGCGACCTGTCCGGGGTCTGAAACACTGTACACGCAGACACAGGGAGAACATGCAAACTCTGCACAAAGAGGACCCGGATCGCCCCACCTGGGGATCGAACCCGGGACCTTCTTGCTGTGAGGCGACAGTGCTACCCACTCAGCCACTGTGTGGCCCACATGGTTCGATCCTCATGTGGGGCGGTCCAGGTCCTTTCTGTGTGGAGTTTGCATGTTGTTCCCGTGTCCATGTGGGTTTCCTCTGGGTGCTTCTGTTTTCTCCCACTGTCCAAAGACATGCAAGTGAGGTGAATTGGAAATACTAAATTATCCATGACTGTGTTTGAACATCTTTTGTAACGAGTAACTACCTGTTCTGTCATGAATGTAACCAAAGAGTGTAAAACATGACGTTAAAGACCTAATAAATAAATGAATAATAATGTTTTTGGAGAAGTGTTTTAATTAACGGCGGCGTAGTTTGCAGATAAACGTCAGACCTGGCAACCCTGCACGTTGCGCAAAACTCATACGATAGCTGCTGGGTGACAGCAGTGGGCGGGAAAACTGGCAACTTATTCACTCTAGACCAATCATGTAGCCGTTAGCTCTTGCCCGCGCGTTAATGCTGGTCGTGGATTGGTTGGTTGTCAGCGAATAACAAGTGTAGATTCTTCCGCCCGATTAAGCCGCTTGTCTGTGCTTTTCTCCTCAGGGGTTTGATGAGGATGCAGCCAGGAGAGGCAGTAAAGCAGAAAGTAAAAGGTGAGAGTTCGTTATAATGCTGGGAATGATTATAATGCTTCTGAGTTTTTATTTGACTGCAATCATGATTTGTAAACCTTTGTCGCATTGGAACATTAAATCTCTCACCAGGTTGTTGAGGAAATAGTGCGTGCCAGTCAGTCTGCTGTTCTGACAGGAGGATGATAATGATGGTGATGATGATGATGATGATGGTACTTGGTACCTACATGAATCTTATTGAAATATAATCTTGTCTTGTTTAGATCAGTTGCAGTTGGTATCAGTCATGTTGCGGGGCGCAGCTTCTCTCCCTCTGTCTGAACAGAAGAGAAGAAACAGAGGAGACACAGGTAACCATCTCTTTCTCCTTTCCTCTACTTGGAAGCATCATTCATTCATTTCATTTTTATCAATCGCTTTATCCTGGTCTGGGTAGCGGTGGATCCGTTAGTATGATGGATTGAACAGGCGCCAATCCCTTTGAGGGCTTTGGCCATTTCCCCCTCAGACACAGCCATGTCTGTGTAGACACCCAGCTGGTCGATAGCACAGCTGAGATTCAAATCTGCTACACCACCCAAGTGCCTAAAACATATGATTAGAAATAACACTGATAAATATTACATTGTAAGTTATTTACATTAATATGGAGTGTATTAATTGCTAACATGAATGATCAAATTAACAAAAAAATCCGCCCAGGTGGCGCGCAGCAGTAAAACACACTAGCACACCAGAGCTGACATTTCGAACTTGTCGGTTGTGGGGTCAGTGGCGGCTCCTGCCAAATCTCTTGGGGGGGGGGGGGGGGGGGGGGGGTAATTTAAAGCTTGAATAATTAACATCTTAAGTCATCTGTCAGTTTGCCCTCACAAATAACTTTGAACATGGAGAGAGACCAGCTTTACCATCAATCATAAAATGAAGTAAAGCCTTCACACTAACAATTTAATTCAGCCTTTATCAGATAGCATTTTATTTTAGATGCAGCAGATCCAGAATAAAGATTGGCATCGGGGCTGATGTGCAATGAATAAAGAAGTACAATTAAACAATTGGGGAGATACAATAAGTGCAATCATAATTCACAACTTAAAAATTACATTACTTACTTGTAATTTACTTGTAACTTATATGATTTTCCCCCCTTTGTAGATGCTTGATGTTTAAATTTGGTCTGGGTGGCCCCAATTCTTAAGTTTAATTTATCCTGATCACACGATGGAGTTGCTCCGAACTGAGGTAATGGTAGTCATGGTGACGAGATTGCAACACATGAGCTGCGTCCGGAATCGCATACTTCCATACTCAATAGTACGCGAAATGAGGACGCGAGAGCGGTTAGTATGTCCGAATACATAGTGCAAATAAAGAGGTACGCGAGAAGTACCCGGATGACCTACTTATTGGGCAGCCATGTTTGAGTATGCAAACGATGCACACTTGCGGTCTGCTAATGTATCCCATAATGCAACTGGAGCTGCGTAGGCGATCGAAGCGGAATAAGAAACAAGAAAGACGTGGAAAACGGAGTCCTCTGTTCACAAGTGTAAGTAAGATAAATAAAATACACATTTTTAAAGATGAATAAATAACAAAAAGACGATAAATATCCAAAATTTTGGCAAGTGGGGTTTGTAATGAGTCTGTAACTATGGTGATATTATGTCATCACGTCCCGCGTCATCACTTGACGTTGGTAAAATGCCGGACGTAGTATGTACGGGTGTTGTGTGCATACTGCATACTTCTGTACTGAAAGTATGTACTTCTTTACCGGCCGAGTAGTGCATACTTCCTCCAATCTAGTACGTACTCTGTAAGTATGCGATTCCGGACGCAGCTCAGGTTACGTGTGATGCAAGCACGTAAGTGCGAGCCCTCCCGGAACCCATTCAGATTGTACTGCAGCGCCTGCAGTTCGAAAAAAAGAGCCTTAACATGAGAGTCTATGAGAGCGATACTGAGGGGCGGTACTGTACGGAACACAACTCGACGCTGATTGGACTACGATATTCCGAGACTGACTCCAGAACAGTAACAGCTGTGATAGAAAAATTGGTGGTGCGTCGCCCGATTGCCCTAAGGAACGAGCCGCCCCTGGTGGGGGTGGTGATTGGAGTTGAGTGATGATTAGTTAGAAACAGTGGTCTGAGGAGGAACAAGCCATAAATCACTGACAGGTCGGTAGGAGGCCGAGACTTGTTGATACCATAGGTCATGAAGATCAGGTGTCTGCATACAAACATGATGTGTAAGGGAATGTGGTGCATCCTGTCCGTGATGGGATGTATTACTGCGGTGTGCCCAGTAATATTAGGGAAACGGGACCCACCACGACCCTGACAGAGATAAACCGAAGGTAAAACCTCGAAAATGAAATGAAAAAAAAAAAAAAATGTATTTAATTATATGATACAGATAGAAGCAATTACTTTTTTCACAGCATGGTAATAAATGAAGGCCCTGGAATTGCTTACTCGTGTATATCATGTTCCAAATATAAACTCATGAAAGGAATTAGACAGCTTAGATTGTCAGATATAGTGGCAAACATTTGTTTTCCTTTTAAGAAAGGACAGGTCACGTTTAGACCATGTCCAGCGTTAACAGAGGCTGTGTAGAACGTCCTGCCGTTTTGGAGAAACACTTTTGGCTGAGCTCCCTCTCACATCAGCACAGTATCACATTAATCTTACATCTTCTGATCAATAAAGCCGCCGACTGAATCGGAATTAGTTTTATTACGACTTGGCTGGTGAGATGATTCGTAGAGAAGATCTGTGAAGGGAGAATCTATAATTATGCCTTTGTGATAAATCTGGCCATGTTATTTATCTACTTCTTCACAGCTGTAGGTAACCTGAACCATGCTTGTGGAGACCCATGTGATCTCTTTGTGGGCTTTAAAGCCATGCTCTATTAAACACTCAGGCTGCCAGATGGACTAGAACCACTAGATTAGTTTGGACCTGTTGTAAGGATACTGATATAGGCAGTTGATCCCTTTGGGTGTTCATCAGACACTCGTTCCTAAATAGAGACAAAGATGGGGCAAACAACAGGCGGATCAGGTGAGCCTCACCCTTTGTTGTCCCAAACACCCTGTATGTAGCTAGCTCAAGCTTTTGCATGGGGGTATATGCTGTTCTTTTTCTATTGTAATCCTGACCTTTTATAAAACTGGCGTTTGGTCAACAAGGGGCACGTTACTAATGGCGACAGCATGTGTTTCACTGGGTTTCACTTTCATCTTTGCCAACCGGATTCAGCATTACCAGAAAACGGTGCACCTTGGGGGGAACATTAACTGTTAACGGTCAATTTACCAAATGTAGGATGTTTTTAAATTGCAAGTGGGAAGAATCTAAAGTACCATCATGGAAGACCCATGAAAAACCCAAACTCAGCAATGACATGGGACTCCAGTGGTATACACAGAGCCCTGCCTGAACCTTATTGAACACCTTTGGGATGAACTGGAATGGCGAGTGCAAGCCAAGCTTTACCATCCAACATCAGTGCCTGATCTCAGAAATGCTTTTTTAATCTCCCACAGACACACTCCACAATATTGTGATGTCTGGGTGCCCAGGTGGGCCAGCGGTCTAATACCCCAGCTCACTAATGAGGAGAGCTCATGCTTGCGAGTCCTAATTTCATTATTGCTGGCCAGGCGCCCAACGGACTCAGTTGTTAGTGACTGAGGGAGATGGTGTCGGATGTGGTTCTGTGAGGGCGGGCATCTGACAAAATTGGTTGTTTCTGAGGGGGAGAAGGTCAGATATGGTTTCTCTACATAGCCATGGTAAAATGTGACCACTGCTGTCTCAGTTGGCGCTGTCTGACTCCTGGTGTCTGGTTGAGGACACTTTGGGTAAATTAAGGATCTTTGTGAGAAGCCACCACCAGCTGTTGTAAGTAGTCAGCGACTTCATACACGTCAGCCACTGTTAGTCTACAATTCTCCTCGGCCACTGTGGGGGTGGTGCAAGCAGCAGAGAAAGGGTGTGTTTAGTTTTAGCACAGCAGGATTTTGGGATGAGCCCTAGCATTGACGTTGGACTTGTTGGACAGTGGATTATTTATTAGCAGGGATCTATAACAGCGCTATCCCAGGCGCTTGTGAACTGCTGAATCATTTATTTTGAGCCCTGTGCTGCGTTCCAAGTAAAAGATCATCAGTCAAATCAGCGCTAACGTTTGAATGAGAACTGAGTTTAGAACGGAACTTTATTGTGATGGGTGGAATAGGATTATGTGAGGGGAACCTCTGTAAGCCTGGGAGGAGGTGTTCCAGTATGGGACAGTAGGCAAGTGAACTCTGTTGACAGCCGGTTGCGACATGCTTGCTGGATTAGCTGCTCTGCTGAAATGATAGCGTTGGCCTCTTAAAATAGAGAGAGATGGGAATATTCAAGAAAACAAAAGCGCTGCTGCAGCAGAGCAGCGGCTCAGAGTGGCACTGCCAGAAAGACTGTAGTACTCGATCGGAACACAGCCACGGGTGACATGGCACTGACAGGAGCTGATGGTAAGGATGAGTGAACCTGCACAGCTGTGCATGCCAGGACATAGGGAGGCCGGGTTTGTTTTGGTGTCTTGAGGTTCGGATCTGTCCTTGGTAGCGTGGGAGAGCTAGGGGAGAAATGCTACGGTTCATCGAGGTTAGTGTTGTGGTTTTCCGGGATGGAGGGCTGCTGCATGATACGGCAAGATTGTGTATACAGAACTGTACACGTTTTTCATTTCTGATGTTCATGTCAGCTGATTTGAATGCTGATGCCTCCAGCAGATCTGTTTTGTTGTTTACTAGGGCTGATCAGATACTGACTGACTGGACAATCGACATGGCTTTGTGCCATCGTTAATGTGCTATGCCAGTGGCATGGGTCAAATTCTATTAGATACCTATCCAATGTGGCCATGCAGTAATGACAAACAGATTTTGCATTGGGGTTGTCAGAGCTTGACTGGGACATTTTCAAATAAATAGTATTCGTTAGCTTAAATATTTCTTCGTATTGTTTTTTTTTGCATTTTCGCCCCTTTTTCTCCCCTTTTAGCACGTCTAGTTATCCAATTTGCATCGTGCTTCCTCTCTGTCTATGCCGAACTCTGCGGAGATCGAAGCTAACCCACATCCCCTCTGAAACATGAGCAGCAGCCGCCTGCATTTTTTCACCTACACATTGATGAGTGTTGCGCCACCCAGCGTTGCGTGCGGAGACACACACCATAAGAGCACTCCTTCCTCATCTCTTGTGCAGGCGCCTCTAATCAGCCGGCAGAGGTCGTAACTGCACCATTCGGACAGAGAGAGACCCACTTCCGGCCCCTTGTCCCGCCCCCCAACCGAACAACCGGCCAATCGTTGTTCATGTAGCCACTCGTCCTCGAGCCGGTAAGGCAGAGCTGGATTCGATACCATGTATCCGGAATCCAGCTCTGGTTTTTACCGCTGCTTTATTAGCGCTTACTTTATTGCCCTGCATTGCTAAAAGCTTTATTTTACAGTAAATTGGGCATGTCCCAAATAAACATGGCTTAAATCTCTGCTCCTTCGGAGGCTTGCACACCACAAATATGCATGTCAACAAGTGTGTACTTCCAATGGTGAGATTTGAAACGGGGCCAAGTATTGGCATACACTTTGGCCAATAGATGCAATGTTGTCATAGCTTAACCATGTGGAGATAAAAGACGTTATGTGAATTAGCTTAGCACCTCTATTTTGCTTGATGCTTGTGTTTAATATATAAAGTGAACCCAGTACTCCAGTCTCTGGTACTAAAATGAGAGTGCTGCTGGATTTCTGTTTTATATTTCTACTGTATTATTTTACTTTGGTTATTTCTTCAATGACTGTTTAACAGCCACATAGTTACATTTTGGATTAATGTATGATGATTAATTACATTAGGTGATATACAGTGGAAACATACGCCAACAGCGCATCTTGCATATGATTAAAGTCGTGCCATGTTTATTGAATTATTTATTAGTGTTTATTTACTGTGCTTCTGGGTTTGTGGTTTTTCTTGTCTCTCGGGCTAGCTGTTAAATTCCTGTTTTGTTCACTTCTTCACCTGTAACTGCTGCTGGTGTAGTGGGAGTGTTTGATCGATGCATCGTTTTCGGTCACGCATCATGTCTTCACAGCGCCTAGTTTCCAGCCCTGCAAGGAGCCACAGCTGACAGATGTGCAAGTGAAAAACTGTCTGATGTGGTGAAAAAAATAGAAAAGCAGCAGCTTACATAAGTGCTATTGTGCTGTGAGCTTCCAACTACTAAATATTATACTGAATTACCACTGGTGTCAAGTTACTACTGTATTACTTTTCATTTAGGACATAGTATGAATAAGGCCCTACCTAATTGAGCCGTTTCATGTGAAATTTAAATGTAACATGCTGCTCACGTGGCACAGCGGTAAAACACTTTAGCACACCAGAGCTGGGATTTCTAATACATTGTATTGAATCTCAGCTTTGCCATTCGGCCGTGCTGGGCGGCTGTATGAACAACGTTTGGCTGTTGTTCATACAGGGTTAGGGAGCCAGAGAGGGACCTTATAACTGATGCAATTATGACCTCTTTTGGCTGGTTGATGGCGTCTGCACAGAGTAGATAAATAATGCTGATCAGGGTGTGGCTCTCCATGCACAGGGCTGATTCGCATATGAACTTGGCTGGTGCAGGTAAAAAAATGCAGTCGGCTACTGCTCACATATCGGAGGGGACGTGTGTCAGTTCGCTCTCCTCAATCAGGGGCGGGGGTCAGCACCAGTAGAAAGGAAGCATAACGCAATTGGGTAAAAATTGGACGCGCTAACAATCGGGAGAAAATGCAAAAAAAATAAAAATAAATAATAATAATTTGATGTAACATTTTTCATTTGCAAAGTGTATAATAATAAGTGTACGCAATAAGAGGCGGTCCTAGTAATCATACGGCAATTAAGTTAGTGTAAGAGACATTTCTATGGTGTACTGTGCTGACAGTGTTTGATGTGTGTGTTTACGTATTGAGTGCATTTTGTCCCTTTGGGGATTCCATAATCAGTGGAAAAGTGTGTTTCTCTACACACATGATCATCTATTTGTAGTCTGTTTTGCGCCTCAAAAGAACAAGCCAGTATTATGTAGTATTAAGTATTATGCTCCCTATAGTTTGTCTATGTACAGTTTATACTTGTACCGTCCAGAGGAGGGGTGTCAAAACATGGACATCATTCAATTTATGATTGTTATTTAACGACTGCCGTCAAATGTGGCCCTTTTCTTTAAAAATCTGTAAAATCTGTGAAATTAAGCACATTTTCTCATGAATTTATTAGACCCTAAGTATGAGATTTGAAACACAGAACATTTTAGATTGCAGCAGCACTTCTGCCGTGTTTTTAGCCTGGATTTGCTCAACTGCTAGTACACATGATCTGATTAGTATGTCCCATTACACGACTATTATGGACTTTGAAATGCCTTAGGAAATGGTAACTAGCAGATTACTGGTCCTCTTGGTCTATGTACTGGAAGATACCTGGTACTGAATATCAATCTGACTGGTGCATGTACTGGACATGTATTGGACCTAGTGGCCAATGATATAATCAGCATCCTAACATGATTTTCCAACCAGCATTTCAATCTATAGGTACAGTTTTTTCTTCAGTGATCAGTCTTTCAGCAAAAGGTGCTGTTGGTCAGTGAGGGTTTTTAGCAAGGTAGGTCGCACTTGTCCAGTGAACTGAACACAGTCCTTTTTTCCTCTGGGACAATGCAGCAGTGAGCAAAATAGATAGAAATGATTTTGGGCAAATGCCAACCCCTCCATGGCTAAGATGTGTGAAACATCACAGGAGGGATGACAGCATGTAATTCGTGTCCTGGGTTAAAGCATTGGATCCATGATGGGGCAGTCAGCTCCTCTTGAGTTTACAGCTTTAAGCAACTGGCTTTTATTCTTTTGGCACAAAAGACTGCAATTATACAGAGATATATGAACCGGTCCAATGAACAGTCCTTTTTTCCTCTGGGACAATGCAGCAGTGAGCAAAATAGATAGAAATGATTTTGGGCCAATGCCAACCCCTCTGTCATGTACGTATATTAATACCTCAATGGCTAATGCCAAGTTCACACTACACGACTTTCTGATTTGCCGGGTCATTGTACAGTTCACACTACACGACTGAATCTTTTGCACTCGGGAGTCTTTCAGTCGGTGTATATTTCACACTACACGACTGATCGGTGATAGGGGGTTTCACACTACACGATCTATCACCAACTCGAATCACAGACGAGCTTCTCCAGTCTCCCAAACAAGTTTTTATTTATTTGTTTTTTTTATTTTTATTTTTTACAAAAACACGTGAGAAGTGACGAGAGGTTTACCGATACCACGTCCAAAAATGCACATCAACAAGTAGCGAGCGATCAAAGTGTTTGTGTGCTGATGTGCAGCGTAAAATCAAGGAGGAAAAATAAATGAATCTGAGTGGATTTGGCAACACGAACAGTATGGATTGTTCTGTATTTGGAGGTTAATTAATATTTTTGCAATGCAGTGTTGGTGTTATGTTTTGTAGAGGACGATCAAGTCAGAAATACTGTAAAACTGTGTGTGTGTGCCGATGTATTCTGATATAAACTATATTATCCCCTGTCCCACCTGTTTACACTGCTCTCCTGCGTTTCCCCTCACACTGTATCCTGCGTTCTCATTGGCTGTTCGACATAGCACTCACTGCCAGTCGTGCAACTCAGATCAGATATCTGACATGCTAGAAATCTCGATCCGGTCGGATCGAGTTGTTGGGTAGTTCACACTTAGCGATTGAGAGCCGAGTTTTGATCGCAGAGCGAACGCCGAGTTGCTCCTGAGCCGGTAAATCTAGCGCCAAAATCGTGTAGTGTGAACTAGGCATAAGATGTGTGAAACATCACAGGTGGAATGACAGCATGTAATTTGTGTCCCGGGTTCAAGCATTGGATCCGTGATGGGGCGGTCAGCTCCACTTGAGTTTACAGCTTAAAGCAACTGGCTTTTATTCTTTTGGCTTGAAATACTGCAATTACACAGAGATAAGGATGGGTACATGAAGCATGATTTTTTTTTGTCAATGTCTTGGCTGTTTTCACTCAGACAAAAATGCTCAGTCAGCAATCAGATCTCAGCTTTATCATTTCCTAGAGGCTAGTGACAATAGAAAGAGATGAATTACCCACAACAGCCAGTAATCAGTGAGCTGTGCATTCAGTCTGAGGTCTTGTGTGAATCAGGAGCACAAGCACGTCTGGAATGCGAGCTTCTTATATATTCTGGAAGGAATGCAAACCTTGACATTTCTGCCTGAGAAAGGACACCAGAGGCTGGCACCATTGGTACAAATCCAAATCTGTCTCTAAAATAGGGGCAGTCGCAAAGTCAAAGCCAGAACTCTTGTTATTGCATCTGTCCTTTCAGAAACATGAGAGGTTTTTTTTTGTAGAGCGGTGTGTCTGTGACCTACTAACCAGCTTTCCAGTCCGGTATAGAAACACACCTGGCACTGTAGGGCTATTTCTAGCCATCATGTTGATAGAAGCTGTACAAAGTGACTGAGGTGATTACGAGCGTGGCAGTAAACGAGGGGTCGTCTCACAGCAGGTTTGAACCCAAACCAAAATATTTCAAGGTAATGGGTTGTAACAGACACGCTGTGATGGATGAGTTGCAAAATAGAGTTGCATTGTTTTTGACACGTCGCCTGAATTGTAAGTGTGTTAGATGGGGAAGTATGTTGACAATTGTTCTTCATTCACATGATTCAAGGCTAAATTGCTTCTGCGCTGACTGCAGTTGTTTTCTACGGAGTGAGGCGATGCCGCTAATCTTGCTGATAGTTCAATCTGATTGAACTTTGCCCTAGTTTGCTGCTGACATTCTTAAAGTACTGCCAATAAGACACATTCTTGATATGACATAGAAAGAAGTGAAACACTGACATGGCGGAGAGAAACTGATTCTCATTGTTTCACCAAACCCTGGACTGTAGTATTTTACTCTAAATTAGAACCATGGCATTGTGAGAATAATACAGCACGGTAACTATTGAGCTGTGAAATAATGTGACCCTCTATACTGGTTAGATTTGCGGCAGGTCCAGTTCCACCAGGAAACACTGGGTCTAAGGCAGGAATACCCTGGACTGGCTAGTCCATCGCTTTGGCCACCCAAAACAAATAGACAACTGTAATAGACCTCTGTGCCACCTAAGCCCTTGGTCATGGTTATGTATTTGCATGACATTCATCTTGGCCCGAGCAGAAAAACACTCTCACTCACTTTCTTTTTTTATTTTTTATTTTTTATTTTTTCATTATCTATTTTTCCCCCACTTTTTCCCCCCAACTTTTATCCCCATTCTAATCGTGTCCAATTACCCTGATTGTGTCCTCTATACTGATTCGACCCTTTTGCCGCTGACTGAGGACGCCACTCAACTGACTTGCGCCCCCTCCGGCACGCAGTCAGTACAGCCTGCATTTTTCACCTGCACGAGCCGAGTTCATACACCGAGAGACACTGTGCACGGAGGGTCACACCCCCCTCAATGTTATTCCTCAGCCCTGTGCAGGCGCCGTCAGTCAATCAGCAGGGGCCGCAGTTGTACCAGTTATGAGGACCTATGCTCCGACTCTACCCCTAAGCCCCTGAACAACAGCCAAAGGTTGTTCATACTGCCGCCCAACCCAGTCGGAAAGGCAGAGCTGAGTTTCGATACGATGCATCTAGAAACCCAACTCTGGTGAGCTAGCGTACTTTAGCGCTGCGCCACCTGAGCTGGCTCTCACTCACTTTCTTAACGGCTCATCCAATCAAGGTCACGCGAAGCACACAGTAACACCCTGGACGTCCATCTCAGGGCAGACACATATACACACACACCCATTCGCCTATAGGCAATTTCACTGTCTCCAATTAACCTGATTACATGTTATTTGGACTGTGAGAGGAAACCGGAGGAAACCCACGCAGACACGGGGAGAACATGTAAACTCCACACAGAAAGGACCCAGACCGCCCTGCCTGGGATTCGAACCCAGGACCTTTTTGCTGTGAGGCGACAGTGCTACCCCCCGAGCCACCGTGCCGCCCAGAGTGACGGATTCATACGTCAAGCAAAAACAGGCACAGAGGAACACGCTATACTAGAAGTATTCCTCTGCCGCTCATTTAGGTGGATGGAGAAGACGCATTTGAAGAAGTTGTCGCATTTGCATTAGCAGTATGGTACAACCTCATCAAGCCTTAGTGTGCCCAACCAGGCCATTGGCTTGACTGTGGGTCCTAGTGCTAGAGGGCTAGCATGATAGACTGCAGTGTAATAACTGAATATTAACAATTGAATATAGTTCTACATAGGGCTGTCGCGCTAACCGCAATTTTGAAATACCGCGGTATAGATCAGCCAACCGCAGGGCATGCCAAGTAACCGCAACACCGCGATGTTCACGTTTTTTCTTTTTTTCTTCTTTTTTTTTTTTGTTGCAAAGTCCATCTTGTTTTACGCTTACATCCGGGCATAATAAATGTTAAATAAGTTCATAATGAAAATGAGCTAAGAGCGTCATTTTCCCGCAACCTGTTCGCATCCGTTGCTGCTGAGTGTCAGAGTTTGTGTTTTAAAATGGAAACAATGGCAACATTAATAAAGGCAAGTTTATTAATGATCAAATTGAGTTCACACTCAATAAAAAGTAATTTAGACTATATTCAAACAGCCTTGGCGTACTAAAACACTTAATGACGGTTAATATGGCATTGCAGCCTGCAAATATTCTCTTGCTGGCTTGCTGGAATGATTTAAATGTATTTTTTGGTTGAATAAAAATGTATTGAAACGAATAAATTACTTGAAATGTACAGGGTGGGCCATTTATATGGATACACCTAAATAAAATGTTACGTTACGTATAAAAAGAATAAAGTTACGTTAAAACCAAGCACACCATTGTTTTTCTTGTAAAATTCTCAATAAGTTTGATGTGTCACATGACCCTCTTCCCATTGAAAAAACTAAAGTTGGATCCAAAATGGCCGACTTCAAAATGGCCGCCATGGTCACCACCCATCTTGAAAAGTTTCCCCCCTCCCATATACTAATGTGCCACAAACAGGAAGTTAATATCACCAACCATTCCCATTTTATTTAGGTGTATCCATATAAATGGCCCACCCTGTAGTATATATTGTTATGTTAATTATACCTACTAAATAGATAGTTAACAGTGGCGCGACAACCAGGCTAGATTTCCTCTGCGCTCTAAAGTCGCATGCAGGTACAGTACGTGTGTATTAGTGCAACGAGCACACACACCATCAGAGAGAGCTTTAGTGCCGCGGGAACATCACTACCCCACTCAGATCCTCTCTGGAACCACATCAGGGGAACATGTTGGTTTTTCTAGCGCGCATGATAACGCAGGTTTAAGGTCTTAAAGACTATTCTTTATTCAATTTTTTTATCATATTTTGATTAGTTGTGCATTTAAAATATTTAGCCTAAACACTTTTTTTTCGTTTCACAGTGTATATCTAGCCTAGGCTAGAAGCTAAATTTAAACCTTTTTTAATAGAGAAAAGACTTGCATTCTTATTGCGTATCTTAGCTCTGTTCTGTATTTAGCAATAAACACGCATTTGATTTGTCTTAAGGCTGTCTCATCTTTGTCATTATAAAGCAATAATATACTGAATCGTAGCCTAGCAATAAAGCTTGTTTATATAGCTCTAAAATCCAGATAAATTAAAAAAATTGGCGATATTACCGCATACCGCGGTGTTGAGCCACGCTGAATACCGCAAGGGGAAATTCTTTCACCGCGACAGCCCTAGTTCTACATACTGTATCACTAAGAGTTCTGATGGTAAGCAAAACTCAACTGACACCACAAGTCCAGCCCATTATAGATACAAAGCATTAAAGATAAAACGTTTGCTTGTTTTTGTGCAGAAATGCCACGGCAATTCCCCAAGATCACGCTGAGCGATGTGGACGAGGAGGTGCGTTTGCTGGCTGAGAAGGTGTACGCTTCAGCGCTGAAGGACGAAGAGACTAAAGATGCCATCTCCATGTATACGGTGCCTGAGGACTGCCCCATCGGCTTGCGGCAGATCAAGGACCGGGAGCTGTTGCGCGAACTGGCTGAACAGCACTCGGAGGAGACGGTTAAAAGGTCAGTACTGATATCTGGCATCCCTTGTCTTCTTGATCATGACAGTAAAATATTCAAAATCCTGCTACAGTCGCCAGTAGGGATGTCCTGGTATAATGGGTCTGTTTGAACACCTAGTGAGATGCCTTGCTGCCTACCTAGACATTGAACTTATAAGGCAGGTTATTCAGAAGCACTACTTAGACAGCGTTTCGATTCAAAATCAATGAGAATTTAGTTACATTTCAAAAGACCTCCATTCGTTGCTCTGCATCTGTCCGGCATATTCGTAATTTGTTGTGTGAAATGTTGTGCCGCACTGAATTCTGGGATTGTCTTCACCGCTGAAGAAGCATTGGATGCTCTCTTTTTATTCAGTCAGATTATCGCGTTGAATTAAGGCACCTCAGTAGGACACATCTAGTCGTATCCAATTACCCGATTGCATTTTGCTTCCTGTCTACTGATGCTGACCCCCACTCCTGACTGAGGAGAGCCAAGACTAACACACGCCCCCTCCGACACGTGCAGTAGCCGACTACATCTTTTCACCTGCACGAGACGAGTTTATATGCACTTCAGCTTTGTCTACGGAGGGCCACACCCTGATCAACGCATTATCCCTCGACTCTGTGCAGGCGCCATCAATCAGTCAGCAGAGGTCGTAATTGCATCAGTTATGAGGTCCCGTCCGGCTCCCTACCTGTGTCAACAACAAGCCAACCGTTTGTGTAGGTGCCCTAGCCTGCCGGACGAGTGCAGAAATGTCAGCTCTAGTGAGCAACATATTCTTTCGACTGAACAGGCAGAACCTCCTACAGACACAGTGTTTAATCTTGTGTACAATCTCAAGCCTTTCTAGAAGAGTAGCCATGGTTTTGACAACAGAGGTCCAACAAGCCCATGCTCAGTTGTACAAGTTTTTTGAGCCATTAAGACTGTCAGTCTAGCTCTGCCTTACCGGTCGAGGCTGAGCGGCTATATGAACAACGATTGGCCTGTTGTTCAAGATGGGCGGGACTAAGGCCGGATGTGGGTATCTCTCTGTCCGAATGGTGCAATTACGACCTCTGCTGGCTGATTAGAGGCGCCTACACAGAGATGAGGAAGGAGTGCTCTTAGGGTGTGTCTCTCCACACGCAACGCTAGGTGGCACAACACTCATCGATGTGTGAGTGATAAGATGCATGCGGCTGCTGCTCACGTTTCTAAGGGGATGTGGGTTAGCTTCGATCTCCTCGGTCAGGGCAGGGATCGGCAGACACAGAGAGGAAGCACGATGCAATCGGGCAAAAATTGGACGCGCTAAAGGGGGAGAAAAAGGGGAGAAAATGCATAAAAAATAGTGTCAGTCTAAAGGTCTCAGCATACTTCATGCGGAGACGACGCTCGCTTCGGCGACCAATGTGACGTAATTGCGGAGAAAGCAAACAACCATGGACGTGGCACAGAGGCTTCGCTCGCACACATGGAAGCTGGGCGAACTCCGCAGATGACGACACTCTGCGACAATGCCTGTGATTATTCGGTAAAAAAAGAGAACCAACATGGACGATTTTGAGCAGCGTCTGAACTGTGATCATGGGCTGTGTCCAAAATCGCATACTTCCATACTAAACAGTACGCAGAAGCAGGTAGTGTGTCCAAATATGTAGTATTCATTAAACACTATGCGAAAAGTACCCGGATAATCTACTGCTTGGGCAGCATTTTTCGTGTATGCAAACACAGCACACTTTGCATACTGTTCTGTACCGGCCGAGCAGTGCGCACTGCCTCTAATTTAGTACGTACTGTTTAAGAATGCGATTTCGGACGCAGCCATCGTTTTTCCGTAGTCATGGAACGTAACATCGTAAATGTCACAGCGTCACCTGCAGCTGTGGTTCTAAAACAGTCTATGCTGACATGATTGATTAAAAATGGCTCAACAAAATACGGATGGGTCAACACTAAGAAAAATGGTTCTCCACACACAATTGCTAAAAATGAGGGATTTTGCCATCTACGTACAGTCTGTAACATTATTAATAGATTCAGATAACCAGAGAAATCTCCCATTTAGGGGGCGCAGCGGTAAAATAAGCTAGCACACAAGAGCTGACATCAAATCATAATCCTAAAAAACATATTAATAATGTTACGGACTGTAGATGGCAAAATCCCTCATTTTTAGCAATTGTGTGTGGAGAACCATTTTTCTTAGTGTTGGACTATTGACAAATTGGCTAACTTTGACCGATCCGTATTTTGTTGAGCCATTTTTAATCAATCATAGACTGTTTTAGACTGTTTCAGACCTGACAGGCAAAACAAAACCGCTGAAAGTATGCCTGCTTGTAAGCTCGCGAAGGCTTTGTGCACCGCTCGCAAACTGAGTTTCGCAGGAAGTATGCGGAGGCCTTAATTCTGAAGCTGACTGAGGATTACGATTTGATGAATAAAATTTGTCATTTTTTCTCAAAATTGACAGAAAGAAGAGTTTAAAGATGATTCGATCTCAGTCCATGCAAATCCCAGTTTGTGTGGATTGGGGTGGAGCTGCACCTACTACACTCGTGTCCCCTTCTCTCGCCTGTCCCACCAACACGGACAACTTTCCCGAGTACCAGAGAGTCACCATCAGTGGAGATTACTGTGCGGGGGTGCGTTCACTCGCTCACTCTTTTTACCATCAGTAAATGTCGCTGCATATTCTCATAATTCAGAGTGCTGCTTAGCTGTCCATAATGCTGATCAATAATCTGCAGTATTTGGTTTCAGATCACTGTCGATGACTATGAGCATGCAGCCAAAAGTCTGCTGAAGGCATTATTTATCAGGGAGAAATACTCAAGACTGGCCTATCATCGTTTTCCTCAGTCTACTGCCAAGTTCCTGCGCAGTGCTGAAAACCTGAAGTGGAGAGAAGAAGACGATGTCCAGCCAGGTACAGTGTGTATCTGATCCTAATGTACTTTTTATATATTAGGCTGGCACAGTAACTGAGCCGGATGTGTGGGTGCCTCACAGTGCCATGTGTCCTGGTAAAAATGGTCCATCTTGCCTCTGGTCACAGCTACAAAAACCAAAATAAATGAATAATTATTATTTTTTCTAATCTGAAAAATAATCATTTCTATTAATCATGGTCAGTGTTATGGCGGGTTTGGCACCACCTAAACACGCTGTTCACAGGATGACACTCCTGCATACATTTAAGCATACAGTGTATCACAAAAGTGAGTACACCCCTCACATTCCTGCAAATATTTTATTATATCTTTTAATGGGACAACACTATAGAACTAAAACTTGGATATAACTTAGAGTAGTCAGTGTACAACTTGTATAGCAGTGTAGATTTACTGTCTTCTGAAAATAACTCAACACACAGCCATTAATGTCTAAATGGCTGGCAACATAAGTGAGTACACCCCACAGTGAACATGTCCAAATTGTGCCCAAAGTGTCAATATTTTGTGTGACCACCATTATTATCCAGCACTGCCTTAACCCTCCTGGGCATGGAATTCACCAGAGCTGCACAGGTTGCTACTGGAATCCTCTTCCATGACATCACGGAGCTGGTGGATGTTAGACACCTTGAACTCCTCCACCTTCCACTTGAGGATGCGCCACAGGTGCTCAATTGGGTTTAGTCCATCACCTTTACCTTCAGCTTCCTCAGCAAGGCAGTTGTCATCTTGGAGGTTGTGTTTGGGGTCGTTATCCTGTTGGAAAACTGCCATGAGGCCCAGTTTTCGAAGGGAGGGGATCATACTCTGTTTCAGAATGTCACAGTACATGTTGGAATTCATGTTTCCCTCAATGAACTGCAGCTCCCCAGTACACTCATGCAGCCCAAGACCATGATGCTACCACCACCATGCTTGACTGTAGGCAAGATACAGTTGTCTTGGTACTTCTCACCAGGATGCCGCCACACATGCTGGACACCATCTAAGCCAAACAAGTTTATCTTGGTCTCGTCAGACCACAGGGCATTCCAGTAATCCATGTTCTTGGACTGCTTGTCTTCAGCAAACTGTTTGTGGGCTTTCTTGTGCGTCAGCTTCCTTCTGGGATGACGACCATGCAGACCGAGTTGATGCAGTGTGCGGCGTATGGTCTGAGCACTGACAGGCTGACCTCCCACGTCTTCAACCTCTGCAGCAATGCTGGCAGCACTCATGTGTCTATTTTTTAAAGCCAACCTCTGGATATGACGCCGAACACGTGGACTCAACTTCTTTGGTCAACCCTGGCGAAGCCTGTTCCGAGTGGAACCTGTCCTGGAAAACCGCTGTATGACCTTGGCCACCATGCTGTAGCTCAGTTTCAGGGTGTTAGCAATCTTCTTATAGCCCAGGCCATCTTTGTGGAGAGCAACAATTCTATTTCTCACATCCTCAGAGAGTTCTTTGCCATGAGGTGCCATGTTGAATATCCAGTGGCCAGTATGAGAGAATTGTACCCAAAACACCAAATTTAACAGCCCTGCTCCCCATTTACACCTGGGACCTTGACACATGACACCAGGGAGGGACAACGACACATTTGGGCACAATTTGGACATGTTCACTGTGGGGTGTACTCACTTATGTTGCCAGCTATTTAGACATTAATGGCTGTGTGTTGAGTTATTTTCAGAAGACAGTAAATCTACACTGCTATACAAGCTGTACACTGACTACTCTAAGTTATATCCAAGTTTCATGTCTATAGTGTTGTCCCATGAAAAGATATAATGAAACATTTGCAGAAATGTGAGGGGTGTACTCACTTTTGTGATACACTGTATGCTCACACCTAGTGGTAACTAAGCAGGCACCATTATAGAGTAGTCCATCCACCTTCTGAATATTTTGTGAAGTGAGAGGAAACAGAATACCATTAGAAAACCCATGTGGACACATTCAAAACTCCACACAGATGGTGACTGGAAGTGAGGATTGAACCAATGTTCCAAGGACCCATGTCCCTGCATGGCACCCACCAGCTGTGCCACTTCTTTTCTTCGTTTCAGAAACCTGAGGGCGGCACGGTGGCTAAGTGGGTAGCACTGTCACCTCACAGCAAGAAGGTCCTGGGTTCGATCCCCAGGTGGGGAGGTCCGGGTCCTTTCTGTGTGGAGTTTGCATGTTCTCCCCGTGTCTGTGTGGGTTTCCTTCGGGAGCTCTGGTTTCCTCCCACAGTCCAAAGACATGCAGGTGAAGTGAATTGGAGATACAAAATTGTCCATAAACTTGTGAACCGATGAATCTTGTGTATCGAGTAACTACCGTTCCTGTCATGAATGTAACCAAAGTGTAAAACATGACGTTAAAATCCTAATAAACAAACGAACAAATCAGAAACCTGAATAAAGCAATAAAAGTTTTTTTAAAGGTAAATGGATGGTAAAAAAATCGAAAGTCTACTCTTTGTCTCATGCACTGTGCAGATATCTGGCCATGCCCTCGGGAAGGAGAGGACCCGTACAGCATGGAAAACATTCCGGAGAATATGAGCTATGAGCTGAAAATGAGGGACGGCATCATACATGTGTTTGACGATACTGAGGCAGTGAAAGCGAACAGACCCCACTGTCTGCCTTACCCAGACCTGGAGACATTCGCCATCGATATGAGCCACGTGCTGGCCATGATCGCAGATGGACCTACGTGAGTGTGTTATGTCTAAAACTAATTTCACAAATCATTAAATTAGAATAAATATTAATTAAACGATTGCTAACTGAATTGCCGTAGGATTGCTAGGACCAGTAAACGTGAGCCTCTCGAACGCTACGTGAATGAAAAATGGTAAATCGCTAAACACAAACCTTAAATTTACTATTTCACAGCAAATAGCATATTACAAGATAAAAGGCTCACTTTACAGTACGTAATGAGCTTTTCACGGGCGTGAATTAGGTAGGGCCTTACTTATTACTTATGCCCTACTTATTGGGCAGCCATGTTTGAGTATGCAAGCGATGCACACTTGTGGTCCGCTAATGTATCCCATAATGCAACTGGAGCTGCGTAGGCGTTCAAAGCGGAATAAGAAACAAAAAAGATAACGGAAACCGAGCGTCCTTTGTTTACAAGTGTAAGTAAGATGAATAAAATACAATTTTTAAAGACGAATAAATAACAAAAAGACGATAAATATCCAAAATATTGGCGAGTGTGGTTTGTAATGAGTCTGTAACTATGGTGATATTACATCATCACGTTACCACGTCATCACTTGACGTTGATAAGATGGCGGATGTAGTACGTAGCGGTGTTGTGTGCATACTGCACACTTCTGTACTAAAGTATGTACTTTTTTACCGGCAGAGTAGTGCATACTTCCTCCAATCTAGTACATACTTTGTAAGTATGCGATTCCGGACGCAGCTATTATTTGCTGTTTCTAAGGGGATATTGGCTCACTGTCCAGGGTGTATTTTTACCTTGCGCCCAGCGTTTCCGGGGTTCCTCTTTCACTTGAACTAACATTAGCAACTGCCTCCTCTGACATAAATGTAATTGTAGGTTTCTTCTTTTTACACCTGACAGTAGGAGATTCTCACAAAAAGCCATACAGACTATGGAAAGTCACGCTATGCCCTATGTGAACCCTTCACCACTTATGCTAGCAAATGTCACATTGTGAGGGGGGTTGGATGAGGGGAAACCCTATCCGATCTGTTTTTTAACCTCAGACACACCAATTGTGTCTGTAGGATGCCTGGTCAGGTTGGTAGCACCGCTCTCAGCTCTCTCCGTCTCACTGCCATTGTAAATACATCAACACCCTATTTAGGTGACAAAATACAGAAATAAATCCACACAATCTATAGTGTACAAATTTTAATTTGTATTTTTAAGGACGTTCGAGGGCCTATATTCATTCCTAATATTGACTCAGTGGATCATATTATTATAAAAACATGCCAAATGCTTCATCTTCTCATGAATGAATCTTTCATGTATTGCAGAAAGACGTATTGTCACAGGCGACTGAATTTCCTTGCCTCAAAGTTCTACCTGCATGAAATGCTGAATGAAATGGCAGAGCTCAAAGAACTCAAGGGTGTACCGCACAGAGATTTCTACAATGTCAGAAAGGTGGGTCTCAGAGGTCTGAGAAAAACATGTTTGGGTGGGTCTCAAAAACATGTTTTTACTTCATCATAATAGGTTATTAAGGGCAGACTAATGGGTAAAACCAGCAGTTGTATCCATTTAAAATCAAGTCCACAACACAACAAAGTGTACAAAAGAGTCAAAGGTTCTTAATACTTGCTGAATCCACTGTAATACAAATTGGTCGGTAAAAAGACACGCTGCAACCAGAGCTGGATTCTGAGTACATCGTATCGAATCCAGCTCTGCTTCACTGGTTCGAGGCTGAGTGGCTGTATGAGAAGCGATTAGCCGGTTGCTCAGTTGGGGGGTGGGACAAAGAACCGGATGTGGGTCTCTCTCTGTCAGAATGCGATTACGACCTCTGCCGGCTGATTAGAGGTGCCTGCACAGAGATGAGGAAGAGTGCCCTTAGGGTGTGTCTCTTCACATGCAACGGTAGGTGGCACAACACTCATCAATGTGTGGGTGGCAAAAATGCATCCGGCTGCTGCCCATGTTTCGGAGGGGATGTGGGTTAGCTTCGATCTCCTCGGTCAGGGCAGGGTTCGGCATAGACAGAGAGGAAGCACGATGCAGAATTGAACAATTGGATGTGCTAAAGGGGGATAAAAAGAGGAAATAAAAAACAAAAAACAAATTGGTCAAGAAATGAATTAAGGATGTAATCTTTGTCCTGAGTAATACATACTTGCTGTACAATAATCATGACATTTTGAAAAGCATGTTGTGATGGGCTGTACACAGGTAGACACTCACATCCATGCTGCAGCCTGCATGAACCAGAAACACCTCCTGAACTTCATCCAGACCACCTACGAAACGGACGCAGAGCGTGTGGTGCTGGAAAATGCCGGACAAAAACTGACCCTTAAACAGGTCTTTAACAACCTCAACATGGACCCCTATGACCTCACTGTGGACTCGCTAGATGTTCATGCGGTAGGCTGTTTGCTTTTGGCGTTTGTAATCGGACACTTTTTGACATTGTATAGTATTGACGTTGGGTGATTTTAATCTCCTGCAGGGCAGACAAACCTTTCACCGCTTCGACAAGTTTAATTCAAAATACAATCCTGTGGGTGCGAGCGAGTTACGAGAAATCTACCTGAAAACAGATAATCACATCAAGGGAGAATACTTTGCACTTTTGATCAAGGTACACATCTTTTATCAGACTCGTAGTAGCCATGTGGGTCCAGACTTTATCCCTGATCTTTAACAGACTTTATCCCATACCTCCTGAAGGGGCTGCTTTATAACCCCCTGGTATAGTTACACTCTGAGTAGCACAGAATGGAGTTTGGTACTCAGCTAAGAAACTGTCTGTTATAGCTGCTGTTGTAAGCTGTTGTGGTAAACAAATTCCTATACCCCGGACAGGATGCCAATCAATTCCAGGGCATCAGCCCCTCTCTTCCCCCAAACATTGCATTTTCCCAATATTCCTTCCAATCTAGTTGTATCCAATTACCCGATTGCATTACGCTTCCTTTCTACTGAGGCTAATCTCTACTTCTGATTGAGGAGAGCGAGACTGATACATGCCCTTTCCGACACGTGTGCAGTAGCCGACTGCATCTTTTCACCTGCACGAGGGGAGTTCATATGTGTATCAGCTTTGTGTACAGAGAGCCACACCCTGATCAACGCATTATTCTTTGACTCTGTGCAGGCACCATCAACCAGCCAGCAGAGGTTGTAATTGCTCCCCACCTTGTATGAACAACAGCCAATCGTTGTTCATGTAGTTGCCCAGCCGGGTGGCAGAGCTGAGTTTCGAACCTACGAGTTTGAGATGTCAGCTCTTGTGTGCTAGCTTATTTTACCGCTGTGCGCCCTAAATGGGAGATTTCTCTTGGTTATCTGAATCTATTAATAATGTTATGGACTGTAGATGGCAAAATCCCTCATTTTTAGCAATTGTGTGTGGAGAACCATTTTTCTTAGTGTTGGACTATTGACAAATTGGCTAACTTTGACCCATTCGTAGTTTGTAATCAGTTGAGCCATTTTTAATCAATCATGTCAGCATAGATTAATTTTTTTAATTTTCTATGTATTTAACTGTTTTTAAATGTGTTGCAGGCATCAAAGTAGGAATTTGCTTATATATATACAAAAATGAATAAAGACAATCCACTACTTTTTGTTTTTTTGTTGCATTTTACCTGCTGTCTCATCATTTAATGGAACTTAATGGGATTTTATATTATTTCCTTTATATTGACAGGAAGTTGCTCATAATCTGGAGGAGAGTAAATACCAGTATGCCGAGCCCCGCCTCTCCATCTACGGTCGCTCCCCTGAGGAATGGGAGAGCCTTTCTAGTTGGTTCATTCAGCATAAAGTGCACTCACCCAACATGCGCTGGATCATTCAGGTGCCAAGAATATAGTAAGTGCTACAAAATCACAACTTGATGCTGTACCGGTGTTCAAAAGACGGTGGCTAGTCACGTGACAGCTGGTAGACAATACACAAAACATGAAAGAAAGAAAGAAAGAAATAATGTTAATACTGTTACTATTTTATGGCATATTTCTTACCCACCTTTATCAAGAGTGCCAATAATTCTGACCTTTATTCAAACTTCTTTGCAGTGATATTTTTAAGTCGCGGAAACTGGTTACCAATTTTGCCAAGATGCTGGAAAACATCTTCCTTCCGTTGTTTGAAGCCACAGTAAATCCCCAGAAGCACAAGGAGCTGCATGTTTTTCTCAAATATGTAAGTTGAACCAAAGCTGGTCAGCCTGACCTTATACAAATACAGGAACACCACCAGAGAAAATAGTATCAAGCAGTTCATGGGCTGCTCGGGTGGTGCAGTAAAGTTTAAAGTTTAGCAAGCTACTGACCTGGCTAGGGGTGTCCTACAGAAACATTGATCTCTGTCTTTCTGCAATCTGATCTCTGTTTATGCTACAAGTAATCCAAAATGACGCAAATATGTAGAGTACCACTTAGTGTACACATTACTGTGTTGGCATGTTTGCTTTTTTAAATTGCTTTAAACTTATTGCGAACTCAGGAAAATGTACTTTACATTGACTTATTAAAGAAGGGGGAAAGATGTCATGTTTTGCAACATTCCTAATAATTTTTTAATCTTTATAAACTAGATCAAACTTTCAGATTGGGAATGTAAAAGGATTACACACCTTGTTCATTTATAAAGAAGTATTGGCATTTTCAACTGAGGTGTATTTTAACTGAGGTGTGTACAGGGATGTATTCTATTCCGATTGAGCTATTAGTCGGATTATTAATGGATTATCAGGCTGCTTGTAAATGTAGATACAGTGGTACCTTGAAACTCGACGTCAATTGGTTCTGGGAGTGGCGTTGACTTTTTTAATGCCGCTGAGTTTCAAGTTATTTTTTTCCATAAGGATGTATGGGAAACCTGTTAATGCGTTCCATGGCCCCGTGGAATTGCATGTATTTTAGGCTAATGTGAAATAATGGGGTTGTTTTAGGCACTTTATACACTGAAAATAACACAAATATAATAAAAAAACACTGAAATACAATTTTAGAACAGTTAAATACAATAAAACCTGCCCTTTGCCTTTGCTTCTTTATTGTTTTCTTATGCTTCTTAATCGTGGAGATGCTTAATCTTGGAATACCGTATTCCATTCAGTAAAGGTGCATTCACATGAGAAGTGGCAAAACAGCTTTTGTGCTGGCTGTTCTGTTATTTCCTATGGAGTGTAGAAGTGCACAAAACTTAACTTAAGTAATTTCATTAGTGAAGAGAACCTAAGAGCAGTAATAATTAAGAGAAGTTTAGTGTTCCTGTGTCATTCGTTTAATACATTAAGTTACGTTAGGCTTTATTCATTGATAAGCGGTTTAGACACTCTAGGAAAAGCTGATTAAAATTATCTCTCAGCACCCCGAGCTATAACACAAGTTTTAAAGTGAAACAGGAGGAAAATGTAGTGTGCTGTAACATACAATGAGATTTCACAATTTCCTTCTTCTCACAGTCAAAGCATTGGCTGCTTTTCCAGATGCTGAGCAACCACTTGGGTGTTTTTTAATAAGGAAATGACCTTTCAGATGTACACAGTTTTCCCAACTGCATTTTCTGCCCTCTGCATATGTTCTTCATTTATTCTAACATTAGAAAGCATCTTAAGTCTGTTTTTTTTTTATCTGGCCCTGTGAGATTATTAAAAAAAAGAAAAAGAAACAGGGCTTTTCAGCTCCACCACTTTGCTTTCTCTTATCTTTTAGGTTACAGGTTTTGACAGTGTGGATGATGAGTCCAAGCACAGCGATCACATGTTCTCTTTCAGGAGCCCCAAACCTGAGCAGTGGACTTCAGATGAAAACCCGCCTTACAGCTACTACCTCTTTCACATGTATGCCAACATCATGGTGCTCAACAACCTGCGCAAGTAAGTAGTGTTTTCAGCACTTGAATGTCAGTCCTTGGAACATGTCCAGTGTGGAATTTCCATTAGCTGGAGGAAGATACTAAGACACTTAGTATAATAGGGTTTAAATAGGGAACAGACTGTCCTACAGCAATGATATGCACCACACTGGGGTTGCATTAATCATTCCATTTAGGAGGGCTGTTTTACTGCAGGGATTAGAGATACTTGGAATAATCTCTGGAGGATAAGCAGTGTGTGAGACTCCTGCAGTACATCAGACCTTCTATAACTACTGTCATATCAGAGGCCTGATCTGTATTGGGTAACAATGAAATAAAAGGGGAATAATGTCATATGTCATATTCATTGCACTGGAAAAGTGTATGATATGTACCGGTTGTCCCTTTTTAAATGTGTGTGCGCAGGGAGCGAGGTCTCAGCACCTTCCTGTTTCGTCCACACTGTGGTGAGGCTGGCTCCATCACGCACTTGGTCTCAGCTTTCCTCACAGTGGATAATATCTCCCACGGTCTGAACCTTAAGAAGGTAAAGTGGCTTTTAGCCTGTTCCACCCACAAGCTTTCCATTAGCTTATCATGCTCAAGAAAATACCTACAGTATATGAACCCTTCCGCTTTCCTGTCTATGTACTAATGGATGCCACTTTGACCCCAGACTAGATTTGGCTTTTAATGTCGCTGAAATTGAGCATGACCACACCCATGGTTTTTCTAAAACCCACCTAAAACCTGGAAGGATTGAATCCACAATAATGGGGAAGGTGCTTGTGAGGCACAGTGGTCAATTATGCTAGCCCACCACTGTCAGCCAGCTTGGCATTTACACAGACATGATAGTCGGGGGGGGGGTCAACGCCAGTGGAACCAGACCTGCTGAGTCCCTAACCAGAATAAAATGGTTGATGAAAATGAATACCCTGGACAGGGCACCAATCCATGACAGGGCTTTGGCCACCATCCTCAGACATACACGATCATGTTTGTGTAGACACTCAGTTGATAGCAACGCTGAGATTTGAACCCAGATCTTAGCAGCAGTGGGCTAGCATAATAGTGTTTTACCACTATTAATCCTGGTCATTGTTGCAGTGCTTTTGGCATCCTGAAATCACTGGGTGCAATGCAATGCGGTAAAACGGTTTTACCGCTGTGCCACCTTATGTTTACTGATGTCTGCTTTTATGTTTGTATTAACATTCATATTGTTTAAGAATAGTACATAAAATAACAAAATCAATTGTGATTAAATACTCAATTCTCTGGACTGGATGTGTTTTCTCAGAGCCCTGTGCTGCAGTACCTGTATTACCTCGCCCAGGTGCCTATTGCCATGTCCCCTCTCAGCAATAACAGTCTGTTCCTCGAGTACTCAAAGAACCCACTGCGAGAGTTTCTACACAAGGGGCTCTGTGTGTCTCTCTCAACTGATGACCCCATGCAGTTCCACTACACCAAGGTCAGATCCTTATGCTACTAATCAGATATTACATCTTACATACACATATACTACATAGAGTGTTGCTATACCATTTATAGTGCATAGACATACCGCATACATTTAGTACAGTAATGTGGGATTTGGGACACTAGAAGTCAGATATGATTAAAAGCCCTGCAAGACTAAATATTATTAGGGTTTTAACGTCATGTTTAACACACTTTGGTTACATTCAAGACAGGACAAGTAGTTACTGGTTACACAAGAGTCGTCAGTTTAACGTCAAACACAGTCACAGAAAATGTTGTATCTCACATTCACCTGACTGCATGTATTTGGACTGTTGGAGGAAACCGGAGCACCCGGAGGAAACCCATGCAGACGGGGGAGAACATGCAAACTCCACACAGAAAGGACCCGGACCGCTCCACCTGGAAATCAAACCCAGGACCTTCTTGCTACCCACCGAGCCACTGTGCCGCCCCAACGGTTACGAACGAAGTGATGCAACATACATTAGCAAAGCTTCTTTTTTTCGCTTACACATTTCTCTTTCTGCCATATAAATGAACAGCGATCTTAATAGTAAGGGAGTAATAATGAAAAATGTTTTTTTATATATATATATACAGTATATATATATACTTTTTCCCCCCAATTTTTATCCCCCGGTCTAGTCGTGTCCAATTACCCTGATTGCGTCCTCTATACTGATTCGACCCTTCACTGCTGACTGGGGACGCCTCTCAACTGACATACGCCCCCTCCGGTACGCACAGTCAGTACAGACTGCATTTTTCACCTGCAAGAGTCGAGTTCATACACTTGACAGGCACTGTGTACGGAGGGCCACACCCCCATCAGCATTATTCCTCAGCCCTGTTCAGGCGTCATCAGTCAGCCAGCAGGCCGCAGTCGCACCAGTTATGAGGACCCATGATCCGACTTTCTTACCCCTAAGAACAACAGCCAATCGTTGTTCATACTGCCGCCCAGCCTAGTCGGAAAGGCAGAGCTGAGGTTCGATACAATGTATTCGAAACCCCAACTCTGGTGAGCTAGCGTACTTTACCGCTGCGCCACCTGAGCGGCCATGAAAAAATATTATTTAAACAGCAAAGACACGTAATGTGATGTACGTTTTGCCATGTTTGTAATCTGGCAACCGAGTCGTGAAGCCAAACGACCAGCTGTGAACATAAGGTGAGTAAGTGCCCACTAGCATCCGGCGAGTACTGATCTGTGGAAATGACATAGGGATCGCCACAGCGGATCGTTCAAGTGCATCTTTGATTTGGTAAAGTTTTGCTGTTCCAGCTGTTACCGGCGACAAACCTCTGTGACCATTATACCACACAAGCTCACGAAAATGACATGATCGTAAAAGCTGAATTCTGAAATGTGCTGCGAAATCATAATGGTGGCACAAAGCTTTACCTAATATGTCTTTATTTAGGAAGCTCTAATGGAGGAGTACGCTATTGCTGCTCAGCTGTGGAAACTGAGCACATGTGATTTATGTGAGATTGCCCGGAACAGTGTGCTTCAAAGTGGTTTGTCTCATCAGGTAATGCCTGTACTGTATTTATTGTTTTTTATAATAAAGAAATGCTGCAGCTTTGTGTTTGCAAGTTTATTTTTTAATCAGCAAAACTAATGGGGTGCTCGGGTGGTGCAGCGGTAAATTGTGCTAGTTAACTACTGTAGGGTTCGAATTCCTAGTGGTACTATCGGCTGGGCGGGCATCTTTATACAGATATGATTAGCATCCTGTTTGTCATGACCCTGACTGGGATAAAGTGGTGTAAACCAGGGTTTTTTAAACCCAAGGGTCGTGAGCCAAAAAAGTGAATAATGATTAAATACATGAATTTTAACAGGCATGAACTGAACTTGTACGTGAATGCCCTCTTGTGGAGGCTTTACGTTACATCTTGTATACCACAGTGGGACCAGATTGCCTCAATTTTCATTAAGTATATATTTTTTTGAGTTGAGTTTCGGAAGTGGAACAGAATCCATTGAGTGTCACAAAGTAATTTCGTGAAGGCAAGTGAGAAAACTGAACCAATGTTCAATGAACCAATTATTATTCCTGTTTTATGCAATGCAACATCAGCTGGTCGATACAGACACAGTGACATTACTGATCCTTCTTCCTCATTTTTGCTATCAAAACTAGTCAAACCTGACTGTTGCCTGTTTGGTCAACCACAAATAGCTTCCCAAAGCAAGCAGTACATTAGCATAATTTCCTCTTTTTTCTTTATCTTCTACAGGAGAAAAAGCACTTTTTAGGTGCCAACTACCTGACGGATGGGCCTGAGGGGAACGACATCCGGCGCACCAACGTAGCACAGATCCGCATGGCTTACAGGCACGAGACACTGTGTAATGAGCTCAGCTTCCTAGTCGATGCCGTGAAGTCCGAGGCCCTGGGTTCACAAGCGCAGTGACAGTACTGCATACGCTTCCACAAGACTGCGAGCCCTTCATAGCCATAGACTTATCCAAGCATGTTGCCTTTTATACACGACTGTACACATCAGAGCCACAAGTTCACTGTTCTTAGTTTATTGCTGCTGCTCAGGTTGGCGAAGGAAACCTGTAACTACACTGTTAGGCTGCTTTCACAGGAACATTTTAGTTATTTCTTATTTGGCACTTATTTTAATGCCAATTGGAAACACTGACACATGGCCATGCTTAAAAACTACGCTGTCATCTGTTAAAAAAGGTTCCTCACTTCACCATAATTATGCACCAGTCAATCATTCACATCAGTAAAGTATATGAGGGAGAAGCTAAATGTGGCTACCAGCTCTTATCCTAAACAGCCCAATCCAGCGCAAAAAAACTGAATTTTCTTCACATCTGTTGCTTTCCTCATGTATTTCAGCAATTTTCACCCCTAAAACATGCAGGTTTATTAGTTATTGTTTACTAAATAGGATTGAATTGCCCTGCGATTGAGTAACACCGGGTCCAAGTTGTTCTGCCTTGTGGCCAGCGTCTCCAAGTGGAGCCGAACCCACTGCATTCATGACCAGAATGACAGTTTGTATTAATCAATCACATCCAGCTGAGAATTAAACAGTTAATTCTATGCAGATTTGAATGCAGTACAGTATCATTAAACCATCTATGGATGTGTTCCAATCCTTATTAAAAGCTCATTATTTTTAGTATTTTTCAGTACAATTTAGTTTGGCATACACTATGTGGACAGCCCTTATTATTATTAAGTTCATGTGTTTTAGCCACATATATTGCTGAGAGTTGTGACTTCCAACATACTCAAATACTCTGGAAAGCTTTCCTAGTCTAGTGCAGACTGAAAATGCTACAAATGGAGAGGGGTGATGGCATGGTCATGTGTCTAGATACTTTAACGTCATGTTTTACACACTTTGGTTACATTCATGACAAAAATGGTAGTTATTCATTACACAAGATTGATCAGTTTACAAGTTTATTATCAAACACAGTCATGGACAATTTTGTATCTCCAATTCACCTCACTCGCATGTTTTCGGACCGTGGGAGGAAACCGGAGCTTCCGGAGGAAACCCACGCAAACACGGGGAGAACATGCAAGCTCCACACAGAAAGGACCCGGATCACCCCACCTGGGGACTGAAGCCAGGACCTTCTTGCTGTCAGGCGACAGTGCTACCTACTGAGCCACCGTGCCGCCCTTGTCTAGGTACTTTTGGTCATGTAATGTACACCGATCAGCCATAACATTAAAACCACCTCCTTGTTTCTACACTCACTGTCCATTTTATCAGCTCCACTTACCATATAGAAGCACTTTGTAGTTTTACAATTACTGACTGTAGTCTATCTGTTTCTCTGCATGCTTTGTTAGCCCCCATTCATGCTGTTCTTCAATGGCCAGGACCCCCACAGAGCAGGTATTATTTGGGTGGTGGATCATTCCCAGCACTGCAGTGACACTGACATGGTGGTGGTGTGTTAGTGTGTGTTGTGCTGGTATGAGTGGATCAGACACAGCAGCGCTGCTGGAGTTTTTTAAACACCATGTCCACTCACTGTCCACTCTATTAGACACTCCTACCTAGTTGGTCCACCTTATTGCTCATCTATTGCTGCTGTTTGAGTTGGTCATCTTCTAGACCTTCATCGGTGGTCACAGAACGCTGTTGGCTGGATATATTTTTGGCTGGTGGACTATTCTCAGTCCAGCAGGACAGTGAGGTGTATAAAAACTCCATCAGCATTGATGTGTCTTATCCACTCATACCAGCAAAACACACACTAACACACCACCACCATGTCAGTGTCACTGCAGTGCTGGGAATGATCCACCACCTAAATAATACCTACTCTGTAGTGGTCCTGACCATTGAAGAACAGCATGAACGGGGGCTAACAAAGCATGCAGAGAAACAGATGGACTACAGTCAGTAATTGTAGAACTACAAAGTGCTTCTATGTGGTAAGTGGAGCTGATAAAATGGACAGCGAGTGTAGAAACAAGGTGGTTTTAATGTTTTGGTTAGCAAATGTGTTCTCTGACGAATTCCAGCAATGTCCGTGTGAATGCAGCTCAAGTCTTCCATGTGAAAGCAGGTGTGCATGCATCTGTACTGTAGACTGTTATTCTGACAAGAAATAGGCCTGGAACCGTGGGAGTGAAGTGGGAGGGGGTTGTATGGGGAACTACTGGCAGTCTAAAGACGGTGAAGTGGCTCCCCCTAGTGGCCACCGTTGAAAATATCGAGTGCTTCTGAGTTTGACTTGAATGTTCAATATGTATGTATTCTTATAAAAGACGACGCTTTAAAAGCATGTTTATTTAATGTAAACAGCCAACCTAGCTGTTGGTAGAATAGCAGATCTTTCAGATTTCCAGTACAAATTATATGAAGTATAGACATGAGTAAAAAACAAACAGACGTTTTAATTCCTAAATGTGTAGAATGCTACAAAAACAATGGAAAACTCGTCTAGGTCATGCTTTAATGATTGAAGTCGTCTGTAATATGCTGTGTATTTATTTATTCCACACCCTGAAAGCTTGTCTGTGGCCTTTTTCTTCCAGTTAGCAACAGAAAAACTGCAATACTGTATATATAGAGCTATATAAGAGTATGCTTTAATAATACATAAAACAGTACAAAATACCCAAGTGTTTATTTATATTGTTATTGTGGTTAATAAACTGTTTTCTAGGACAGAAAAGTCATCAAACCAAAGCTTTGTGAATGAATTGTTTTTACCTGGTAATGGTGTGTATGCTCTGTTGTTTGACCCTCCCAAACGTTCTAGGTAATTGTAAACACCTGCAACTTGTTCAGAACTCTGCTGCAAGAGTCCTAACACCTACAAGAAAGTGGAATTATAGTATACCAGCACTTCAAGCACTTTTAATGGTTTATAAATGTCTTCACAGTCTTGTTTCTGTTTATCTTAGTGAACTAATTACTAGTTAGTCCAAACCAGGGCTCTTAGATCATCCAACAACAATGTTAGTGGTTCCCAATGCTCTGGAATACTATTTCCAAGGAGCTGGGAGCCACTCAATCATTACACACGTTTAAAAAAATATTAAGGTATTTTATTTTATTTGAAATTAAACTGGCATTTTTTACCTTGGCTTAATTATTGTCCCTATATCTGTTAAAATACACTATAGATCAGCATTTTCTGAAACAAGTCTAGGGATTTAGTCCTCACAGTTCCCGTCCAACATGGAGTCAGTTTTCTTCTACAGGTAGATGGTTTTCCTAACACGGAGATAGATCTTATGCAGATTATTTGTAAGAAAACGGTCTTATTAAGGTATTTTGGGCATGGGGTTTAATCCCCTATTATAACTCAAAAAGTTATCTGTGAGTGTGTGTCCTCAGGGTATTTTTGGAATGGGGTCCCCCCCATCATAACTCACAAGTTATCTGTGAGAATATGACACATAAAGGTATTTTGGGAATGGAGTTAAATCATCCATTACAACTCAAATTCAGATTATCAATGGGAATATAGGGTCTCATAAAGAAATTTTGGGGATGGGGTTAAAGCCCTCATCATAACTCAAATACAGGTTATATGTGGTAATGCAGGGTTTCAAAAAGGTATTTTGAGGATGGGGTTAAATCCCCCATCATAACTTAAATACATGTTAACCATGCGAAGACAGGGTCTCACAAAGATAATTTGGAGATGGGGTTAAATCACCCATCACAAGTCAAATTCAGATTATCTATGCTGAAATAACATATCCATGCAGTGAATTGTATACAGTGGTATCTTGAAACTCAACGTCAATTGGTTCTGGGAGTGCCGTTGAGTTTCAAGGTATTTTTTTCCCCATAAGGATGTATGGGAAACCTGTTAATGCGTTCCATGGTCCTATGGACTTGCATATATTTTAGGCATATGTAAAATAATGGGGTTGTTTTTTGACACTTATACACTGAAAATAACACACAAATATAATATAAAAACACTAAAATAAAAATCTGATTCTTACAATTTCTCAGAACCTCGAGCTGTAACACAAGTTTAAAAGTGAAACAGTGAGGAAAAACCACCTGAACACAGATACATGTGGAGCTTTCAGAGTGAATTTGACGGTTATTCCACACAATTGCAGTTTTGTCTCATATTCACACTTTGATGACGTTTTGCCGCACCACTCAAGCCGAGCGCTGAACAAAGCAGCTGTTCATTGTTAATTTGAAATAAAATAAAGAATTTTTTAAAAAACAAACTGAACACGTTGAGTTTAAGGGAAACGTTGAATTTAAGGGTGCAAATTTCTTGACGAAGGGCGTTGAGTTTCAAAGATTTTGAGTTTAGGGGACGTTGAGTTAAAGGTACCACTGTATTTAAGAGAGAGATTGTATATTCATTTTATTTAGGTAATATGTAGACAAGTACAGATGAAACATTAATACACTAAATTTCACAAAACAATATTACAGTTAAAGCTAAATTACTGACACTTGTTACAGGATGGCATATAATATGCATCTCTAAACACAGCCTTAGCCTTTACTATCAATAGTACTAGTTTCCTCATAGCATCCTCAAACTGGTGGTACAATAACATAAATCCATGAATCCATTTAAAATGTGACATTTGCTACTTGAAATGCGACTTTGCTGCTTGGATTATTGGCTCAAATGTATTTCATTGAAACTAAACAAAAAGACACGTTTGTTATGCATGGTTGCACCACTAAGCAGTAAATACATGGATGCCAATGCTTTTCTCTGAATATTATAAAGGTCTGTAATAAAAAAAAATCAATTCACTGGCATGTAAGCTTTATTAAAAACAAGACATTACTTAAAGATGTGGCGTTATAACAAAATAAGTATAAAAAACATTATATACATCAACTACATTACAAATCAACAGCAAAACAGTGTTTAATTACATAAAAAATTGTTTCATTAAAAAATAAATTTATTTGTTTGATGCCATTCTGTTAAACCAGTGTTTCCCAAACTGTGGTATGAGTACCACTGTTGGTAGATGAAGCACCCTTAACATTTAGGTACTAAAGACTACTTTGTAAAATGAAAATAAAATATATTAATTTAGAATCTGTTTAAAACTGTGTTGTATTTATAGTTTTACATAGATTCAACAGTGCATCCATTAAGTCATGCAGATTTACCTTTCTGTAAACAGACACAGATCAACTGAAGTTACATTGTGTATGTGTATAGCATGCATGTTTCAGTGAAATGACTTTCTGGTGGTACTCTTTCTTTGTGTAGGGGTAATACTTGGTCTACAAAGTTTGGGAACCACTGTGGTTAACAATACAAGCACTAGCTGTGCTCAGTGTTCGTAGGTGTTGACTGATTTAGCACCAGCTTCCTCTGTTTCTGGATTGATAGTTACAGTGACTTCGTTTTTGGTTTCCATGTTGTGGTTTTCCACACCAGACTGGAAGTCCTTCATTTGTTTCCCACGATCCTCAGTCTCTATGCATTTCTTTGGCTGCGTTCCATTCCACAGTGCCACACAGAACCTGGACCTAGAAGGTAAGAAGAGGATCAGTTCAGTAGATTATGACAATTGATTATATTTATTTAGTAAGTAAATGCCTGATTTATGTTATCTTTATTCTTAATACAATGTTTCTTTAATTAAAATTGCTTTGGTCAGGACTGTGTTGTCATTATTATCTGTGTTACCATGAATAATCTTGCTTTTAATTCATTAATAGTCATTTATAAGTTTTGTTAGAAAAATATGCCTTCATTTGGTTCTCTGAGCTGCATTAGGGTGGCATAATGGCACATCTAGCAGACAAGCGCTGCACAGCAACGTGAGGGTCACGGCAAACCAGACTTCCCAGTAAGTTACTGAGTACACAATGCCCTGGGACATGCCAGCATGTCAGAGGAAATCAGTTTGAGAAGATTTCACACTTAGTTTTCCATTTTCTCTTGTAGACACCAGATCGACAAAGCAAGAAGCTGTTAAAAGGCTGATGGGAAGAAGTGGGTGTGAGTGAGTACTGTTAAAAGGAAATGAAGCCCTGTGATAATGCCCTGTGAAGAAGGCGGTCCAGGTGGCAGCAGACCCTGTGTAACCCTGACCAGAATGAAGCGGTTAGTAAAAAATAATAAGCTGTATTAGACTGGATCTTCTACAGACACTGGGCTTTCCATTGAATCCACAAGCTTCACCATCACTTTTATGCAATAATTTTCTACAACTGTATTTCAACAAAACATGGCATAATGTCTTTTTAAAAAGTGCCCTATAATCCCCATTTCTAAACAAGCCCCCTTATTGATTATAAATGTCTATTAGGGCAGCATGGTGGGTTGCAGTCTTGTCTCCACACAAGCTTTATGGTCTTGTGGTCCTGCGTTTCCATACACTGTCTGTAAAGAGATGTTCTTCCCAAGCTGATGTGAATTTTTCTCCATCTTTCAATTCAATAATGTAACTGAACTGGTTATTTTAAATTGCACTGTGTGTGGGTGAGTTGCCACCGTGCCCAAGGTGTATTTTAGTTTTGCAGGTGGCATCGACCCACTGTAACCCTGACAGGAATTGATCCCACCACTTCTCCACTAAAACTAAACTACAACTTTTCGTCCAGCCACAAGCCTTTACAGCCTTTCACTTAATTCACATTGTAAGGGTCACAAATGCCAACATGGGGGACTCTTCAGCTAAACAGCTAGTATAAAATATACTATTGTTGTAAGGAAACATGAAAGAAGACGAGTAAACAAAGAAACCTGAAGTGCATGAAGCAAATGCTGTCTGGGAGGCAGGGCTTTACGTACTGTATATTTACATTGGAATTGGTGTTGGGGGTCAAAAACTAAAAAAAAAAAAAAAGTACGCCATCACTTACGTTCTGAAGTACCACACAGCAATCACAATGACCAGCAGGAAGATAAAGATGGTTGCGAGTGAAGCAATCAAGCCAGCTAGGAAATAAGACAATACACATGTGGAATTTCAGATGAGCTGAGCTGTTTGGCTTAGACTTAAAACATCTGCATGCAGAATAAATCTAACAATATTTAGAGTGAAAAATGCACCAACCTCCTTTGGCAGGGCTGTTGCTGCCAAGAGCATGTGCTTCACCCTTTTCTTCCAGGAAGTTTGGCCTGACTGAGTGAGAAGGACTGGAGGAAGTGACCTGGAGATTAAACTGCGAGCCGTGTGAAGCTGAATGAGTAGTCGGATGTGAATGAGCTCCAGCTGTGGTTGGTTGGCTGTTTGCAGTGGTGGTTTGAGACTCTTGTGCTTCAAAATCTGCATATGAAATCAGTCACTGTTATATGCTTTGGTAAAATCTGTGAGAAGCCAGTGATTCCCATTAATTTTTTTCTTATTTGTGTAAAACTTGTTAGCAACAATGTGAGTTTATTTGCACTAGTACTGACAACTATTCATTTGTCATGTACATTTATGGCAGTGGTGTGCATTTGGTATGCAGCAAGAGAGGAACAGAAACAGAAATCAGTGTTGAAAAAATGAACATGGGGTGTGCTGATTAATTTACTACTTCTTGGACAAAATTTTCCCAACATAAAACAGCATGTTTTTTTTTTTTTTAATAAAATCATGTGTGCGTTTGTACAGTGGTACCTTAAAACTCAACGTCAGTTAGTCCTGGGAGGGGCGTTAAGTTTTAAAGGCGTTGAGTTTCAAGGTATTTTTTCCCATAAGTATGTATGGAAAGCCTGTTAAGCCTAATATTTAATTCCTAATATAAATCTGCATATGAAATCAGTCATTGTTATATGATTTGGTAAAATCTGTGAGATGTCAGTGATTCCCATTAATTTCCTTTTGTGTTATTTTATCCAATGTCAGAGGAAATCAATTCGAGATGATTTCACTTTCAAAATTTCCCATTTCCTCCTACACTACACCCTGTTATGTTTTAAAGCCAAAAAAGACACAAGATTAGCAGAGCAGGAAACTGTACATACGCTCGAAGAAAGATGAAAGCTCATTGAGCTGCCAAGTACCACTTGGCATAGATTTTTATGATGGGATTTTAACATTTGACCCTTGAACATGCATACATGACTTTAGGTTTACTTAAGTAGTAGTTACAATTTAAACATGGTCCCATGGAACTGCATATATTTTAGGCTAATGTAAAATAATGTGGTTGTTTTTGACACTTATATACTGAAAACCACACAAGTATAATATAAAAACACTGAAATACAATTAAAAAACAGTTAAAAATCAATAAAAAATACAATAACAAGCAGTAATAATTAAGAGAGGTTTCGTTTTTTATGTCGTTCTTTTAATACATTAAGTCACATTATTTTTTTTTAATGATAAGCTTTTTAGACTTTCTTGGAAAAGCTGATTCTCACAATTTCTCAGAACCCCGAGCTATAACACAAGTTTAAAAGTGAAACAGGGAAAAAGTCCAGCTGAACACAGATACATGTGGAGCTTTCAAAGTAAATTTGACAGTTATTCCACACGAATGCAGATTCGTCTCATGTTCACATAACATTTTATCGCACCACTCAAGCCGAGCGCAAACATATGTTGAGCTTAAGGAAAATTTTGAGTTTAAGGTTACAAATTTCTCAACAAGTGTTGAGTTTCAAAGATTTTGAGTTTATGGGACGTTGAGTTATAAGGTACCACTGTATTTGTAGCATTAACAAATTGAAAGTTTCCCCTTATCAATATGCTTTTAACAAACTTGTTTCAATTTCAGTTTAACAACATTTAGTTTAAATGCACTGGGAATATATTAAATAACAAAGAAAGTGGTTGAATACCTGTTTGTCACTCTACACATACAGGCAACAAAAACCTTTATACACTGAACTTTTTATTAGCTTACCTGTTGAATTAAAGCAGAACACATCAAATTTCCCCCAAAGATGTTGCCTCCACACAACCATTCCAACTTCACCTTTACCACAGTTTGCTTTGGATTGAATTCGGGGAATTACAGCAACTTGTTCATCTATCCAGCCAAACCTGAAAGACAAAACAAAGACCCACTGAAGACGCAATTCATAGGACGAACTGTGCATGAAAAGTTTACTGAATTGTTGCAGACCGTACTTGCATGTTTCGAAGCCATGATCCAGAGCGTATTTCACCTGCGACTTGTCTGCTATAGTCAAACCCAGTTGGTGACACACATCTCTTGCAACAGATGCATTGAATGCATAGCCATCCAAGTGGGATACTTGAGAAACACCATAGATAGTGCCATGCTCTGGGTAGACTGTTGGAGAAAAAGAGAAAAATGAGCCAGCCAGAGGTTATATTAAATTGGGTTTATATTAGGGAAAAGAAAAATCAAGTGCATTCTGATTTGCATCAAGTTCTGACAGACAAAACCTAAATAATAAATAATCTAAATTTAAATATAATTTAGATATTTAGACTCACCTTTAATCTTTGTGAGATTAATAATAAAAGCAGATGTGACAGATTGAGTCAAAAGCAGCAACACCATCCCAAATTGTGCCATTGTGTCTGTCCTTTTCAAGCACTCAAAGATGAGACTTGGACCGAATTATGTTCGTGTTCCAATAGTTATAAAGTGTCCAGCTCCCCTGGGATGCTGTGGAGAAAGTAAGGGGGTGTTTTTTTTTGTTTGTTTTTTTTCCTTCTCAAAAATGCCTTACTGAGTGTTACGGCAAGGCCAGACAGTCAGGGAAGAGGAAACAGGAGGTGCACTTGCATCTCTGATGAGGTCAGCAGGGAATGTGAATTTCAGAAGCCCAGCCCTGGCAAATTACACACTAAAATGTACTCAACAAATATAGTTTATAATTATAGTTAAAATTATAGTTCACGGATGCAGTGTAATACAAAACCTGTTTTTAGGAAAGTTGGGACATAGAATGCAATAATGATAATATTAATAATCTTTATATATAGCACCTTTCATACAGCAGTAGTTCAGAATGCTTCACAAGACAGAACACACAACAAATGCATTCATTTATTTAGTATAAAACAACATTCTGTGATTTGTTAATTCTGTTAAACCTTTAAGTGACAATTAAGAAGTAAAGATTAAACATTTTAAAGAATAATTTTACTGACCAACTTACTTGTATTCAGCATGTTAACAAATTTAGAATTTGAAGCTGCTTTCATCATTTAGGTACTGACTGTAAGTTTTGCAAGTGAAATTTCAGCTGCTCAAGAGTCATGGTTGTCGTTGTTTAATTCTCATCATCCCACGTCATACATTTTCAATAGATGGAAAACTCACAGTTTCTTTATTCCTCAAAACAAGCTGAAACAAGGACTCATCTAACCCCAGTACACTGTTTTTTTGTGTGTATCTGCGATTGGCTCAGGCATTTCTGCACAGAATTGATGTCCAAGTACTCTATGTTTGTCTAGATTCACTACATCTTTTTACAAAATTATGTATGGCAGATGGGAATGACTAAAAAAAATTCTAGGCAAGGTTGTACATAATTGAAACACACGCTAGCACACCAGAGCTGGAATTTCGAATATTGAAAACAATATCGTATCGAATTTCAGCTCTGCCATCCGGCTATATGAACAACGTTTGGCCGAATAGGCACCTTATAACTGATGCAATAACAAATCAGTTCGCTCTCCTCAATCGGGGTGGGTGTCAGCACCAGTAGAGAGAAAGCATAACGCAAATGGGTAAAAATTGGACACGTTAAAAATCAGGAGAAAAAGGAAGAAAATCCATAAAAAACACATTGACAATTTTCTTAGAGAGTTTGGCACAAAGTGGTGAGCCATGACCCATCTTTACTTGTGAAGGCTTTGAAGTATTCTTGAATTCTTCTTAGTCTTTAGGTCATTTTGACTAGTCAAGTATGCCTCACATCAAGAAGTAATAAAATTATACATTCCTAGTGAAGAAAAGGAAACACAGTTGTATGTTTCTTACAGATATAAAAAAAATAGCAAAAAAAAGGCACGTAACTACCATAATTAGGTAGGTAGTTAACAGTTATCTAGTCGCATGGTATCAAAAATAGTACAGACACGTTTTAGCATATGGTATTACTGTACATATTCATCAAAACACTTATCAAAGAAACATTAAGTGATATATAGTTTTGTGCTACTCTTGAAGACAAATGCTGAATGTGGCCAATATGTTTGAATCGTCGTATTTAGTTACTACTCAGCCTTCAATAGGTTGGAGGAGGGTATACTGTGGGAAAATGTGGCTTTCGGAATCCATTAAAGGACATAATGGTGACTAATCAAATGCCATAATTGGGTTCTTGCTGGGAGTGCCTGTAAACAAGTGTCCCAGAAGTTATTCCCTTGTGCAAATCATGACAGATTCACAGCCTAGAGATAAACAGATTTTATCCTCTCTCAGGGATGTTCAGCCTTGCCACTGTATTTGAACCTGTGAATGGCAGAAGTATACAGGACAAGAAGTTAATGTTCCAATGGCTTTCCGCAATGTCACTGACCTACAGCCTGTCCTGCTTCCAGCAAAACACCTCCACAAACTACATCATTCCATTAGTAAAAGGGAAATGACGCAGAAACACAGGGAAAAAAAATCAGCCCGAATCAGTGAGTCAGCAGCCGTTCAGTCAGAATGAATTTTGCACTTTTGTTCTCTGCTGAGGTGTGCAAAATATTACCTCAAACCCCTGGCAAGGTTACAAACTACTGTACTACGACCACTTTAAAACTGGTGTGGTTCCACTGTGATCTTTTTTGATAAACTGAGAAAACAGCTTTAACAAAAAAGGCAGATTTTTTCAAAATATGGATAAATTAATGAAAACCCTTGACAATATATTAATTTAAGGAAGCTTGTAGCAAACCTTTGTCTTCAGAACAGCTCTAACCCTAAATGGTTTGTAGTAAGATGTTAAAAAATTAAGAAGAAAATATTCGAGTTATTTGAGAGATAAGCATCTTTTTCATCGGCTAGCAGTAAAGCCTCACACTGAGCTTTACTGTGCACGGAGAGTCATGCTAATCTTCATAAGTCTTCTCACCATTCAGCCTGCAAATGCTGTAAAAAAAAACAAGCTACTGGCCGCTCAGGTGGCGCAGTTGTAAAAACACACACTAGCACACCAGAGCTGGGTTCTCGAATACATCACATCGAGTCTTAGTGAATAGGTTGCCACTGTTGTAATCAAGTATTCCTCTACTGCAGTTAGACTAGTAAGCAAAAGGTTGCTGGTTTAAATCCAACCACTGTCAGATTGCCACTGTTGGGCTCTTGAGCAAGGCCCTTAACCTTTAGTTGCTTAGACTGGATACTGTAAGTCACTTTGGATAAAAGCGTCTGCTAAATGCCGAAAATGTAACGTAATGTAAATGAGTCTCAGCTCTGCCTGCCAGCTGGGCTGAGCCGCCACATGAACAACGACTGGCCTGTTGTTCATATTGGGGTGGGGTATTAAGCCGGATAGGGACTCTCTTATAACTGATGCAACTATGACCTCTGCTGGCTGGTTGATGGTGCATGCACAGAGATGGGGAAGGAGTGCATTGATCAGGGTGTGTCTCTCCGTACACAGAGCTGATCCGCAGCTGATCTCGTGTAGTGTAGGTGACAAAATGCATACAACTGCTGCCCACGTGTCGGAGGGGGCGTGGGTTAGCTTCGTTCTCCTCAATCAAAGCATTAGTGTAGAGGAAGCATGACGCAATCGGGCAACTGGACATGCTAAAAGTCGGGAAAAAATGCATAAACAAAATATATATTAAAAATATATATATATATTTACTGGTTTGGGAAAGAAATGTTGAGAAGATTTCCATAATGCCAATTACAGTCATAAGCCTTTGTGTTATTTGATTTTACATACATTATCATATTGCCCAAAAAATAAGTTGTCCAAGATTGCTGTCTCCATAACTTTGCACATTGACCAGCCAGTAGTGGACACAACACACAGAGGAACACACTTCACTCATGTACTCCTCGAATGCTCATTTCCTAATTTCCACACAACAGATGTAAAAAATAATTAAGGCATGTACCACACTGCATTTCATTATACAGGATGAAACTGCTGCTTTTAGGCACCTTTATTAAAAGGTGAAGTGGGACAACCATTAACACACATGTGCAAACATCTTAAGAAATGAAGAAACGTCTTGTGAAGAGAAAAGGTGCTTTCTAACATTTACATTAATGTGCTCAAAGAGGATCCAAAACGTCAAAATCAATCAATCAATTTTCTTTCGACCTCAGAAATACAAAATCAGTCATGTGTCCTAAAATATTGCATGTATGGCGCTACCTTGGAATGTAAAACCTATAAAGTCTAAACAGAGAATGTAAAAACACAAAAACAAAACAAAGATTAAGACTTAAAGAGTGTACTTCATTTCTTATGCTTCTCAAAAAACCTGAGAAGTAAAATCATAAGAGTTGAGTAGTGGGGTTTTGTATACAGCTAAAGATAGACATTGTCATACACTTATAAGGGGCATGTAATACCATTTGGATGATTTCTGTTGATTGTGGGTTTTCTAAAAATTTAATTGGGTTAGAATTATTCATGTTACTTTGTATTATGAATTTGGTTGTGTAGAAATGTAATTTTACATAGGGGCATGGACTTTTTTATGCATCGAGTGTAGTCAATATCGTTTTCCGCTGCTGGGGATCCCCAATTGTTTGCAGTTTAGGAGGGTATATTGCTGCTCACGCCTCCTCTGACCCATGCACATGCACTCTGCACAGGTGCCTCTATCCACCAATCAGGGTCCTTACACAGCGCTTGAAGACCACGCCCACATAGTCTGGTCATCCCTCCTTGCAGGAACTGTCAATTATGCCCGCTTCAGAATTTCGGCGCTGGTGTGCTAGCAGAATTTCTCGCTGTGCCACCTGGGCATGGACTTTCTTAATGAATTACTCTTTCAGCAATTGTGATGGACTACAGCTGGTGACTCTCTTGGCCCATATAAATAAGCGTAGCTTCTTTTGCAAATATCCACCAAAAACACGGCCTGCCTAAAGATAGAACACATTGCTGGCACTTGACTTACTCTGTCCACAATCAGGTAGGAATTACACAGGGGCTTGACTGAAGATATGACAAAGTATATGGACAAAAGTAAAACAGGTGCTTCTTTCTAGATTGTTTCTTCTTTCTACAGGATCTGGTTCATTTTCTTACCATCTAAGGTGATCGATTGGGTTTTCTTCCTGACCTTAGCAAAAGAGCTCTGTTTAATGTACTTTAATGCCCCATTTATAAGGGTATAGAAAAATCACCAGCTATAGCTAATCATTAACTGAAAATAAGGCCAGAAATGCCCTAAATACACATCCTCTACAAATGTATGCAAATGTTAAGTTCAACTATCTTCAAATGTAACATCAGCCATAAAAAGATCTCTATTACCTTTATGTAAAATGTAACAGTCTAGTATATCAATATATAATTTCACAAGGACAACTGGATATTTTAAATAACCATAGATGATTATGCAATATTACTCTTCATAGTATAAACTTTTTTCTAAAGCATATAAATTAAATGTGAATACATTATGTTCACCACAAGCAAATTCTAAAGTTCAAGTCGACTCCTTGGATTGTCTTTACACATACTGTATACATCCGTGTGCTTTGTTTTAATCTGGACTGGGACGCTTCGGTCCTACGTGCAGTCCGAAAAACTTCTTCTTGCCCGGGACGCTAGATTTCTCTGTCGATGTGTCAGTGTGTACAGGTGTATCACTGTAGAGGTTGCTGAAGAAGTTTATCAGATTGAGCAAAAAGAACAACGCAAAAAACAAAGAGACAATGATCCATAGCGTCCGGTTTCTCCTAAACACCTTTGGACATATCCGATCCAGGACTTCTGTCGCTTTTTCACACCAACTGTAGGCAAAAAGAAATATGATGTTAAAATTGGTCAGTGTGCTTTGAAACAGGTAAAATTTAATATTCATGTAGAAGTGAAACAGGGATTTCTACTCCACTGCTGACACAATAATAATACTGATAAAAAAATGTAGTTAATCAGCTAATTATCAAATGCTTAATTAAAAACTACACTTCATTAGGTACACCCATGTCCTACAGACAGTTACTGGCCATTGTATGCACATGGTCTGCAACAATGCTTGGGTAGGTGATACGTGTCAAAGTAACATCTACATGGATGGCAGGACCCAAGGTTTCCCAGCAGAACGTTGCCCAAAGCATCACACTGCCTCTGTCGGCTTGCCTTCTTCCCATAGTGCATCCTGGAGCCAAGTGTTTCCCAGGTAAGCGACGCACACGCACCCGGTCATCCACGTGATGTAAAAGAAAACATGATTCATCAGACCAGGCAACCTTCTTCCATTGCTTCATGGTCCAGTTCCGATACTCACGTGCCCATTGTTGGCGCTTTCGGTGGTGGACAGGGGTCAGAATGGGCACCCTGACTGGTCTGCGGCTATGCAGCCCCATACGCAACAAACTGTGATGCACTTTGTATTCTGACACCTTTCTATCAGAACCAGCATTAACTTCTTCAGCAATTTGAGCTACAGTAGCTCGTCCGTTGGATCGGACCACACGGGCCAGCCTTCACTCCACACGTGCATCAGTGAGCCTTGGCCGCCCATGACCCTGTCGCTGGTTTACCACTTTTTCTTCCTTGGACCACTTTTGATAGATACTGACAACTGCAGACCGGGAACACCCCACAAAAGATGTAGTTTTGTCTATATATTTTTGAATGAAGCACTGTTCTTCTCTTCAAGCATGATTGTGTTATATTAGAAACCCGGTGTTGGTTGAAGTTTTGCATGTTCTCTTTGTGTATGTTTTGTTTAAGAGACAATTCTAGGAGGCAGTTAACTTTTCATTATTTTATCTAAATGTGTCTATAAGTTAAAAACATTTGTAACATAATAAATATTTGACATTTGCAAAAATAAGAATAATAATACCATTAATACCAATAATAACCACCATTACCTGTTTGTCTTCTTTTCATTTTCGTACTCTTCTTCTTGAATCTTGTCTGAATCTGTCTGATTTTCTTCAGTCTTCTCTTCTTCCTCCTTGAGTTCCTGAAGCTCTTTAAGTCTTTTCAGTCCTTCCTGATACCTGATGATGTACATGATGTGAAACCATTGTACAGTTATGCAGTAACCAACAACAGTGTAATCAAGTGCTTTCTTGATTAGAAAACGTTTATAAATCTAGTTCCGTTTTTCTACCAACCCTTTCCATTCCTCCTAAACTTGAAGATTAAAATATAACACTAAAACACATATCATACAAACTATTTGCTCTCTAGAGCAAATTATTTCAGCTGGGAGCTCACTGTACACTTTATGTAAACACGTCTCCTTAACTAAATCATTTTAATTAGACTAGCACACCCCACTCTTTTTCCCCCATCAATCAGCGGCAGAGCCGTACCATGCATACACTAAAGCAGGGGTGCCCACAATGTCATGGCTTGAGATCTACTATTTCAGTCGACAGGTCATCACGATCTACTTTTTAAAAAGGTTGGCCTTATTATTTTTTATTTAAAGAAGCTTTTTTAAATGCGCTTCAGTTGCCTATATTGATATTCTCAATTTTGAAAGCAGGCTTTCAATTCTTCATCAATAAGCGTGGACCAATATTTAGACAATTATTTTTTGTGGGAAAAGGCTTATTCACACATACAGGTTGGTCCAAAAAAATGTTATTAAATATGTGGCACATCTTTATATGTTTGGATATTTTTCCTCAGCCAGCAAGCCACGAAATTGTCCAGCAGAGGCCCATGATTGTAGGGTTAAAATTTCTCCATCAGCTTCTTCCACGTATGAACTAAACAGCGTATTTGCAGTGGTCTTGCTCGAATCGAACCGTTTTCGGTTTCTTTGTGCCTGGTTGAGCACTCATCTTCACAAACAGTGTAGGTTACAAAAGGGAAAAATGCAAAAATGCAAACTGGCTACTGATGAATGAAAACTTTCTAGATTTGCCGTGCTTTAGGTGGGCTGAGGTGTAGCTATGGTAACGAGCCGCAAATTAGAGAAACAGTGGTCACATTTCATGTCAATCACGTTGACCTGTTTGAATGAGGTGCGATCTACCAGCCTGCACGGTGCGATCGACTGGTAGATCACGATCGATTTATTGGGCACCTCTACTCTAAAGTATTCTTTCACTTCTTGTGCAGACACCTTGATCAAAAAGCAGGTGTAACTGTTGCAGCGGCAATGAGGCGTTACCCTATCCAGCCTCCCTTCCTCAGACACCAGTTGCCAGTTGTGTCACAGGCTGATCACAGGACAAATAATTCGAAGGCTATGGCATAAAGTTGAATGACCACTTTTTGTTTTCTGCATTTTTGATCCAGCAAATTAAAGAACAAAATTAGTAAAATAACTCAAATTTTGTGGACGTTTGTTTGGACAAAAGTATATAAAGCAAAATATATTGGAATAACATCTCTCCTATATAAAAAACAGCACCCAAACAAGTATGTGTTTCTTAGTTTATTATAATTGCTTGAGAAACATTTTGGTGATTTTTGGTCAAAGGGCTAAAACAACTTACACCTTACCTTACCTTACCTATTATATAATGCACATTTAACTCTTACCCTTTATTGTAAGCCTCCTCCTCAATCTTGGTCTTCATCTCGGCTCTGATCTCCTCCAGATTACAGGAAGTTTTGGTAGGGGTTGTTATTTCACCTTCCTGCTCCGCAAGAACTTTTCCACTGTATTGTTTTCAAATCGGAAAGAGGTGTTAGCACTGGAACTATAAACTTGAGCCATTATTACACAGAGTACGGTCAGCTGCAAAGCTAAGGCCTTAGATTACCTTAATGACATTACCTTAAAAGCACCCAACTGTAAAGCTAGTCGTCAAAGCAACATTGGACCTACAATTTGTTTTTGAGGGAGTATTTAAACTGCCGATATGCCTATGAAGACATGCTATGTCTAAAGCTTGATATTGAGGCATGAGATCACATCACATCACCCACAGACTTGGTCTTTTCAGCCTCACTGTATTAACAGGAATGAACGCTGAGCTCTAAGCCTGGCCTTTGTCAAACACTTTAGCACAAATGTTTGGATTTAATTTTGGAATGGCATGTAAATCCTCCTGCAGCTGAGTTGGGCTGATCTGCAGCACTATTTCACATTGCTAGTGTATGTTACTAGGAAGTCAGAAGGTACAAACGTGATAAGTTACACTTAAAAACATTTGTAGAAGAGGGGTTTTTAAATGGGAAGCAATACTATATGACCAAATGTATATGGAGATCCCTTTTAATCCCATAACAACATTGATTAGCAAGTATGGTGTGGATCAAGTCCTTGGCCTGCATGGAGCCTATTGAACACCTCTAACGGCATGGTCTGCATTTGACATTTGAATGTATCCAAAACATCAGTGCCTGACCTTATGAATGCTCCTTTGATTGAATGGAAATAATTTTAAACAGACCCATTCAAAAGTCTTAAAAAGCATTAATTCAGAGGGAGGTGCATCACCATGGTTTTAGTATGAAATGACCAACAAGACAATGGTCAATTCAGCATATTAATCTGCTGAGTCACTTGAGTTTATGTTTTCTGTTGTGCGTGGAAATCAATTCAGTAATCCAAAGAGGCGCTCAGGTGGCTCAGTAGTAAAACACACTAGCCCACCAGTGCTGAGAATTTGAGCACTTATGTACGATTGGCAGGACAATGGCTTAACAGGGTTTCCTCATAATTTCTGCTGGCTGATCGATGGAGCCTGCACAATCAAATGGGGGATAATGACGATCAACGCGTGACTCTGTACGTGATTCTGATCGCCATATGAACCTGCCTCATACTGCATGTGTTTCAGAGGGGGCTTGTGACAATAGTGACCCTCCTCGGTCAGATGTAATTGGATTTGATTATATTGGGAGAAGAATTGGGGAAAATGTGTGAAGATAGAAAATAATAATAATTTAAAACATTTAATGTTAAAAGGAATTAAAAAGCTAAGAGAATCTCAAATACGTTCATTCAGTGCTAAGAGGAAAGCTATGTGAGAGAATTATTAGCAGAAATTGATCACTGAGAGCATCTTGCTATAGTATATCAACGTCTACTAGCAAACTGGATAAGAGAGTGTTGAGTGTTAATTGAACGTGCATTTAAACTTTTCACACCAGCTTTCAATGGACGTGAGAATTTAAAGGCTACATCCCTCCTAGGCTTATAAAAACTTTGTACGAGATGCATATGTTGTGGTACTTCCTGTTTAAATGATTAATCCTGTGATTGGGGGTTCTCAGGGGAAACAAGCTGATAATACTCTCATGCAGCACAGTACACCACGATAACAGAACCTGTTTCAAAAAGAACAGTAAATGACCCTGCCTCGGTCTTAGGAGAAGTTCAAGAAGAAAAAGAAAGACGACGTTTCCAGAACTTGACACTGCTCAGGCATGTTTTTATTGGGTATTATGAATAGATAATGTTCAGTAACTCACTTTTCCCCTCCAGTTGGCTGTGATGCATCTGAAGCGCAGTCAGTCTTCACATTTGCCTCACACTACATGAAACCGCAAAGCATATTAAGATTTCTTCAATTCAGCAGCTTTATATGTGTGAATATATTAAACAAGAGTATCAATATGGCTGATGGCAGCTGAAGGTTTGTCTGAAGGTGCTCTGTCGAAACATCTCCAGGGCATGAAGTGGGTTCAAACAATCAGGGCACGAATTAAATTAGTGCCTTGTTAGAATACTATTTTTTAATAACTAGGGGTCTGTCCGAATACCTAGTGAGCTCCTACACATGCTCCCGAGAAGCATCCGATGTTTCCTTAAATGCCAGCATTGAATCCCAGCATTCACCGACCAGGCATAACATTATGACTACTGACAGATAAAGTGAATAACACTGATTATCTCTTCATCACGGCACTTGTTAGTGGGTGGGATATATTACAGCTGACTGGGTCAGAGCATCACCAAAACTGCAGCTCTTGTGGGGTGTTCCCGGTTGACTTGGCCACCAAATTCCCCAGATCTCAATCTAATCAGGCATCTGTGGGATGTGCTGGACAAACAAGTCCGATCCATGGTTGACCAACACAATATTAGCAAGGTGGTCATAATGTTATGCCTAAATGAAGTATATGAAACAGTTTGCTGTATAATTATAAAAGGCACAGATTTAGGATAATGTTGGGTGCAAAATAAATAGAATTAATCAACAATCACCCAAAATATGCGGACTGCACCCAGAACAAAGTACTGTACTACTGTGAGCCAGGAAACGGCAAAAAGAAATTGGACTTACTACTACAGGAAGTGCACTGAGACCTGCAGCAATGCCAGGGAAAGGAACCGGACCTGCTGTGGCTGGAGTCTGACCAGGGATGTTCAGAAGATTAAACTTTGGAACTACAGCCACACTGACTCTCCTTCTAGGTAAAGCCTTAACAGATAAAGTACCAAATTCAGATCAACACATTTTAAAATTTGCTTTATTTATTTAATCACTATATTTCTATCCTAGCTATTTCAAAATTGAAAACATGCCATACCTTTCCCATCGTCAAAGACATGGATCTACCCGTACGTGGAACACCTTCATCTGCACCAAAAAATGCAATAAGTCATAAAAACTTTCATAACATTCAGCATTCAAGCAGACCTTAAACTCAATGAAAGATTACCTCCAGTTTCTGCTGAGCTACCATAGCAGCGGTTAGAATTCAGGTTGGCCAGTTTTTTGAACTCCATAAGCTCTGCATGGTCCTTCTCATAGGTCCTCTTCAGGTTCTCCACATACTGCAACATCACCTCAGTAGCCTTGCTCATCCGTTTCTCCTGCCACATCAAAGCAGTGTAAGTAATTCCATGCAGGTTTGTTTGTTTATTAGGATTTTAACGTCATGTTTTACACTTTGGTTACATTCATGACAGGAACGGTAGTTACTCATTACACAAGATTCATCAATTTTGTATCTCCAATTCATCTCACTTGCATGTCTTTGGACTGTGGGAGGAAACTGGAGCACCCAGAGGAAACCATGCATACTCCACACAGAAAGGACCCAGACCGCCCCACCTGGGGATCAAACCCAGGCCTTCTTGCTGTGAGGCGACAGTGCTACCCACTTAGCCAATGTGTTAAAAGCCTGTAATTTGTCTAAAAGCAAGACCTCTACTAACTACTACTATGTTCAAGAAAACTTGGGCATGGTTTAATATACCATTTTTAATTATATTACTATACCACTGGTCTACTGCTCAAACCCAAAGTAATAAGTGCATAATCAAGAAAGGACCAGGACCTCCCCACCTGGGGATCAAACCCAGAACCTTCTTGCTGTGAGGAGACAGTGCTACCCACTTAGCCACCGTGCCGCCGCATAATCAAGTACTGATTCATTTATGGGTAAATTCTTGGATTATAATGATGAAAAAATGGCAGATATAAAAATAGATGTATGTGTGATTGTTGCCTTTACCAGTTCAAATAGATGTTATAGAGGTATTTGAACTCACAGCAGGGTTTAAAGCATGCAGAATCTAACATCAGTGTTGCTCAGAGTAACAGACCTATCTCTGAGTGCTTCTCCATTCACAAAGTTTACTTTGGCTCATACATTAAGCTCAAGGGTAAGCATAACACAGAGCTCAATCTTTCACTAACACAATCTTATCCACCGAAAAAAGACACATTCCTGTGGCCCTTGAGAAACTCAAGTGGAGGCATGGGCTGCGTTTGTGTACAAATGTAGAAAAAATTCACTAATGTTTAACACGTAAACCAATCTGTGACATTTTCAGACAGTCAGCGTGTTTTTTCTTTGATGTTACTTTTTTATTCAGAAGCTACTAAGTGCTAAAGTCATGTTTATTAAAAGACAGCCGAGGGCAATCATTTCAGCAAAGCAAAAATGTACAAATGTACACTTCAAGTCAAGAAAAAGGTAGGTAATGACAGTCTTGTGATTTCAGATTATTTTTTTGTGACTAGGAAAATGATACACATACTACTTTGTCAATAAAATGTATTTATATTAATTATTTACATTTATTCTATGAGGTTTCTTCAAAAAGTTTCAGCAGTTTTTTTAACTATATTTTATAAACAAATGACACTTTTCTACAGTCGCCTTCCTATGCATTTTTCCCAATGTCGTACCAACTTTTTAATGCCATCAGCAAAACATGTTTTTGGTTAAGCACTTGTGATGATGTAACACTGATGCACCGCTGCTTTTACATCATCATTCCACATGAAAATCTTCTTCCCCTTAAAGCTTCTTTGAGCGTCCAAAAAGGTGGAAATCAGATGGCACTTAATCCGGACTATAAGCTCTCTCTCAGTCTCTTAGACACGACCAATTACTACACCTTCCGCCCTCACCGTTTCCAAAAATATATAACAGTATGGATTATGTACATGCACTGCTTTACCATTTGTGCAACAGAATTATTTGAAATGTGTACACTTTTGAACCAAGTGCTCTTATAGCCAGGGCAGCACTATTGACTCACAACAAGGTGGTCCTGGGTTCGATTCACAGGTGGAGCAGTCCTGGTTCTTTCTGTGTGAAGTTGATGATTACAAATTTGCAGTGATGGCGTTTTACATTAACTGAACTGATGGTTCACGTGTAACCTGTAACCACCTGTCCTGTCATTAATGTAATCAAAGTATAAATCATGACCTTAAGATCTTAATAAAAAAACATCCTTATAACCAAAGGATGGATTAACTCTAGCATATTAATTATAATATAGGAATGCTGTTGCATCACACTTCCATACTCTAGGGGTTTGTGTTTCACTTATAGAACATATAAGCATATAGAACACAGATGATATTTAATTGCTAGACACTCACTTGGCGCACTGCTCCCACCATTTCCGCCCGGCCTGAAAGTCGGTTCGCAAGGCGATGCAACACTGCCACTGTCTCGATGAGGGACTGGTAGGACTCCCTCTGCTCGGCATTCTGCCACAGTGATGCCGTGCTCTGCTGTGCAAAAAAAAAAAAAAAAGAGCTTAATGCCTCCCAGAGGAAGGAACCTCATTTCTGCTACCTGCAAACTTATTCTTGTATTATCCACAATTCATGACCACAGACAGGGAAGATTGGGACATAAACCTACCTAAAGACAAATACTGAAGTACTATAGAAATGGGAGCATGCCAAATTACTTTTAGTAAATAAGAATTTATAAGGGTGCTAATCATCATATTTTTAAAAGAGAGAAATCCAACCTGTAATTACACAAATTCTTTTTACCCATCTTTACCAATAACACATATAATTCTGGAGCTAACTTTGACTTAGATGAGCCTATTTCCCCTATAAGCTGACCTTCAGTGAGTTTTTAAACTCATCCAGTTCCTTCTCTGTGTTTTCCTCAGTAAGGTTGCGCTCCCTCTCTGCCTGCTTCAGTCGCGTCTCCAGCGTGTAGTTGTCATTCCGGAATGCCAGAGACAGCTGTACAAAAGCATTCTGCCGAGAGAGGATACATAACAAATGATGTCAGCTGGAAAAAAACAAGACCCTCACACCCAGAAGCCCGGAAACCTGCATTTACCTGGAATCTAATAAACAAGGCTAATCTTAATGCAAAAACTGAAATGTCATGTGAGGAGGCCAAGAAAAAGAAAATGTTGGCACCCGATAAACCCAAAACACCCCTATAAAAAATCCATAAACGTCATTGCGACATTGTCTCTGTTTTATGCTTCAGTAATCAACCCATTAGGAATGACATCAAAGCGGATCTGGAGCTAAAGAGGAAGTTGAAATGCTCAGTGCGTCCCTGTTTTGTGGTGAAGCAACTAGAGTGGGAATGTCAGAAGGGGAAGCCACAAACAACACGGACCTCCAGCCTTGACCCCATCCAGTTTGCTAGCGTCATCCTGGGAGCAGATCGCATCCACAGAAGCATGTTTGTGCCTAGATGTAAAGGACAGGAACATGGTGTACCATCCACCAGTCAGCTGTGCTAGACAGCCCACTGTGTACAACCTTTGTGTAATAAAAAACATCCTCTGAATGACCCATAATCCTGCCTTTGTCAGGGATTATTTAATAAAGTTGCACCAGTAGTTTCAGCTGTCCTGCCTTACTGCTCGACTACACACTAGAAATACAAAGTCAGAAAGTCACCAACAGAAGAAAAGTCACAGGGAGATAAGATAATGAGGAGATAAGATGATGAGGAGATAAGATACCCACCTCGACCTCTTTTTCTGTAAGTGGAGGTGCACTGAAACAAAACATGTGTATGTTAGTCACTGATGTACTGATGCTCTTTATTCACCTTTGCATATTGCAAATACACTTTGCTGATATTTATTCATTATATATATTAGACTCAGATCATATACAAGGGTTCTTCAAAGAGTTTTCTACATAGTCACCATCCGATGCATTTTTCCCAGCATCGTACAAACTTCTTTAATGCCATCAGCAAAAATGTTTTGGTTGAGCTGATCCACTGATGCACCGCTTCTTTCACATCATCATCACATAAAATTCTTCTTCCCCTTAAGGCTTCTTTGAGTGCCCAAAAAGGTGGAAATCAGATGGTGCTAAATCTGGACTATAAGCTCTCTCTCAGTCTCTCAGACATGACCAATTACTACTCCTCCCACCCTCACCATTTCGAAAATACCATTTGACACCATTTGAAACTTTTTGAAGATCCCTTGTATATTAGATATTTTAATAGAATACTACATTTTGAAGGTGACAGCTGTTCAATCTCTCTGACCTAATGCACCGACAAGTTATAACTGTAAATAATCTAACCCGGACTGTGGTCAGATTAATTACACTTATACCTTGTGGGTGCATTAGGTGAATTAGGTGAATAAATATTGTTACTGGCATTTAGCATGTAGCATGTCCACTTTTTAGATTGTTAAGTGTTTTAGGCCAAATACGACTTCAGCTTTTTAACAGAGAGAGAAAAAATTAATAAAATGAACCTAAATCTAAAAATACAGTCTTACAAAATTAATAATAACAAAACAGCATGGTAACAGTAACTAAATGTTTATATAACTTCTGGTGAAGTTACATCTAACTTTTTTGGAAACAACTCTACCAGAATTAAAACATCTAAACAAAATTAAGAAACTGTCTTAGAAACTAACAAGACCTTGGGGATAGGTCATTCAAAAATCTACTGTGTGTAGAAGTATATTATACTAAGTTAAAACATTTTTATAAAACAAATATTATAAACACAAATATTAATTATTTAAAACAAAATTAATTCTTCAAACCCTGTAAATTAAATGACATACAATAAGCACATAAATAAATGATTTGTAATTAATTTATAACATTACAAAGCCTTTATTAGCAAATAAAAAAACAAACAAACGTAGTAGTAATTAGTAGGGATGTAACGATACACTCTACCCATGATGCGATACGATTCACGATACTGGGTTCACGATACGCTTTTTTTCCTGATTTTTTTTAAACAAAATGAAATTGAAGACAAATTATGACAAAGTTTCTGTTTATTATTTCTCTTTAAATATAAAATAAAATACTGTATTTGTGCTTATCTTTTATTTATCTAAATAATGAATGTCTTTTTATTTATAAGGTAGGTACAAACTATGCCAAATAATGCTTATTGTGTAAAAAAACTGAAATGAAATTTCAAAACAAACCCAACATTATGTAAATAAATGAATAGTACAAATAAAGAAAGTATCCTTAAAAAAAATTATTTGGCTGGAAAATTCCCTACCTGGCAACTTTGTGAAGTGCCGTCAACCAGGCGAGGTGAATAGCGCCAGTGCCCTCTGCTGTTTAAAGTGAATATCGATTCATCTTAATTGAATAACCGATTCGAATCGTGGCACATGTGCACCGATTCTTAACTGTCTTGTGGTGCATCGTTACATCCCTAGTAATTAGTAATCTAGCAAAATGTCAGACATATTTTTAAAAACTGAAATCAATATACTTTTTAAAAAAACATTCAAATTTTTACATTTTTATTTGATGTTTTTCTTATATTTTACTCTGTACCAGTAATGACACATTACCCAGCTGAGTCTTCTTTAAATGTTTCTCTGCAGTGTGAAGTGTTGATGCAACACCTCCTACATTTCTGAGCTCTCACAGCTGTGATGTCTCAAACACTTTTGGATTTATGATGTATTTTGTGCAGTGTGTGTGGTTTAGTGTGGTGTGTCTAGTGTAGTGTAGTGTAGTGTAGTGTAGTGTGTGTGTGTGTGTGTGTGTGTGTGTGTGTGTGTGTTTTTGTTCCCTCACCAGCCTGGTAAGCCTCTGGGATTTGATACGACGTACTCGAGAGCCAGCTCTGGTTGCAGCGTGTGTTTTTACACACCATTTCTGGCTGTTTCCAGAAGATTTCAGGGTGTCCGAGAAGGAAAGGCCACCATCATCACCTCTGGGCCCTCCAGTCCTCATATTTAGTGAACCTACTGTATCCCATGAGACAGCCCTCATGAGGGGTGGAATAGCCCCAATGGTCTTGATCTCAGCTGTGCATGGTGCTTGCTGTGTGGGTGGACGTGGCACCGGCTTTCAGGTTTCGGAGATGTCGGAGAAAGCTTTTTAACCTTGTCAGTAGTGTATAAGGGCTCTACAGCCTCCTTCTGTGGCATAGTGGGCACCCGGTTGTGTCTTCTTTAAATGTTTCTCTGCAGTGTGAAGTGTTTGTTAATGCATCACCTCTTAAACTTCTGAGCTCTCACAGCTCTTATGTCTCAAACACTTTTGGATTTATGAAGTATTTTGTGCAGTGTGTGGTGTGTGTAGTGTAAGTGTAGTGTGTGTGTGTGTTTTTCCTCACCAGCCTGGTAAGCCTCTGTGTAGTTTGAGCTTGCGCAGCATGATGTCTGATATGTTGGGCATGGCATCTGCTTTCTCTTTCGCCTCATCATCCATTGCAGTTAGAGGAGACGAGATATCTAGCAAAAATGACAGATTTTATATATTAATAAAGATATATAGCGTATTAGTAAAATAGTAATAAAATAGTAATACACTGACGACGTTTGCATTTATTAAAGTTGCTGCAGTTAAAAAGCTCGTAGTTGGATCTCGGGAGTGGGCTGTGCTGCCACCTTCTGGTGTGTTTGTGTAATAGCAAGCATTGCAGTTCACAATGAGCCAATTGAATGATATAAGATTCTTTTTTTTCTTTTTAAATAAATGCATGTATGAGCTTTAAGTAAGTAAATTATCACACTTGGGGTTGGGTTTGGGGGAAGTCCATACCTCGATCCTGTTCTGCCGTCTCACTCAGGTCTGGTAGCTTTGGCCCAGAGATGCTCTGGTTTCTCAACAACTTATGTTCCTAAATGATAAACAACTACAGATTGATAACTCAAAACAGCTGTAGATGATTTTTAAAATAAAAATGCAATAATTTCTTTAAAAAAATAATACTAGGAACCCTTTTAACAGATCACCAATGAAGTAGAAATTAGTATAGTAGTAACTATACTTTGTTTGTTTATTAGGATTTTAACGTAATGTTTTACACTTTGGTTCATGACAGGAACGGTAGTTACTCATTACACAAAATTCACCTCACTTGCATGTCTTGGACTGTGGGAGGAAACCGGAGCTCCCGGAGGAAACCCACACAGACACAGGGAGAACATGCAAACTCCACACAGAAAGGACCCGGACCAGCCCACCTGGGGATTGAACCCAGGACCTTCTTGCTGTGAGGCGACAGTGCTACCCACTTAGCCACTGTGTCGCCTAGTAATAATAATAATTAATAATGACAATGATGGTACTGATAGCAATAACACTGTTCTTATTTCTCGCTAGCCATTTCTCTCTAGTCTAGCCCATACTGACATGGTAACCTCTGTCTGTCTGTCTGTCTGTCTGTCTGTCTGTCTGTCTGTCTGTCTGTCTGTCTATCTATCTATCTATCTATCTATCTATCTATCTATCTATCTATCTATCTACTTCATCTTTTGAATCATGTGAAGCTTTAAAAAAGTTCTAGAGACTAAGGCAATCAACCTACAGGCACTGCTTTTCCTTCCCAGTATATACTATACTATTCTTATTTTTATTTTTATTGGTTCCATCGACTGTAACCCTGCTACAGCAGAACACCAGAGGAAAAGTTAATGATGAATTTCTCTACCTATCGTCATGCTCTAAAAATCTTAGCAGACCAACTGGCGGCAAAATTATAAAAAAGACAGTCCAAGATACCTCTCGCATTTTTGACAATTTCTGGTTTCCAGGAGAAATCACGGTGTCCGAGAAGGAAAGGCCACCATCATCACCTCTGGGCCCTCCAGTCCTCATATTTAGTGAACCTACTGTGTCCCACGAGACAGCCCTCATGAGGGGTGGGAAGGCCCCAATGGTCTTGATCTCAGCCGTGCATGGTGCTTGCTGTGTGGGTGGACGTGGCACCGGCTTGGCCACTCCAGTGGCTGGAGTCTGGCTTTCAGGTTTCGGAGATGTCGGAGAAAGCTTTTTAACCTTGTCAGTAGTGTATGAGGGCTCTACACTCTCCTTCTGTGGCATAGCGGGCACTTGAGCTTGGTCAGAGGTGGCATGGCGAGGGGTCAGAGTGCCAGAGGACACCTTACGTTTCTCAGGAGGCTTCCATTCTACCAGCTTCTTTAGACTCTAAATAGAAGAAGGAAATAACTAATGTTACAACATGTTTAATGCAGACAACGACTTAGTTTATGAGTAAATACTGTTTAAAATAATGTTTGGCAGCTGAACTGACCTCCTGGTTGGACTTATTTGCTTCTCCATGGTCTCGCACAGCAGGTACCTCCAGACGCTGTGAATACAAAAGCATGTGAACAGTGATATAAAAAGTTCATCTGACCAGTTCTCAGGAAGTACAGAAATCACTAGGAATAGTTATAGTTTTGTATAATATGCAAATTAGTCAACTCACCTGACTTGTGGATGAACTTGGGCTTGTTGTGACTTCTGCAAATACAGCTACAATATATACAAAAAAACCCAGAACTTATTTGTAGATATTATATGTAAGATTTAACATACACCGATCAACCATAACATTAAAACCACCTGCTTGTTTTTACACTCACTGTCCATTTTATCAGCTCCACTTACCATATAGAAGCACTTTGTAGTTCTACAATTACTGACTGTAGTCCATCTGTTTCTCTGCATGCTTTGTTACCCCCCTTTCATGCTGTTCTTCAATGGTCAGGACTCTCCCAGGACCACTACAGAGCAGGTATTATTTGGGTGGTGGATCATTCTCAGCACTGCGGTGACACTGACATGGTGGTGGTGTGTTAGTGTGTGTTGTGCTGGTATGAGTGGATAAGACACAGCAATGCTGATGGAGTTTTTAAACACCTCACTGTCACTGCCGGACTGAGAATAGTCCACCAACCTAAAACATCCAGCCAACAGCGCCCCATGGGCAGCGTCCTGTGACCACTGATGAAGGTCTAGAAGATGACCAACTCAAACAGCAGCAATAGATGAGCGATCGTCTCTGACTTTACATCTACAAGGTGGACCAACTAGGTAGGAGTGTCTAATAGAGTGGACAGTGAGTGGACACGGTATTTCAAAACTCCAGCAGCGCTGCTGCTGTGTCTGATCCACTCATACCAGCACAACACACACTAACCACCACCATCATGTCATTGTCACTGCAGTGCTGAGAATCATCCACCACCTAAATAATACCTGCTCTGTGTTGGTCCTGTATGGGTCCTGACCATTGAACAGGGTGAAAGCAGGGTAAAAAGGTATGTAGAGAAACAGACGGACTACATTCAGTAATTGTAGAACCTCAAAGTGCTTCTATATGGTAAGTGGAGCTGATAAAATGGACAGTGAGTGTAGAAACAAGGAGGTGATTTTAATATTATGACTGATCAGTGTATAATTAGAACAGAACTGCTTCTTGAGGGTACAGGAGAAGAGCCTGGAGTTGGATTGGGTGAGAGTGCTGGAACCAAAACAGACTCATGTTGAGCATGAATTTAGGTTTAGATTTGCATTGATGCTTTTGGAATTTAGTTGACTATTCCAAACCTACTTACGATTAAGACCAAATAAAATTTGAGCAATAGATGGAATGGGGCTCTTCTTAGAGACAACAGTGGCATCAGAGGGGCTTGAATGGGCATATTATCTATTACCAGTCCATGACTTTCATCACTGAGCCACCACTACCAAGAGTTTTACTATTTACCTGGATTTGCAGCCTGCACAAGGTTTGAGTGTCTGTGATCTTTAAGGCCAAGCCTTAGTACAGACATGTAATGCTAATGCTGAATGGAGAGCAGTAAGACTAGATTTGAGTGTGCAGTGCCTGTAAAGATGACTGTGAGACTAGGACTACTTTAACTGAGTTAAAGCCTGTAAAGCTAGAGTTAAGTTGAGAACAGAAGTCAATAGGATGCAGATTAAGTATAGAGTAGAAGCTTGAAAGTCTAGGCCTGAGTGAATGGGTAAAACATACAACACTCAGATTGAACCTGATTTGATAGTAAAGTTCAATAAAACTAAAGATTCTGGGAGAGTAGATGCCAGGAAGGTTGGTGATGAATGGAGAATGGAGGTCAAGAACGCTAGATCTGAATGGAATGTTAAAGCCTATAGAGCTATACTATATGGCAACTTGAAACATGTACTACAGTTTAAGGATCTATTAGTTTAGAACTAAGTAGAGACATCTGAGTGAAGACCTGAGGAATAGAAAACGTTCATATGTGTAGATGAGAAGCAAGTTAAAGCCTCTGAGACTGGAAGCAATGTGTTAGTTTAAGCCTATTAGTTGGAGATTGGAGGCCAGGAAGACTAAAGAGGGCCGGGGGTTACCTGTCGGAGAATCAGTTAGGCTACTGGTGGAACGACGGCCCCTACGACTCAGGAAGCGATCGCTCACTTTCTTGGCCTCCTCGAGCAGCTCCAGGTTCTTCTGCCGGTCCTTCTCCGACAGCTGCAGTTCTGGAAGCTTGTCCTTCACGAGGTCTATCACATGACCATGATCGTCTGACAACGCACACATAAATGCATGCCAGTATGAATGCACACACACACATCATCATCAGTGTCATCTTTTCTTAGCCCAGAGAAGTACGCCAAGATAAACTGTAATCAAAGCAGGATCGTCTAATTCCATTGTTTTTGTTTTTAAAAATAGCCTCACAAGTGGACCTCCTCTAATATTGACCAAATATAGACACAGTAAGTCAGTTCAAAATCAGCAAGTCATGAATCAGTCCTAAGATTCGTTCTCTGTAGGATTTACACCTTCTGAAATTGGAACAGACCAGTAGCAGCACATTAAACAACATTTAACGAGTCGACATGAAAAGTCTGGGATTGATTTTGTATGACATACCTACTGTGGTAATAGGGCCAGAGCTGGTGTTTCTTGAAAGCCGGGGTCTGGGGCTGTGTGGTCTGAGATGGCAAACAGAAATAAATATTACAGGAGTGCATTCTTAATCAAAGACAGAAATCCCACTTGCAATTTTTAAAAATAAATATATCGTATGTGCGTTTCTCACATTTCCTCCCAATTTAGTGTAGTCAATTTGTCTTCCACTGCTGGGGATCCTCGATTTTTTGCAGTTGAAGAGGGTATATTGCTCCTCCGACCCATGTGCAGCCCTTAACGGAACCCTTTTCCACTCATGCACTCTACACAGGCGCCTCTATCCGCCAATCAGGGTTTTTACACAGTGTTTGAAGACCCAGCCCACATATTCCGGTCAGCCCACATATTCCGGTCATCCCTCCCTGCAGGCACTGCCAATTATGCCTGCTAGATGGCGCCCAGTCGACCGGTGGCAACGGCGAGTTTCGAACCTGAGGAGTTCAGAATCTCTGTGCTGGTGTGCTTGCGGAATATCCCGCTGCACTGTGCCGCTACCCACAATCACTTGGTATTTACCATTCTATACCTTGTACCCTCTGAGCCGCAAGTTTGGATTGATTTAAGCCACACCTCAGGACTCAAGGAAGACATGCATCAAAACTCAATGGACTAGCACCCAGGTAGTAGCATGATCTTTTTTTGTTTTTAAAAAAAATCAATAACAACTCGAAGACTCACCTGTTTGTCAGTCTATGTGTATATTGTAAGTGAAATGGAATAAAAGCATCTGCTGATTTCTGTAAATGTGAAGATGAACACACCTGGCTTTCTCCAGTGGTTCCAATTCCTGTTGGCAGACTTGTCTAGACAGGACAATTGCAGGGGGTGCCAAAGTCACACTCACTACCTTGGTATCTGACATAGCCTATAAACACAAACAAGATTTACAAATAATACATTAATACACAATAATTAATAATATATTAAAATAAAGTAAAACAAAGTGGGAGACAGTTATGAAATAATGGGAACCAAAACATTTAGAACCACAGTTGAAGGCAATTACTTGTTACAGACTCTTTAGTGACTAGCACACAGTCCATCAGTAACTAGTCCATCAGTAATTATGTAGCCATTAATTGAATATTCGGCATTCCTGCAAAGCTGTTGAGTGGAATGTGTTTTGTTTATAATTTTTACATCAGTGTATTGGGGAAGGGCATTTTGAGCATATCTGAATATGCCCCCTACAGCCCCCCAAAATACACCGATCAACCATAACATTAAAACCACCTCCTTGTTATGTATGCTTATTCGATGTACAGCACTTTGGTCAACGTAAGTTGTTTTAAGAGTGCTTTATAAATAAAATTTACTTACTTACTTACTTACTTGTTTCTACACACATTGTCCATTTTATTGGCTTCACTTTCCAAATAAAAGCACTTTATAGTTCTACAGTTACTGACTGTAGTCCATCTGTTTCTCTGCATCCTTTGTTAGCCCAATTTCATGCTGTTCTTCAATGGTCAGGACTCTCCCAGGACAACCACAGAGCAGGTATTATTTGGGTGATGGATCATTCTCAGCACTGCAGTGACGCTGACATGGTGGTGGTGTGTTAGTGTGTGTTGTGCTGGTATGAGTGAATCAGAAACAGCAATGCTGATGGAGTTTTTAAACACCTCACTGTCACTGCTGGACTGAGAATAGTCCACCAACCAAAAATATCCAGCCAACAGCGCCCCGTGGGCAGCGTCCTGTGACCACTGATGAAGGTCTAGAAGATGACCGACTCAAACAGCAGCAATAGATAAGCGATCGTCTCTGACTTTACATCTACAAGGTGGACCAACTAGGTAGGAGTGTCTAATAGAGTGGACAGTGAGTGGACACGGTATTTCAAAACTCCAGCAGCGCTGCTGTGTCTGATCCACTCATACCAGCACAACACACACTAACACACCACCACCATGTCATTGTCACTGCAGTGCTGAGAATGATCCACCACGTAAATAATACCTACTCTGCAGTGGTCCTGGGAGAGTCCTACCCATCCAGTGCAACTCTGGGCAAAAACAACACATTCAGCTGTGTCCTGTTGGGATGGTCAAAACCATGCAATTGATTGGCGACCTGTCCAGGGTATTACTGCCTTGCACCTAGTGTTTCCCGGTGAAAGCGGAGTGCTTAAGTTTAAAACAATTTAGCCATCATTCAGCAAAAAGAACCACTTATATTTGTTTCTACCTGAAGACTAAGATTAGATTTCTAGAGTTTAATATAGTCCCTGAGTGGAATCTTATCTGGGTCCTAAACTTTATGAGGGCTGTGTAAGATTCTGTGAGTGCTCAGACTTTAAAGCCTGTTACAGTCTGTTGATTTATTAAACAATCTGTGCTCTCTAAAAAAAGGAACAGAAAAGTAAATCCAGTTCCTCCCGGGTTTTATTGTGACATGGTTTTAATCACTGTATATATTTGTATGCGTTTATGTCATATTGTCTTACAGTAAAGAAATAAAACTGATAAAATTGACAGTGAGTGTAGAAACAAGGAGGTGGTCTGAGTTTATACAAGGAGGACTTTCTGATCATGGAATGCTACTATTCTACAAATCTGCTTTCAAGCAGGTTTATTAAGCACTGTTTACTTTAAACTTTTTAATTACTGTGGCCTTAAATGAATTGTGGGCATTTTAAGGGTGCCATTGTGCCTAATTTGGATGATAAATTATTTGACATCCTGTTTTACAGGGCTGTGAGTAAAACCTCCTTCAACTCAACTCAAGCAACATTAAAAGACGAAAATATTAATAGAAACATGAATCAGTTACATTCTGTATTAAAGAATTTGTTACAGTGCCAGGATTTGATATGGTTTGTTGAGAAACCAGGCGCTTTTAATAGATTTATCTTATCTTTTCGGTGTTAAAGTATATATTTTCAGCTTACAGTGTATTCAAAACAACCTTTCTCCATAGCAACCCCAACTCAGGATAAACTCTGGATGACTCACAGTGAAAACAGCCTACAACAATGATTGACAGATTTAAAACAAGCAGTAGCAGGAGATCCGCACACAAAAATCGCAGCTATTGAAATTAGATCGTATGTTAAAAAAGGACCTACTTCAGAGGAAGAGCTGTCAATCTCTTCAGGAGAATCTTCCTCTTCTTCAGGCAGTGTGGGCATAGTGGGGGCGGTTGCTGGTCGCGAGCGAGTGTGTGGGAAGAAGAAAGGAGCAAGGGGCTTTGGCAATGCAAGGTGTAAAGCTTTAGGAGAAGGTGGTTCAGTCTGAGATGGAGCTGTTGCTTCACATTCAGAAGCGTTTTCTTGCTGTAGATAAACACAAACGTCAAGAAATGTGAGAGAAGGGTTCGAGGGTTCAGATTTTGCCTACACAGGTAAACAAATCACTTGGGGCTTGCTTAATTTAACTCAAATGTCGAATTCATGCTGCTTTATTCTGAGAAATGTTGCAGTGACTCTGCTGCCATGTAAATGTATTTATTTATTTATTAGGATTTTAACGTCGTGTTTTACACACCTTGGCTACATTCATGACAGGAACGGTAGTTACTCGTTAAGATTCATCAAACACAGTCATGGACAATTTTGTATCCCCAATAAACCTGACTGCATGTTTTTGGACTGTGCGAGGAAACCGGAGCTCCCGGTGGAAACCCACATGGGGAGAGCATGCAAACTCCACACAGAGAGGACCCAGAGTGCCCCACCTGGGGATCGAACCCAGGACCTTCTGTTGTGAGGCGACAGTGCTACCCACTAAGCCACCGTGCCGCCCCTGCCATGTAAATGTAAAGCAAAAGTACATTCTGGAGTACAGCAGTACTTTTACATTTTCTTACTCATTTACACCTAGGGCAATTTAATACAGCTATCCCCTGTCTGATATTATGAAAGGTTAAAGGAAACAGTATTATATTAAGAAAATCCACGAAGAAAATGGGTAAAATACCTCAGACAGTAACCAGGGATGTAACCATGAATGAGAATCGGATCTAGGCCCTCCCTCCTAAGTGCTTTGTTGAAACCTAATGGGATGTAACGTAAAGCATTTGGGACAGAACCCAAGTCCTTGGGAAATCAATCGGCTGGTCATGGGTTCAGAGTGTCAGTTATCCACAACATTGGCATCTTGGTTGATGCCACCCTATGCATTTCCTTTTATCACTGAGAAACATTGCCTGGCATCTACCAGAGGGGACTGAAAGGAAATTGTTTCTCATGTCCCTCCTGCTTAACTGATGGCATCTCAGATACCACTCACTGTGTACTCACTGACTGTTCAAGCCCAGAACGGAACTTAAAAAAATAACAAACATTCTGCCCTCAATACATGACCACTATCAGTGATGGGAAGTGAAACGAAGTATAGTCATTCCAAAAAGAGATTTTACATGTTTTATTTATTAGTATCCTGCTGGAACACCATATTCCATCCTAGAGGAATGAAATTCAAGGTAAACTTACTGTTTTTTTTATGATTTCCCACTTTGTACAATGCAATTATCCCCCTTGCAGCAAAACAGCCCCAAACATATTTCTATCTTTACCATGCTTAACAGTAAGTACATTCTTGTTGGGTTGAATGCCTCTCACCCTTTCCCCTTTATGCCTAGTTTACACTACACGATTTTTGCCCTGATTTTCGCTCGATGACTGGTCGACGCTAGATTTGCCGGCTCGAGAGCAACTCGGCATTCGCGGCTCGAATTGAAGAGAGATATCTAGCATGTCAAATATCTGGATCTGAGTATCCCAACTGCCAATGAGTGCTATGTCAAACAGCCAATGAGAACGCAAGATACGGGGTGAAGGGAAACACAGGGGAGGAGTTGTAAAAAGGTGGGACAGGGGGATAATATAGTTTATATCAGAATACATCGGCACACACAAGTTTTACAGTATTTCTGACCTTTTCGTTCTCTACGCTCACTACAGAACAATTCATGCTGGTTGCGTAGCCAAATCCACTCAGATTCATTTATTTTTTCTCCTTGATTTTACACTGGACATCAGCACACAAACTTTGATCGCTCACTACTTGTTGACGTGCATTTTTGGACATGATATTTTTGGACATTAAACCCCTCGTCACTTCTCGTGTTTGTTTTCGTTACAGAATGTAGTTTGGGAGACCAGAGAAGCTCCAGGTGGTGATAGATCGTGGAGTGTGAAACCCCCTATCGCTGATCAGTCATGTAGTGTGAAAGCCACACCGACTTGAAAGACTCTCGATTACAAGAGATCCAGTCGTGTAGTGTGAACTGTACAGCGACCTGACAACTTGGAAAGTAGTGTAGAGTGAACTTGGCATTAGACGTACTGCAGTTTCTTCTCATTCTAACCTAATAACCCAATCTGGCCAGAAATACTCATAAAACGCTTTTATTTATCCAGCAAACTTCAGTTAAGATTTAAGGTGGCAGTTTTAAAGAAGGTGCTGTATTGCATGGCAGCGTTCAAGTCTATCAAGCCCAATGCCTGAATTGTAAAACTAAATTGACTGTGGGCAGGGACATCTGTGTTCCAGCATTTTATAATTCATGCCAGATCTGTTTGGTCATTCTTGGAATATATTATTATAGCATTATCACAGAAAGGTGGCTTACCAACATGGCCTTAAAACCTCAAAATTGTCTGCTGGGTGAGTGCATTTAGTAAAGCATTTTTGATCGAACTATTCTCTGTTCTTCTTACACTACATTTAGTTAGGCATATCCCCTCACCGGGAATTTTCAAAACTTCAGGCTTTGCAGAGGTAAAGTCTTTAAAAGGAAGAAGCACCTTCAAAGGATATTCTCTGCAGACTAAAACCATTCAATCCCCTTAAAAAGGTTTTAACAGGTTTCAGGTCAGGGGCCAGCTGAAGGTACCTGCAAACAAGTTTTTTTTATTTGACCACACAATTTCAGCCAGTTTTCCTGGTGCCCACTTCCCAGTTTGCCCTAATCACATGACAGCCACCTAGGTCGAACAGTAAGGGCTGAAACATGCCTTTAATAGAACAAATGACATTTGCCACCACCTCCAAACTGCTGCTCATGCATCCGGTGTTTAGTTTTTATAATTTTTTAGTTTTCTATTCATGTGCATCTATTCCAGCAGTCGGGTAAACAACACACAAAGCTACTTATTTTAAAAATGCCATTAAATCATCTAAATTTGGAGCATCATCAAAGGGACTGCTATAAAAATCTGCAATTGAAGATTGCTAGCTTGGCACAGATACCCAACTGCAAAATTACATTTTCATGTCTGATACAATGATCTAGTTGGTTTAGAAAAATGCTTTTAGTGATCACTAGAATGGCAAGGATGTTTTGTTGACAACCTGGTCATAAATATGCATAGCTATAGATTCGGTTTTTTTTTTAGCTTCTTCTTTAATTTCCTTAGAGATCAATAAAGCATCCATCCAAGCATCCATCCATCCATCCACATCCATCCACATTCATCCATCCATCCACATCCATCTATCTATCCATCCATCCATCCACATCCATCCATCCACATCCATCCATCCATCCATCCAATAAGCATTTTATCAATATTTCTTTATCAACTGTTTTAAGGAAGAATCCCTTAAGTATTCAATTGTATAAACACACCACATTCTCTCACCTTTACTGTGGATGCTCCAGGTTGATTGGCTTGTCCTAATTCTGATGTTTGACAGCTCCAGCTGAGAGTTGGTTCCTTTAAGCTCTGGTTGTTTTCTTGGCACCTGCCACTAGCATCCAACTGTTCTTTGCAGCATCCACTGTACTTTGATACACATTCACTGGAATCAAGGTTTGCTGATTTGAAAGCTTGCTCACAGTGCTCTTTTTCCACAAGCACCGAAACTTGACCAGGTCCTGATTCTGAACTTCCAAAACTTGCTGGCTCTGCTTGGAGCCTTCCGTTAGTTTCTTGATTATTACTGAAACACTTGCCCTCCTGCGGTCTGGGTGTTTGTCCAGTACTAGGTTTTTCAGGTAAAACTACATGGCTTTCAGTTTCTTCAGACTTCAAAAGACAGTCGTCATCATTTCTTGGTTCCTCTGGTCTGAAGAACACAAAGGAGGAGATTTTCAACTGACACGTGCTTGGAAAATATTGTCCTCTATAAACACTGAACAGACCTTACTCGAATCAATTAATCACTTGCATAATAGCAGCCGAGGACACATCCTGTTGTATTAGCTAAGACAAAACATGTCCCTGCTTAGTGACACATCAGCTTTTCATCTTAAAATAAAAGCTCTGTGTGGATTTTTGCAGGAACTAGTAGTAATTAATTGGAGCTTTAGTGCGCGACAATGTAAACTCTGCAGTTTCTGCACAGTTTCAGTTTGCGTAGGCCCTATCTGCTAGGGGATTTTACATAAACATACATACGACTCCTCCTGCAAGAACTGGGAGAATGTAAACACTGACCCAGCTACATTCTCCTGTGTTTCACATGTAGGGCCTGTTGAAGTTCTGTGAGCAGTCCACCCACTCTTGCTGCCCTGGACGGTCTCCTTTTGTACTGATGGACTTTTCACCAGTCCCACAGGAAAATAATCTAAAACAGAAATCAACATTGTTTAGAAGATGTCCCACAGACTTTGCTTTGTTTAGAATGCTTTAAAGAAATTGCATTACAGTAGCTGAGCACACGCTTAAGCAGGTTTAGAAGCTAGATATTTTTAGGGAACATGACTAATGTTCAGTACCTGAAGCTGAAGCCTCTAAAATAACAGTGTTGACACAGATCACCAATGGTTCAGATGAATCATTCGAAGCTTGGGGTAGATAATCTGTATCCTGAGATGCTCCTTGGCCCTGGAACAAAGATGCTAATAAATACACTGAGATTTCTAAGCAGTCAAGTCTAAAAAACTACTTTACCTACTCTTGGTCTATCTATCTATCTATCTATCTATCTATCTATCTATCTATCTATCTATCTATCTATCTATCTATCTATCTATCTATCTATCTATCTATCTATCTATCTAGTCTATCTGTCTATCTATCTGTATCTGTATCTGTATCTATATACAGTATATACAGTATATATATACAGGTATATACAGTATATATATATATATATATATATATATATATATATATATATATACATATATACATACATACATACACACCAACGAGGCATAACATTATGACCACTGACAGGAGAAGTGAATAACACTGATTATCTCTTCATTACAGCACCTGTTAGTGGGGGTGGATATATTAGGCAGCAAGTGAACATTTTATCCTCAAAGTTGATGTTAGAAGCAGGAAAAATGGACGAGCGTAAGGATTTGAGCGAGTTTGACAAGGGCCAGATTGTGATGGCTAGACAACTGGGTCAGAGCATCTCCAAAACTGCAGCTCTTGTGGGTGTCTATTAAAAGTGGTCCAAGGAAGGATGCTACTTTGACACGTACCACCTGTTACAAGTCAACACCTCAAACTTGTTGTTGTGCTCCTCAAACCATTCCTGAACCATTTTTGCTTTGTGGCAGGGCGCATTATCCTGCTGAAAGAGGCCACAGCCATCAGGGAACACGTTTCCATGAAAGGGTGTACATGGTCTGCAACAATGCTTAGGTAGGTGGTACGTGTCAAAGTAACATCCACATGGATGGCAGGACCCAAGGTTTCCCAGTAGAACATTGCCCAAAGCATCACACTGCCTTCTTCCCATAGTGCATCCTGGTGCCATGTGTTCCCCAGGTAAGCGACACACACGGCCCGGCCATCCACATGATGTAAAAGAAAACGTGATTCATCAGACCAGGCAACCTTCTTCCATTGCTCCATGGTCCAGTTCCGATGCTCACGTGCCTATTGTTGGCGCTTTCAGCGGTGGACAGGGGTCAGCAGGGGCACCCTGACTGGTCTGCAGCTATGCAGCCCCATACACAACAAACTGTGATGCACTGTGTATTTTGACACCTTTCTATCAGAACCAGCATTAACTTCTTCAAAAATTGGACCACACGGGCCAGCCTTCGCTCACCACCCATGACCCTGTCGCCAGTTTACCACTCTTCCTTATTTATTTATTCACTTCACCTGCCAGTGGTCATAATGTTATGCCTCATCGGTGCATCGATACATAACATTATTCAGGTAATATTCCAGCCATTACATAAATTAAATCCATACACACATTAGGTTTTAAATTGACTGGTATATTTTAAACCCTATTAGTACGAGAAATGCTCTTAGCTTTGTTAGTGAATTTGAGATAATAAGTTAATCTGCTATCTGCTGGGAAAATGTTAGCTTCTGTGGGACTGTTCCCGGTTCTTGCTTTTATATTTGTGATAACATAATAAGTCCTATCCAGAACAACAAAGATGCTTGAATTTTAGAAGGAAAGCCACAATTGTCCAAAGCATATAAAGGTGTCATGTACTAATTTGACTATCAAATCAGCACCTTACCAGAGGTGTAACTGTATTTTGATATACTGTATGTAATATGCAGTATGCGATGTGAGACAGACCTTTGTTCACCTGTTGAAAAGGCTAGCTACATGACTATATAAATTATTATTTTATTAAATGCAAAACACATTTTATTTAAATAACATCAAAACCTCTTGTTTGCTTTTACTAAAATTTAATTACAGATAAAAAATAAGCTTACTGTATTCCTAGTTGGTAAGATGACAGGTGGTACTCAGTCCATGTGTCAGTTAAATTCATTCACAGGGCATACACACATTCACAGCTAGGGCAATTTTAGCATCTTCAGTTAACCCGACTGCAGGTATTTGGACTGTGGGAAGAAACTGGAGGTCCTAAACATAACTAACAGAACGGTCCCAGACCACTCCACCTGGGAATCAGGACCACAGGACCTTCTTGCTGTGAGGTGACAGTGTCACCCACCAAGCCACTGTGCTGCCCATTTTCAATGATAAGCGTAATGGTATTATGCAAAAAAATATCAAAATTCTAATTATAAAAAAAAGTTGGGACAGAGACAAAGACAAACTTTCTTTACACTTTTCTTTCACCTGCACAAGGAGAGTTCATATGTGGATCAGCTTTGTGTATAAAGAGTCACACCCTGATCCTCATTATTCCCCGTCTCTGTTCAGACGCCATTAATCAGTCAGCAGAGGTCGTATTTGCGCCAGTTATGAGGAACCCCCGCCGGCACCCTCCCTGCGAATGAGGCCAATCATCTTCAGCTCTGGTGTGCTAGCATGTTTAGCACTGCGTCACCTGAGTGCCCCAATATCTGCCATGCTTTATGATGGATTCAACTGGCATACAGCCACTAAATCAGACAAGATTTAAGTATACACAAGTATACACAATAAGATTTTAGAGAGACATGATGCTGCCATCAAGTTGTTGTCAGTTTTTATAGCAAACAATACGCACATGCTAAAAAAAAAAAGCATGGTTTTGTTTACACAGAGTGCATGTGCTTGACTGGCCTGCCTGCAGTCCAGATCCGTCTTACTGAAAATGTATCATGCATCATAAAGAGGAAAATTAGATAATGGCAACCACAGACTGTCGAGCCGCTAAATTCTTCCATCAAGAATGAGCAACCAGTCCACTTGCAAAACTTAAACAATTAGTATCCTCAGTTCTTGAACCATTAAAAAGTGTCATTCATTTAAAAATTGATGCATTACAGGGGTGAACATGTCTCTGTCCCAACTTATTCGAGTGTGTTACAAGCATCAAAATCTAAACTTGCTTATAAATAAATAAATATGGTCAATCAGCATAGTGGAAAACTTTTCTTTGCACTTTTGTCAGGGAAATAAAATTTCAAGAATACTAACAAATGACAGAGTTTTGTCCCAACTTATCCAGACATGGGGTTTCTGCTGTGATTTCTATTCACAAGATTTAGGCTGTCAGGCTTAAAACATCCTTATTTCCAACAAAAATCGGACAGATGTGACATTTTCCAAGTTAAGAGCAATAACATACGAAATTATTATTGAAAACTCTAGCGTTATTCACCTGTGACTAAGGCAAAGCTTTGTCTAATTACCAGGACTCACATTACCCACGGTATACAAAAGCATCGTTTTGCATGACCACAGAGTCTGCATGCAACAGCATGTTAACCTGCTGAGCATGACACATGTGAATACAGCATTGTGATCAAATCCCCCAGTGCATCCGCGTTTGTGTGTTTGCTCTGGTTAATGTGAATGATCTTCTCATTGACTGAAGCTATTCTTAGCAGGCTTTCGTTCAGAAAAGTTCCGCTCTCAGAAGAAAATAAATCTAGAGAGGACATGAGGGGTCATCCGGCTGCCGGGTCCCTCGAGATCCGCAGCAGTCTCACAGTCGCTTGACGGCAAAGCTTTCGCAAAGGCTGCATGAGAAAGTTACATAGCCCCTTGGTTATGTAAGTTGGCTGCAGCTAGGCAAATTATTAAAATATTGGGTGTACAAAGAGCAGAGACAGAGCAGAAATGAAACTGTGACAACCAATGTAAGACAGGTGTGCACCACCTAAAGCCTTGTCATAAATAAATGATCAGCAAAAACAAGCTGAGCAAACCATGTTTATCTCAACTGCCTATAAAACTACATTTAGATAGATTCAACTTAGTCATTGCTCAGTACAGTTAGTCAACGAAATGCAGTTAGCATCTACCAGAAGTGCAAATAGTAGCATCATTAACTAACAACAGTCAACTTACATATCTATGGTTAATATAATAATTACAACTATTTACATATACAATGATCAGCCATAACATTAAAACCACCTCCTTGTTTCTACACTTACTGTCCATGTTATCAGCTCCACTTACCATATAAAAGCACTTTGTAGTTCTACAATTACTGACTGTAGTCCATCTGTTTCTCTGCATGCTTTGTTAGCCCCATTTCATGCTGTTCTTCAATGGTCAGGACCACTACAGAGCAGGTATTATTTGGGTGGTGGATCATTCTCAGCACTGCATTGACACTGACATGGTGGTGGTGTGTTAGTGTGTGTTGTGCTGGTATGAGTGGATAAGAGTTTTTAAACACCACACTGTCACTGCTGGATTGAGAATAGTCCACCAACCAAAAACCTTCAGCCACTGATGAAGGTCTAGAAGGTGACCAACTCAAACAGCAGTAATAGATGAGCAATCGTCTCTGACCTTACACCTACAAGGTGGACCAACTAGGTAGGAGTGTCCAATAGAGTGGAAAGTGAGTGGACACGGCATTTTAAAACTCCATTAGCATTGCTGTGTCTTATCCACTCATACCAGCACAACACACACTAACACACCACCACCATGTCAGTGTCACTGCAGTGCTGACAATCATCCACCACCTAAATAATACTTGCTCTGTAGTGGTCCTGTGGGGGTGCTGACCATTGAAGAACAGGGTGAAAGCAGGCTAAAAAGGTATGTAGAGAAACAGATGGACTACAGTCAGTAATTGTAGAACTAAAAAGTGCTTCTACAGTAAAATAAGCATAGGAATAGGAATACTATGTATGTATAAAATTATGCAGATATGTCTGAGGTAGAAAATTCTATGTAAAAAGCAGGTGCAAATTATAAATCATAATAAATAATACATTTACATGTATACATGCTACATCAAGGAACAGCACACAGTTCAGCTTTGAATAACAGAATCTATTACAGTTGAAATGTAGCTATGAAAGCTTCAATCATCTACAGCACGTTTGTTAACCAATACCTCATCCATAAATGAGAATTTAAAAACATTCCTATCAACAATCACTTGTTTTAAAGCTCAGCTATACAAGGAACTTCACTCTTGCACTCATGCAAACATCTATATAAAAAAAATCAATAGATATGGACTGTACCTGAAAATCCTGTTGGCATTACAAACTTCACCGGTTCCCTACTTTCACTAAACTCTCCTGATTCCAGCTGCTCCCCCCTCCTCTCCGTAACTTCAGCACTCCTCAAAACTTAAACACTCTGTCTTTTCCTTTCCCTGACTTATTTTCCCTGCACCAGCCTCCATTTGACTCCTGGGAGCTTTGACCATTTAAGGAGAAGGCTTTTTGTTCCTCTCTGGGCAGCTACTGCCTCGCGCTCTCTTTCCTGACACTCCAGCAAGCCGCAGCTGAAAAATGAGGGTGTCCTCTGTACCACGTCAGGCCCGTTTTTACCCTGCTTTTTCTTTAATAAGAAAGACCAAGTGAAGAATAGTTGGGCATGATTCCACCTTAAAAATAAATAGTCTATCATTACACACTGCACTGCACAAGATGCAACTTGCATCTTCTTCATGGAAGTAATGTAGAAACAACTGGAAGTTTTAGACTTTGAGGCTCTGCACATACATGTTAACCTGGTGCCAAGCCTTTACAAAGTGGGTCCTTACCATGTTGCCCAGAAAAGGCTTTGCCAAGAGATAAACATTCAGAGTACAGAGGATTTCTCACTGGAAACCAGACTGAAATTAGACACACATGCTCAAAACTTCAATATTTAATCTAAATGTCTAGCCCAGTTGTTTCCTATTATGGACTGACGGGTCATTCTAATGTTGGGGGGGACTCTTAATTAGCTTGTTGTTACCTGGTGCCCAGTAGTATTAGTTAATAGGAATTATGAAACATAAAAAAATGCCAGCAATGCTGCGTAACAACCGTCTCTGTTGATTGTAATAGACAGAGAGGAATTTGTGCTACTTTCTTCCAGATGTTTCAAATTGAAATCACCTAGCCCAGGAATTGTTTTATTCCAACCAGGATCCATAATAGCAACTGATTCTAGCACAATTTGTATCTATACAAACTATATGATATAGCATTGCAAAAAAAATGCCACAAATAGAGCTCTTACCTCTTGGATATGATCCTCAGCTCCTGCGCACAAAAGCAAGCCACCTGTTTAAAGAGAAGCAGTTACAAAGAGGCACACTGTCTTATTTGCATCTCACTGAGCTGACATGTAAATCAAGTGTTACAAAGCAATAAAAAGCCAGCCTGTCCTTTGCTATGACGTACTACAGCAGGATCGGACGTATGATTGGCCGTCTGGTTTTCCATACTTCTTTTTTTATGCTTTTGCTTCCTCTCACTCTGCCTCCATATCTACGGGCAACAATAACCTGGCAACCATTTACATGAAGCGCTTAATCATCAGGCTGAGAACGCACGACACGCTGCACGTGGCCCTTGTGTTGTTATTACTTTTAGCTGAGTAGAAAATTGATGGTCATTTGCCACCCTGGAACTTTGAAATACTTACTCACATGACCCCATGTTCATATCTCACAGTTATTTATTTCACAGAGAGGATAAATAAAAACTCAGACTGGAAAAATGATTATCATAATTTATGCAAGAAAGGAGCCTCTATCATTGGTCGGCAAGATCAAACAGGATCATCCTTTTGTCCATCAGAAGACTCCAACAGGGTAAGCGGCAAGTTGTGCTGCTTGTGTAATGTGCTGAGGTGAATTTCTAAGCTTAATCCAACAGCTTTAAACAGATTAGGCTACAGGTTTAAAATATTTTATATCAATAAAATATCATGTTGTAACATCAACTGACCATTTTAGTGCACTTGGTATGTATACTTCTAAGAATGGTCCACTGTGAATGGTCCATTTTGTCAGTAGTTGCCCCGTTCTACTAATGGACAGGCAGGAGGGGTGCAAACAAAACATTAATAGTAACAGAAAAGCTACCGCTAGTTTGTACACCAATACAGTAAACCTGTATGAAAAGTGTTGTTATTAAAATAGCCCATAATAGCCCACTTATTAAAAAACCCATAAGCTTGAGCTGTCAAATTTGAATCTCAGCTGTGCTATCAACCTGGCTCAGGTCCACATACCAGAATTGGCACAGCTTTTATGTCAGATGCCCTTCCTGACGCAACTCTATTATTTCTATCCGGGCTTGGGACTTCCAGTGACTAGGCAGTTTCAACCATTCCAAAAGAACAGCTGAGATTCAAACCCAGATCCCCAAATCTAAGCAGTAGTGAGCTAGCGTACTTTAGCTGCACCACCCAAGCATCCCACTTATGTGCTAAACATATGGTAGAAAATTTCTTTAAAATGGGACTATTGCAGATTTAGATCAAAAGTGTGGGTTTCACAGGCCCTCACGTGGCGCAGCGGTAAAATACACTAGCACACCAGATAAGAGCTGGGATTTTGAATACATCTTATCGAATCTCGGCTCTGCCATCCGGCTGGGCTGGGCGGCTATATGAACAATGTTTGGCTGTTGTTCATCCAGGGAGGGAGCCAGATAGGGACCTCATAACCGATGCAGTTACGACCTCTGCTGGCTGGTTGATGCCATCCGAGTCGAGGAATAATGCTGATCAGGGTGTGGCTCTCCGTGCACAAGGCTGACCCGCATATGAACTCGCCTCGTGCAGGTGAAAAGATGCAGTCAACTACTGCTCACATGTCAGACGGTGCGTGTGTCAGTTCGCTCTCCACAATCGGGGTGGAGGTCAGCACCAGTAGAGAGGAAGCATAACGCAATTGGGTAAAAATTAGACACACTACAAATCAGGAGAAAAAGAAAGAAAATGCATTTAAAAAGTGTGGGTTTCACTTGCAAAAGCTGCATCCAATGCAATGGTACATTATTTCTTTGTTTGGGTCTATGGCTTGGTAAAATCTTGGATGTAAAAGCAGAAAGCAGAAAAATCCTGCACTCTGACCCCAGCCTTCAAGCAAGCAGAAATATGCAGAAAAAACATTGTACTGTACATGCGTAAATGTAAATATGACCAATGAAGGCTTTCTATTCTGTTCTGTATTATTTTTTTAATAATGTTTAATAAATGAATAAGACGTAACCAACAAAAATTTTGTTTTTGTAATGTTGGCCTCATGTTTAGGTTGAATGGAATTTTCTACATAGGATTAGAGTAAGCTTGGTCTTGTCTCAAACTTTTCTATGATTCCCAACATGCCACTGTAAAGTGACAAACAGCAGCACCACACACTTATAATAGCATTTGACTGTTCGACTGTTGAAAATCTTGTATACACCTGGGATTCGAACCCAAGACCTTTTTGCTGTCAGGCCACCCCCATTTTTAATAGTGATTTATGTAAAATGTATACTGACAAATTGTGTGGCAACAAAAAAACATCCACCCGAAAGGATCTCTATTGTAGCTGCTACAATACAGAACCTACATGTTGTATTTCATTTACCTGCTAATTTGCAAAGCAAATAACACTGCCTATCACGCCATGGTAAAACAAGGAAACCAACAGTTACATGATAAGATTGAAAAGCTGAAGATCTCATCTTTGTGCTGCGTTTATGGTTGATTTAGAAAGGATATAATGGTAATTTTTACCTATGAATCTTTACTGAATTAACCATAATGTCGAATTGAAAACACTCACTCACTTTCTTAACTGCTCATCCAATTAGGGTCATCGCAGGGCAGACACTCATTCACACACACACACACACGCCCATTCACCTATAGGGCAATTCAGTGTCTCCAATTAACCTGACTGCATGTTTTTGGACTGTGGGAGGAAACCGGAGCTCCCGGAGGAAACCCACGCAGACACGGGGAGAACATGCAAACCGCACAGAAAGGACCTGGACCGCCCCGTCTGGGGATCAAACCCAGAACCTTCTTGCTGTGAGGCGACAGTGCTACCCAACGAGCCACCGTGCCGAATTGAAAATTCTTTGGTAAAGTGCATCCTGTTTGCTTTAATTACTCTTGAGATTTCTTCAATATTCTTGAACTTAAATGGAGTTCCTATCTTGCAATTTAAATCGATCGGACATAGATTGGAACAGCACACACACTGTAATATAAAATGAATACTAGGTACTACTGTATGATTCTCGTAATCCTATCCAGTGTGTTAAACCAAGATAAATGCAGGAGGAGTAATCCTCCCACTTTGATTTAAGAGGCTTGAAGGAAGCCACAGAGCCCCTGAGGATACAGTAGGAAGAGGACGAATTGTAAAAAAAAAAAAAATAACAGTACACTGAAGCAATATATAGGACATCTTATGTGGGCAGAGATTCTGGACTATGTGAAAAGAAATTCATCTTTACCCTTTGTTGCAGACGACGAGCTTTGGCTGCCAGGCTCAGTCATGTTCCTGCAAACTTCTGGTTGCCTGACATCAGCTTCATCAGGGGTTGCAGATACATCTGATGACTTAAGTAATACAATTGTTAAATCACTCAAAACAGATTATTTGAAATAAGGCTTTCAAAAATTAATTTAAAGCTGTACACACTGGTATTCAAGAACACGTTTTCAAGGCCAAAAGTACAGTATGTAAACTACTTTAAGGTTCTGTTTATACTCGTCAGCTTTGGTTCGATTGCTCTGTTAGTGTGGTTCAGTACAATAAGTGTGAACTCTTCCTGTAGGAGATAAATGTTAATCAATGCTAAATGTATTATGAATACTTAGAACTAGGGATGTAACGATACACTCTACCCACAACGCGCTACGATTCACGATACTGGGTTCACGATACGATTTTTTCCCTTTTTTTTTTAAAACAAAATTAAATTGAATACAAATTATGACAAAGTTTCCCTTTATTTCTCTTAAAAAAATACAATAAAATACTGTATTTGTGCTTATCTTTTATTCATCTAAATAATGAATGCCCTTTTATTTCTGAAGTAGGTACAACATTATATAAATAAATGAACATTATATAAATAAGTGAATAATACAAATAAAAAAGTATCCTCACATAAATACATTTGGCTGGAAACTCCCCTACCTGGCAACTTTGTGAAGTGCTGTCAACCAGGCAAGTTGAATAGCACCAGTGCACTCTACTGTTTAAAGTGAATATCGATTCATCTTAAATGAATAACCGACTCGAATCGTGGCACATGTGCACCGATTTTTAACTGTCTTGTGGTGTATCGTTACATCCCTATTTGAACATGTTGATATATTTAGGGCATGATTGCCAGTAGTCATATTCCAATATTCCAAGAATACAGCTACAATGGAATGTTATTGGAAAGTGGTTTACGTGACAAGAAGTGCATGAATTACATTGCATGACCTCCAAAACCTAGTTCTAGCTGGTTTAGACTAGTTCCTCTGTTCTAGCTAAGAAATCTCGGTGGAATCTTCCACTGACCTACAAAGTCACTAATGGAAGAGCTTCTTTGTGAGACTCTGTCAGTGCCAGTCTTCTCTGCAGACAAGAATAAAACCCTTTTCTTTTCTTATAGTTGTTGGGTTGTGGTTCTGCCACACCAATTGCTAACAGATGCATTAAATCAAAAACAGAACAAAGCAATTTCCATACACAGAGGAATCAGAATTAGTTGCACTGAACTTCATGACTTTTAACAGTCATTTTCTCCCCTAATCTAGTTGTATCCAGTTACCCTGATTGTGTTAAGCTTCACCTCTACCAATACAACCCTCCACTGCTGACTGAGGAGCTTCGCAACTGACACACGCCCCCTCCGACACGTGTGTAGTACTGACTGCATCTTTTTACCTGCATGAGGTGAGTTCATATGCGGGTCAGCCTTGTGCACGGAGAGCCACACCCTGAGCAGCATTATTCCTCAATTCTGCGCAGATGCCATCAATCAGCCAGCAGAGGTCGTAATTGCACCAGTTATGAGGAACCCTGTTCCGGTTTTTCCCACCCTGTGAACAACAGCCAATCATTGTTCATGTGGCCGCCCAGCCCAGCCGGATGGCAGAGCTGAGATTCGATACGATGTATTCACGATGTATACTGGTGTGCTAGCATATTTTACCGCTACGTTTTAAACAAGTCAGTTTTTGACAGTTTTCAACCAGAGCTGCAGCAAGTCAACTGTGATGAGTCATGTAAGCTCACAAAACAGGACCAACTCGGAGTGCCGAGTTCCAAATATTAGTTCTAGACTTTCTCTTTAGAAGCTTCATGGTTTCCATGACAGAGCAGCTGCTTGCTCACCGGCCAACGATCACCATGCGTAATGCCAAGAGTCAACTGGAAGGTGTTAACACAGTGCCATTAGACTGAATGATAGATCACACCATCATCTAGTACAGGGTTTTTCAAACCCTTGGAAGGGTTCAGGTTCAAGGTTCATATTCAAGGTTCTAGAGAATCGGGTATGGAAAGGATGACAACACCCAATGCACAAGTGGGCTCAAAGAATGGTTTGCCATGTTGGATTTGCATTAAAACAATTAAAAACCTTCCCAATGCCTGATCTCATATATGTTCTTTTTACAAAATGAGCACAAATTCCCAAAGACTTACAATGGTGAAAAGCCCTCCCAGAAAGGGCAGCTGTTATCGCCCCAATGGGAGGCACTCCACATTAAAGCTCATGGTCAGATGTCCACATACTTTTGGCTGTTATATTTGAGTTAGTGCTACCAAATCATAAGTTTGACAATGCTAAAATGCTGCAATAGGCTTAAGCACATACCAGTGTACGGGCAACCTGGGCCTCCAGTGTGCTCATCTGGTTCTCTGTAACCGTTGCTCTGCAGATAGCTTCCTCCACCCTGTGACCAATCATCTTCATCCTATCCTTTATCATCCTCTCACTTTCAGTAAGCACCTCAGCAGCCTGCAATGCCCTTTCCACCATCACCTCCACCTTTCTCAGAGACTCCAGCACCTTCTCTGCAGCCGTGTGTTGTTTCTCTGCTTCATCTCTGCTCTCATCTCCCATCTGCTCTGTCTGGACTGCACAATCCTTCCTCTCAGTCAGGACCTGAACATTCTGGAGCTCCTTTTTACCTTTCTGGACCTGAAGTAACCATAAACCAAAAAATTTTTTTAGAGTAGAGGGTTACAGTAACTAGGTAAATAACTATTTTGGAAATAAATAATAGTACTAAAACACATCTCAAAGGATTCACATACATGTTCGCCTTGAACCAGTGATAGCTCAGTGGTTAAGGTACTGGACTAGTAAACAGAAGGTTGCCGGTTCAAGCCCCACTACTACCAACCAAGTTGCCACTGTTGGGTCCCTGAGCAAGGCCCTTAACCCTCAGTTGCTCATTGTGTGAGTCGCTTTGGATAAAAGCGTCTGCTAAATGCTGAAAATGTAAATGTAAATGAACCGGCTTGAACCAGCAACCCTCCGATTACTAGACCTGTACCTTAATCTTAACTGTATCCAAGTTTCTGACATAACCAGCCTGTATGGCACCAACAACAATGTCCAATAGTCTATTATGATGTTTTATGTGGACTGGCTGATGATCCAGTCAACCTGGAGAATAAAGTGGCAGGTATGTACAGGTTCACCTTGTAGTTGTGAGATACTGAATTGTCATGTTGTCCAAAATACGAAGACTTATTTACTCATTTCAGTACTTATTGCTAAAGAACACACACAACAACTAAAGACATCAGTATTGCTGATGGGGTGTATGCACTTGTACAAGCACCATCACCCAAATTCTAGCTGGCCAGTGGTGGTCCTATGGTGTTTCCTTTCCATTACTGGACACAGTAGCGGGACATCCAAACTAACTCCTGAATGTGTTTCCTGCAGAACCATCACCTCGAGCTGTGCAGCAATCAGCTCAGCCTCCAGCACCCTGATTCTGTCCGTCGTGTCCTTGGTACAGTTCCTCTCACCCTCCGGCCTGAGAGCTTTCCACCAGGTCACAGCTTTGTGTACCTCCTTCGTCTGCCGGGTTGTTTGGGTCAGTCTGTGCTCCTGATGCTGGTCACACACGGGCTGTGGCTGCTCCAGCTCTCTTAGACTGCAACCACAATAACATTCGAATCTCTGTACACATTTACACATGTACACATTCTTCTTTATAAGTTTGTAGAATGCCTGTGAAGTGTAACAGACTGCTGTGCCCTATAAATTTTTTTTAATAATAATTAATATTTTATAATGAAATACACTGATCAGCCATAACATTAAAACCACCTCCTTGTTTCTACATTCACTGTCCATTTTATCACCACTTACCATATAGGAGCACTTTGAAGTTCTACAGTTGCTGACTGTAGTCCATCTATTTCTCTACATACTTTTTTTAGCCTGCTTTCACCCTGTTCTTTAATGGTCAGGATCCCCCACAGGACCACCACAGAGCAGGTATTATTTAGGTGGTGGATCATTCTCAGCACTGCAGTGACACTGACATGGTGGTAGTGTGTTAGTGTGTGTTTTAAATACCGTGTCCACTCACTGTCCACTCTATTAGACACTCCTACCTAGTTGGTCCACCTTGTAGATGTAAAGTCAGAGACGATCGCTCATCTATTGCTGCTGTTTGAGTTGGTCACCTTCTAGACCCTCATCAGTGGTCACAGGACGCTTCCCATGAGGTGCTGTTGGCTGGATGTTTTGGGTTTGTGGACTATTCTCAGTCCAGCAGTGACAGTGAGGTGTTTAAAAACTCCATCAGCATTGCTGTGTCTTATCCACTCATACCAGCACAACACACACTAACACACCACCACCATGTCAGTGTCAATGCAGTGCTGAGAATGATCCACCACCTCAATACCTGCTCTGTGGTGGTCCTGGGAGAGTCCTGACCATTGAAGAACAGCATGAAAGGGGGCTAACAAAGCATGCAGAGAAACAGATGGACTACAGTCAGTAATTGTAGAACTACAAAGTGCTTTTATATGGTAAGCAGAGCTGATAAAATGGACAGTGAGTGTAGAAACAAGAAGGTGGTTTTAATGTTATGGCTGATCAGTGTACATGTATAAATAACAATAATTCATATAAAAAATCTAATTATTTGAATTAACTTTAACTTTAAATTATCTTTTTGTTAAGATAAATTAACAATTTTCATATATTTACACTGATACAGAGGATCAAGGTTAAGTGTGTAACTTCAAGCAATGTCCCACTTCACCCCAAAATTACTTTTAAACAGTGATAATTCCTTACATTGTCATTATTCTTTTGGAGCTTGTCTCCCGTGTCTTGTCCTGCTGGCACTGTAGTATTTTGGTTGTAAAAGCATCCTAAAAAATAAATACATCATTTTACAATGCTATATGCTATATGCCTAGCAGCTTTTATTGATAAAGCATTTTAAATACATTTTTTACCCTTTTACTGATGTATGGTGCATGAAGGACCTGTTTGAGGTCTGCAGATGTGATCTTGTCAATTATATTCTGGTAGCCTCTCCTTGAAGAGGAAGGAGTCTGAATCTCAGGCCCTAAGCCACTGTTTCCATCTGTACATGCACTCTAATACCAAAGGGAATAACATGTTAAGAGTTTTTAATGTCTGTTATTGCAACTGTAATGTAAATGATCATTGCTTTAAGCTCCAAAACAATGTCCTGGCCAAACAATATTAAACACTGAATGCAGAAATTTTCTTGTGTTAAATGTGTCTAAAGCCTTACCGGCTGAGCCTCTAGCATTTCATGATGTAATGAGTAGTAGTTGGGGATGTAACCACTTTTCAGGCCAGAGTTACTCACAGGACACTTATCAAACCTGCCATACAGAAGCAAACTGCGTTATTTATTCTGCACAACTAACACAGGAACAGTGCTTCAGTGCACCAAGTATAATAATACAGGATCAATAATATAATGCTTATCAATAATTTTACTTAATTTGCCATTAATACAAAGTCCTTGCTGGCATTTACCTCAAAATCACTTGCTTTGATTGCTCTTGTAATCTCTTCAAATCAAACTGCAGACCCTTCAGAGAAACAAAAAGCAAAACAAAAAGTTTAATTATTTATTTATTTTTGCAGAGCTGGGTGATTTTACAGATTTTCTGTGCTCTATTTAACTAGTTGGATTGACAAAGAAGCCAGTCAGTTATAATTAGGGATGCATCGATACCATTTTTTCCCAACCGAGTACAAGTACAAGTACATGTATTTTTGTACTTGCCGATACCGATACCGATACCAATACCCATTGAGAATACCGTTTTTTTTTTAAACAAAAACACACGTGAGAAGTGACGAGAAGTTTAATGATACCACGTCCAAAAATGCACGTCAACAAGTAGCGAGTGATCAAAGTGTTTGTGCGCTGATGTGATGAAATCAAGGAGGAAAAAAAAATGAATCTGAGTGGATTTGGCAACACGAATAGCATGGATTGTTCTGTAGTGAGTTGGAGGTTAATAAATATTTTTGCAATGTTGGTGTTTTGTTGTTATGTTTTGTAGAGAACGATCAGGTCAGAAATACTGTAAACCGTGTGTGTGCCGGTGTATTCTTACATAAACTATATTATCCCCCTGTCCCACCTGTTTATACTCCTCTCCTGCGTTTCCCCTCACACCGTATCCTGCATTCTCATTGGCTGTTCGACATGTCACTCATTCCCAGTCGCACATCTCAGATCAGATATCTGACGTGCTAGAAAACTTGAGCACTCAGCGAGCCGGTCGGATGGAGTTGTTGGATAGTTCACACTTAGCGAGCGAGAGCCGAGTTTTGATCGCCGAGCGAACGCCGAGTTGGTCCCGAGCCGGCAAATCTAGCGCTGACCAGTCGTCGAGCGAAAATCAGGGCAAAAATCGTGTAGTGTGAACTAGGCATAACGCAGCAACGTGCACTAGGCACACGATATCGGATGTTTAATATCGGAGCCTCGTTTGCGAGTATGAGTACAAGTTAATGAGCGCGGTATCGGGCAAATACTCGATACCAGTATCGGTACTCATGCATCTCTAGTTATAATAATAAATTGTTACAGTAATAAATTGTTCAAGTAACTTCTAGTGGTTGGAGAACTTCTAGTGGATAGTAGTCTGGTCCATATGAGGATATTCTGTCCATTGGTGTGTTTATGCAGTTTAAAATTTGTTAAGCAGCATAGTCACAATGTTGAACTTAGTTAATACCCCTGTGCATTCTGGCGGCCTCTAGTGGCACGACAATCACGTCTGCCAACAGGGGTTGCAGACTAGCCATCAGACACATCTTGACACTGGTAATAAGCAGATTATTAGAGATTGCCATAGTACTTCAGTTTGTTTGTACTGTATATTAGGATTTTAACATCATGTTTTACACTCTTTGGTTACATTCATGACAGGAACGGTAGTTACTCATTACACAAGGTTCATCAGTTCACAAGGTTATATCGAACACAGTCATGGACGATTTTGTATCTCCAATTTACCTCACTTGCATGTCTTTGGACAGGGTGAAAACAGACTAAAAAGTATGTAGAGAAACAGATGGACTACAGTCAGTAATTATAGAACTACAAAGTGCTTCTATATGGTAAGTGGAGCTGATAAAATGGACAGTGAGTGTTGAAACAAGGAGAAGGTTTTAATGTTATGGCTAAACGGTGTATCTTACAAATCATCAGTATAAATAACTGGAACACGTACCTCTGTAATTCGGTTGTACTCCAGATATGTGTCCGTTAGCTTTTGCAATGTGATGTTTTTCTAAAATATTAACATTCACAGTTTGGTTAAGTTCAGCTTGAAGTAGTATAAGTAAACAAATACATTAGTGTTAATCTAACAGAATGAAATACAATCCCTATATATACACACAGTTCTAATGAAATAACTGGGGAATGACTTGAACACTTTTCAATGTGGATTATACACGGATGAGCCAAAACATTAGGACCACCCACCTGATATGCTGTCAAAACCTCTGACCTGCTGAGACACTGACTATGTTACATCTTTAGGAGCCCTGTGGTATGTGGTACCAGCAGGTCCTGTACTTCTGTACGTTGCAAGGTGCCATCTCTTGGCTGACCAGTCATCTTTCTTCCACTGGAGTTAGCAATGGCTCCTTTGCCTTGTCTGTGACTCTGCAGCCCCATACACAGAAGGGTTCGGTGCACATTGAAATGGTCTCCCAAGTGACACTTCACATGCTCCATCTTTGATCTTAAAACTAAGCTTATAACACACTTTTATGGATTAACATTCAACAGCCGTTAAGCCATTGAACTGTGGATTGAGGACTGTACATTGTTGTTTTTAATGTATACATTTGGAACATTTGTATTTGGACGCAGTGGATGGAACGTGGAAATCTTTTTTTGTCTTTTTATTATAAATCACTTTAGTCTTGAATGTGCTATATAAATAAAATTTACTGACTGTTTTATGACATTTACCTCATTAGCAGAATTAAAATTATCTGCAATTTGAGCCACAGTAGCTCTTCTTTTGGTTCATACCAGATGCCAATGCATTTAGATCCATGGCATTAATGAGTCTTGGCCTCCCAACAACATGCAGTAGTTCATGGCTTGTCTCTCCTCAGACCACTGTCTGTGGGTACTCACCAAAATAGCACCTCTTGCTATTTTGAAGGTACTTATCAATGTCACTTGGGTCTTTACGCTGATCATATCTGCTGTATTCAACATGCATACTACGAAAAACTACTAACATTTAATAAATCCCTGACATCACATGGACAAATGTAACAAAAAAGGGATTGCCATGCACCTTTTGGGGGTGGTCATAATGTTTTGGTTCATCATATATTATGAACTGGACATGCTTTAGTATACACAATTAAAACTTTGTACACTTGCCTTGGAAATTTCACTTTCTTTTAGTTTCAGCAACACCTGCATTTCTTCCAGTTCTTCCTGCAATGGGTAAACACGTACTGATATTTTAGCAAGAAATTAGAACCTATTAGAACAGAACAGTGCATTCTTGTTGGAGAAGCGCTCACCCTGATGTCTGTGTTTGCTCTTTTGAGTTTTGCCACCCGATCCTCAGCACAGTTCCTCTCATGCAATAGTTTTTCATTCTGCACAAAGAACTGCGTTCATGAAAGTATTACAAACAAATGTGTAACGTTTGTGTCTGGATGAATGGTTTTACCTTCTCTTCGACGACTTTGATATGGACCTTTAGGTGTTCTGTTTCCTTCAACTAAAAATAAAAATCTACATTACATCACAGCCTCTTAAAAATTACATTAAAACAAATTGTCCCTTAACACATAAATATATACACTGATCAGCCATAACATTAAAACCACCTCCTTGTTTCTACACACATTGTCCATTTTATCAGCTCCACTTACCATATAAAAGCACTTTGTAGTTCTACAATTACTGACTGTAGTCCATCTGTTTCTCATGCATGCTTTGTTAGCCCCCTTTCATGCTGTTCTTCAATGGTCAGGACTTTCCCAGGACCACTACAGAGCAGGTATTATTTGGGTGGTGGATCATTCTCAGCACTGCAGTGACACTGACATGGTGGTGGTGTGTTAGTGTGTTTTACCCTGGTATGAGTGGATAAGACACAGCAGCGCTGCTGGAGTTTTTAAACACCTCACTGTCACTGCGGGACTGAGAATAGTTCACCATTCAAAAACATTCGGTCAACAGCGCCCCATAGGCAGCGTCCTGTGACCATTGATGAAGGTCTAGAAGATGACCAACTCAAACAGCAGCAATAGATGAGCGATCGTCTCTGACTTTACATCTACAAGGTGGACCAACTAGGTAGGAATGTCTAATAGAGTGGACAGTGAGTGGACACGGTATTTAAAAACTCCAGCAGCATTGCTGTGTCTTATCCACTCATACCAGCCCAACGCACACTAACACACCACCACCATGTCAGTGTCACTGCAGTGCTGAGAATCATTCACCACCTAAGTAATACCTGCTCTGTGGTGGTCCTGACCATTGAAGAACAGCAAGAAAGGGAGAGATTTCCTCATTACTGCTTTATTCATTGTAAAGTTTCGGTACTGATTCAAAGATTTAAATCTGGACTGATTCTTACTGAAAAAGGTGGGATTTCATGTGGTCATTAGCTGCTCAGACTGTCCACGTCCAATTTGAGATGCCTTTCTGAACACTGCTTACAAGACCAAAATCAGCCCTGAATACCTCGTTAATTAGCTGATAATTGAATCAGGTGTGTTCAATAATAATTAATTCCAAACTCTGCAGTACTGCAGCTTCTTCAGAACTGTGGTAAAATGGCAACAGACCAATATACTGTATGCAGTTGTATTTTTATAAGTGCAATTATGTGGTATGTAGCCAATGGCTGTGAGAACACATGCGTACTGGAAGGAACATGAAACCCAGTGTGTCTTTTGTGATTTGTTTTCAGTGATCCATTACCAACACACCCACTAAAGCTACAGAGCTGGCAATTACTTTCAATAAAAACCACTTCTAAGAAACCATTAACTTGTCAAAAAGCCTGGATCCCAAAATCCATAACACCACCACCACATTGGATTGTGTGACTGACAGACCAGTGCATGGCTGTTGGCCTGAGCTCTGGCCGTCCTCTCCTGGCTTTCTTTCAAAGCTTGTCTAGCCTCATCCAGGTCATCAGCCAGACCCCGTACTCTCTCTACGCATAACTGGGCACTGTGGATATCAAACACACACATACAGAAGGAATATTCTGTCACTTACGTTTTTTGTTGATTTTTTAAATTAAACCAATAAAACTGATACACCACCTTGTAAGTTTGCTGCGAAGCTCTGAAATCTCCAATGTCAGCTGAAGGTTTGTGTCCTCACACTGAGATACGGTCCTCAGCAGGCTCATGTTGTGTCCTCTTAGTCTGTATTGAGCATGCTTCAATTCAGCCACTAGGGCTAATAATTCAGTCGATTCACTGGAGTTGAGTAAATGTTCAAAAAGAAAAAATAGTAATTGACTCATTATTATTATTATTAGTAACACGGATGTCATATGAAATGCTAAAGCCTGAAGAAATTAACATATTCTACTAACCAATGGCATTCACCTTGGTCTGTGAATGTTGTTTCTGCCAGTAGAGGAAAACATTCATCCCCTATTAATACATTAAAACATCAATGAAGCCAAAACTGACTGCAAATACACTGATCAGGCATAACATTAAAACCACCTCCTTGTTTCTACACTCACTGTCCATTTTATCAGCTCCACTTACCATATAAGAGCACTTTGTAGTTCTACAATTACTGACTGTAGTCCATCTGTTTCTCTGCATACTTTTTTAGCCTGCTTTCACCCTGTTCTTCAATGGTCAGAACCACCACAGAGTAGGTATTATTTAGGTGGTGGATGATTCTCAGCACTGCAGTGACAATGACATGGTGGTGGTGTGTTAGTGTGTGTTGTGCTGGTATGAGTGGATCAGGCACAGCAGCGCTGCTGGAGTTTTTAAATACCGTGTCCACTCACTGTCCACTCTATTAGACACTCCTACCTAGTTGGTCCACCTTGTAGATGTAAAGTCAGAGACGATCGCTCATCTATTGCTGCTGTTTGAGTTGGTCATCTTCTAGACCCTCATCAGTGGTCACAGGACACTGCCCACAAGGGAATTTTTGGTTGGTGGACTATTCTCAGTCCAGCAGTGACAGTGAGGTGTTTAAAAACTCCATCAGCATTGCTGTGTCTTATCCACTCATACCAGCACAACACAAACTAACACACCACCACCATGTCAATGTCACTGCAGTGCTGAGAATGATCTGACACCCAAATAATACCTGCTGTGTAGTGGCCCTGAGAGAGTCCTGACCATTGAAGAACAGCATGAAAGGGGGCTAACAAAGCATCCAGAAAAACAGATGGACTACAGTCAGTAATTGTAGAACTATAAAGTGTTTCTATATGGTAAGTGGAGCTGATAAAATGGACAGTGAGTGTAGAAACAAGGAGGTGGTTTTAATGTTATGGCTGATCGGTGTATATTAAGATTATTTGATTATGAGACCTACCATTCCCAGGTGCTTTGCAAGCGTCCGATCCTGGTCCAAAGCTGTTGTTAGAAAAAAAAAATCTGATCAATCTCAATGATACTCTCAAGCAATGCAAATCAGAAACATTAGAAGATGCAGTACATAGCCAAACATTTACTGACACCATTACATCTCATCCACTTGAGTTTTTACATCTTATTAAAAAACTTTCTTTCCACCAGATTGGAACTGTGAGGATTCCATTCACTTTCACTTAGCCATGAGCACCAGAAGGGTCAGATATGGGCAATAATCTGTATTGAGACCTGGCTTGAAGGTAATCTTTCTAATAATCCCAAATGTGTTGTATTGGTTTGAGGTCAGAACTCTGTGCAGGAATTTAGTCAGTTCTTAAACATTAAACATGGAAAACTAGTTCTTTATGCAAGTACACAGGGAAACAGCAATAGGCTCTTCTGCATACTGTGCCATGAAGTTCAAAGCAAACATTTCTGTAGCATTTCTTTGTTTTTAATGTTTTGACCTGGGCTAGTAAAAAGGAAATCCTTATGCTACTGGATATAGTCACAGACCAGAATTTCTCTTTCATTTCATTTCCATCAATCACTTTATTCTGGTCAGTGTCACACTGGCCAATCATAACTGTGTAGATTCCTGGCTACTTACAGTACTACTGAGATTCAAACACAGATCTAAGCAGTGGTGAGGGAGTGTAATAGACTGCTGTAATCTTCATTCATCATAAGTAAAGGCTGCCAGTATCCATTCAGTTGGCAAAATTGTAAAGCATGATTTATGATTCTAGATCACTTTCAGTTTTGTCCAACAGAGGTGCTTTTCACACCACTTTAACAGAAACTGTACATGGTGAAATTGCTCAATAAACCATGAAAGCCAAAGATTAAAGAGAACAACACTTAATTTAGCTTCTAGTGGCTGATTAAAATTCACATGAAAGTCTTCATTTATAGTGACTACAGCTTTATAGCTTAGCACTTATAGTTGATCTGAGATGCTCTACTAGCTTGTGGCAGGATTAGAAACTGTGGCATTATATGAAAGTTGGTTAGTATAAACCATTCTGCCAGTGTTTATCTATAGAGAAACAATATTTGCATGACAAATTTACAAATGTGTCCACATACTTTTGGCCATATAGTGAATCTTGTAAAACACATTGCACATTTTAAATGCAGTATGTTTGCTATATGATCCATATGATTTAAAGATTGCCTATTGAAATTCACCACAAATAGAAACAAGTTAATTGACAGCCATCTCTCACCTGTCAATGCTACACTGAGCGATCCACTTTTTCATGGTAGTATGAAAAGTGTCCCTACTGAGTGGGGGGTCCTGGTCCTCTGGATCTAACATACGTTGCAGGACGATCAGCTTGTCTTGACCTGCACTGTGGCACGTCATGGTCTGCAGATACTGCACAACACTGGAGGCCAAAACCTCTCCTATTGGCAAGAGAAGAAAAGCTCTGAGAACTTGTTTCAATTGGTCATTGCTTTAAACATCACATGACTTACCTCCTTCTGTGGTATCGCATGTTTCAAAAGTGATGTTTAGAAGCTCTTCTTCAGAAAAGCCATTCGTGTCAACATGGTCACATAAACACTGGTCACATGGTTCAATGCCTGAAGAAGAGTTAAGAGTATGCTTTAGTGCAAACTGCTGAAAATCTATGCAAACATAGACTTACAAAGGTTTTTTTTTGTTTGCTCCACTAGTAATTCACTGTTTGAAGAACGCTTCACCAAAAAAAGTACAACACTCTGCTAACAGAAAATAAAAACAAGCACAGCATTAGCTGAATGTTGAGCTCTGCTGCCAAAAACGGATGTCTACATATATATCTACATTTATGCTGAATCAGTTGGTAAATAAGTACAGAATTATGAAGGGTAACTGTGGTCTTATAACACTAACATTAAGCTTACATGGGTTGACTAAAACAATACAATATTCTTACTTAGAGCAGCTTAGACCAGCAGGTCTTGGTGGTGGCAGGCATTTGGTTTAAACACTTTTGTGGTCATTTATGCTGGTCACCAGAAAGCATTTGTGGTGTTTTGAACCCAAAACCAAATACATCTCAATATTTGGCACCAGAAACCAACTAATGTTTGTCTATGCTGTTTTTCTTTCAGAGTTATTCAGGTACACACACACAAAGGCCATGGTATTAAAATACCTTCAAAACTTACTTTCAGTGCAAGGAAGTGTCTCTTTGGTGAAGGTTCCAGAGTCATCTAATATACTTAAATCACTGTATCCATGATGTTCTCTATCCAGTGATATGGGCTGATCTGATGAGTTGGGTTCACTGTGTTCAGTTTGAAGACTATGGACAACACTGAAGTTTGCCGAGGCCATAACTGAAAAAGCAAACATCATTAGATTTTGATGAGGGGTCATGTGACTGTACGCTAGGACAAAATGCAACTGCATTTTTCGAGAAAAAAAAAAAAGACTGGATGGCAACTAAAATGCTTCTATGCTTAGTTTTATACATTCCAGCCTCAAAAATATTAAACTAATTATGGCCAAAGCAAAGACTGAGCAAAGTAAATGTTACCCTACTTAGTTTTCCATACAAATTTACTAAGGCAGTGGTTTAAAAGCTTGGATTTTGAATATCCATGTCATACACCTCCAAGTGTAGGGATTTCAAACACTGACAGGGGCCAAAACAATTTAAAATGTATTTTTTTTCATTATAAAAGAATAAGACAGCCAATCAAAGGTATTGCAAATCATCTTATAGGCTAAATCAGGTGTGATAGATGAGGTAAAATGCAAAAAAGTACCAGAGCATGACCCCTGTGTTCTAATGGTTTCCCAACTACCAGCACAAATTACTCAAGTCATTTGTGAATTAACAAACTTAAAACAGGTTACTGGGTGTTTTGGTGCCTAGCTTTGGTTACTAGGTTAAAAAGTCCAAAAAAAACCCCAAAACAGGTGGTCAGTTGACGGACGTCATTCAAAAAATGTTTGCATGAATATGAATGATAAACATACGAATGATATGAATATACATAAAGATCACTCTACCTTTTAGACGATTGTCAGCCCAAAGAAAAATCCATTGTGGTTAAATATATTTATTTTATGTACAATTAAATTATGAGGCTCATAGTCACTGCTGGTTGACAGACTTGTATAGGCCATATGTGAGCAGCATCCAGTTCTCCATAGAAAACCTTCTCAAGCTGATTTTAAGAGAGGCTTTTCTTGTCCTCACCTCACAACACACTGCTGCACATCAAGTCCAGCTGACATGGTTACTTCCCCCCCACCCCCTAAACCACTTATCCCCCCACCTCATCTCCTGCCTCCTTCTAACGGGACACAATGTCATAAAGCACTATTGTAATGAACACAACTGTGATTTTCCATATCAAATGATTCCGCTTGGACCATGCAGGACAGTAACCATGCCACCCACTTTCTTTTGTTTTCTTTGCGTCAAAGGTATCAACACATCTTTAAGAAACGTCAGTAAGGTGTGGAAGATAATACTGTAATTTATCAGATTGTCTACTATCAGAAGTATAACAAATTGCATGAATATTTTACACTGTAAATTATTTTACTGAAAATTGTTAATAAAAATAAAAAGGAAAACTTGAATAAAAGTTTTATTATAGTTGATAATACACAGTGAGCTGAACTTAGGAACATTTCACTGGACAATAAGTGCAAAAATTGTTTGCAAATATATATTTTATATATGCAAATATATATGCAATATACAGTATATAAATGGTTTAAATAAATGAATAAAATATAGTTATATATAGTAACATTTTCATTAATTTTTGTGCATGAGCCCATTATTTATTATTATTGTTATTATTATTATTTTTGCATTTTGGCCCAAAAGATATCACCCAACAAACACAACTTTGTATTCATGATGTTACAATGGCTAGTGTTGACATTTATGTGATGTTGCAGTATGTAGTTCGGTGGCACGGTGGCTAAGTGGGTAGCACTGTCGCCTCACAGCAAGAAGGTCCTGGGTTCAATCCCCAGGTTGGGCGATCCAGGTCATTTCTGTGTGGAGTTTGCATGTTCTCCCCGTGTCTGTGTGGGTTTACTCCGGATGCTCTGGTCTCCTGCCACAGTCCAAAGACATGCAGGCGAGGTAAATTGAAGATACTAAATTGTCCATGACTGTGTTTGATATAACTTTGTGTGAACTGATGAACCTTGTGTAATTAGTAACTACCGTTCCTGTAATGAATGTCGTTAAACATGACGTTAAAATCCTAATAAACAAACAAATAGTGATGTAGTTAAAAAGTTAAATATAGCAGTTTTAGGGGTTCTACAATGTTGTTCTGCATCGTTTTTAGTAACTTTTCCATCTGCTGCTTTGGTAGAACATTTTTTAAACTTTTATTATTAATTTTGGTGACCTACAGTGTTTTATGCTTGATCAAGTGATAAATATTAATAGAAAGCTGCTTACTGATATGGCAGCAATGAAGAACAAATATTTACCTGTCATTACCCCTTTTGGGATTCACTTTGTTTTTTGTGATCTTTAAGATATAAATGTCTAGGGTTACACATGTGTACACGTGTGACAATATTAACTTGTCCTGTTTCTTTTTTTTTTTTCAGAAAAAGAAATGATGCAAACTTCAAACCTTTAGTTTTTACCCACTTATTGAATTAATGTTGACATGTTATTCTTCCATGTTTTGTCCTTTACCGTCACTTTTGAAGCTGCTAGAAGTAATGTTTAACTAATATTTATGTTCTTCATTAAACTCTGTTGAGTGTAACCTGCTTAATTCGTGCATTTGGATCTAAGCGACCTTGTTAGTATGAATGTAACATTAACAATACATTTAAAAAGTCAAAAATATTGAGTTATTAGACTAATTATAAAACTAATCTGGTTTGTGGTAAAGTTATTTTCCCAACCTTAGCAAAAAAACAAAATAATTCCATCTATTTGGTACTTACAGCTAGTTGTCTGCAATTATAATCTTGGGACCTGACGTTGCATAGAATTTTCTCCAAATGACATTTCTGACCTGCTAAAAATCTATTTTCTGCTTTCTGACATCTGTACAGAGCTTTGTAGACTTTTCTACTATAATGCTTGGGTCCAATTTAACAGATGCAGGGAAACTAGTCCTGTTAATATGGAAACAGAGAAGTCATCATCTGTGGTCAGTCATAATCATGAAGTCTAAAATCATTGCCGTTCATTTCTGGGGATATAATATGCAGACACATAAATAATACATAAGGACAGTGGCAGGTAACAGTTTAAGTGCAGTACTAGTAATCGGACGGGCGCTGGTTCTAGATTGTCAGGTTGAGCTGGGCGGCACGGTGGCTCAGTTCAGTCCCCAGGTGGGGCGGTCTGGGTCCTTTCTTTGTGGAGTTTGCATGTTCTCCCTGTGTCTGCGTGGGGCTCCGGTTTCCTCCCACAGTCCAAAAACATGCAAGTGAGGTGCATTGAAGATACAAAATTGTCCATAACTGTGCTTGACATTAAACTTGTGAACTGATGAATCTTGTGTAAAGTGTAACAACTGTTTCTGTCATGAATGTAACGTGTGTAAAACATGACATTAAAATCCTAATAAATAAATAAATAAATAAACCACCGTTGGGCCCTTGAGTAGAGCCCTTACTCTCAATCCCAGTTGTACGTTGATTTTATCCAAACGCCAGAAATGACATTATAGAGCTTCCCATGCCACCAAATAAATGATTAAATGCTATTCTACTTTCAGAAAAGCAACCAACAAAAGCAATCACCCAAATGATTGAACCTGTTGAATAGAAGCCTTGTGCTATCTAAGTGCATTAAGAGTTGTAAGTTATGCCCCTGGTACTTTTCATGAAGTTAAACAGCAGCAACTTCAAATTAATATAAGTACACAAGTACACAATGTTATATTGTGCCTGAATGTAACATATTACACATTACATGGACGTTTGTAAAGAAATTGGGTTTTGTGTGATGGTGCCAATCTATTTACAACTCCAACACAACCTTTCAAAGAGGTTGTACGTTCGCTGTGTATTTAGACCACTCACTAGTCCGAATCCCAAATAGCTATCTAAAATATAATTAGTGCACTACGTAGAGAACAGAGAACAGTAAGTTTTATGCCCTACATAGTGCACTAAAGCTTCCTTAGAGGCTATATGAGATTCAGCCTCAGTCCCTGTAGGACTTTTACTTTGCTGACAGGAAGTTTAAGACGTTGTTGTTCGCACTCGCAGGTTGAGGTAGCGACCAGTGGAGACGTGAAGCTACCTTCTACACTTGTACTGTTCTACTGAGTGAGTGTGGAAGATTTAAATGGTAACCATGTCTCGGGGATCTATAGAAATCCCCCTGCGGGACACTGACGAGGTAAGAATACATTTAACTCATATATATTTATCTTACCTTTAAAAATGTAGCATAGCTTAGCATTGTTCACTAGCAGCTACGCTAACGTCTAACGTAACAGTGGCGCCTTGGCCAAACGTTCACATTAATAAAACTTGCTATCATGCCTCTGTTTTCCACCTAGCACAAAGCTAATTCTGTTATATCTAGCTGGTCAGGTAATAAATAATATTAATAGATGAACTTTGTGAAGAAAGTATGGTAATGATGAACTTTGTGGGTATACAATTACTGAATGTGTCTGCTGCTCTGTATACTCTGTATACTGTTACCCTCATCTATCCCAAATATCAATCTACAGAGGGGTTAGAGCCCCCACTGAGCAGACGTTATTTGGTTTACGTGGTAATAAGTGGTGTATGTTATTGTGGTATGAGTGTAACAGGTGCAGCAGTGTTGTTTGGATTATAAATGCTGTTTAAACCTGCTGATCATTTAACAGGAACATAGATCCCGGTAGTACAGTTAGAGACTAGAGCTATTTTCTTATTTCATAAACAATTTGTTAAACTTGAGGTTGTGTTGAGTCACTTAGAGACTAAACAATAATAATTAGACCAACAATAATCATAAGATTAAAATGAATTTGCTTTTGGATTTGCTTTCAAATGGGTATGGTTGCTATGCTATCTATCCATAATAACCCATACGTTGTGAGTTTTTGACTCCTTGATTTTGGTGGTTGGACCCATTAATACTGGCAGATCCTCTCAAGCTTTGTCAGAATGGAGGCCAAGGATCTATAAACTGGTGTTTTTAGTTTTCTCCACTGATGTTCAATGGGTTTGGCTATGGCTGCACCACTTAAGGATATTGGGAGACTCACCCTAACGCCACTCCAATGTTGTTCCATCGGTATGCTTTAGGTCATAGTCGTGTTAAACACTGGAAGTTTGTCTGTGTTCTGGAGGAGCTTTTTAAGCATGTTTCTGTTTTTGGCTGTCGGACGTAAAGTTTATCCATCCATCAATTCCTACCAGTCCTTTCTCCATCCCTGTCCATTTTATACATTGTAAACCATGTTAACCGATAATGCTCATTTACTTAATGTTTTATCTTTCAGGTTATCGAGCTTGACTTTGATCAGCTTCCTGAAGGTGACGAAGTCATCAGTATCCTCAAACAGGAACACACACAGCTGCACATATGGATAGCACTTGCTGTAAGTGACAGTTTGCTGCACCCCATACAAATGTGCTTTATTACACCACGGATGACATCTGATTAAATTATATATCCTCAGATAAATATGTGTCATGTATATTAATGAGGTGTTTTTTGTTCAGCTGGAGTATTACAAACAAGGAAAGACAGAGGACTTTGTGAAGCTGCTGGAGGCAGCACGTATCGATGGAAATCTAGACTACAGGGACCATGAGAAAGACCAGATGACTTGTCTGGACACTCTGGCTGCTTACTATGTCCAACAGGCACGCAAAGAGAAGAACAAGGATGCAAAGAAGGACCTCATTAATCAGTCCACCCTCCTTTACACCATGGCAGACAAGATTATCATGTATGATCAGGTGAGATGAGAATACATTGTTTTATATGTGCAGAATACTACAGTATCCATGTTTACACTTTGTCTTTTTTAGACATATTTCACTTTGGTTAAGCACATTAAATTCAGAATGCTGATGATTTATCATGTGTTTAGCGTCACTAATGATTTGCTCAGAATACCTACAGTGGTTTCAGCAATAGGATCTGTTTACAATGCATCTTCGGTACATTTACACCTAAATCTTTATCTGGATGCCTAGAATCCTGGTGCTTAAACATATTAAACAATGTAAACAGGGTAATTTTGTTTAGATAGTCCAGTCACTGGTCCCACAGAGGACAAAGCCAGCATGCTAACCTGTTTGTTCGTATCAGAACCATTTGCTGGGAAGAGCCTGCTTTTGCCTTCTGGAAGGAGATAAAATGGATCAGGCAGATGCTCAGTTTCACTTTGTCCTGAATCAGTCCACAAACAACATCCCTGCACTGCTAGGTTTGTAAAGTGTTAAGTCATGTCATTTACCACTTTTTTGGATGTTATTTTATTTGGTGTAACTGTTATGTTTACCCTTCCAGGCAAAGCTTGTATTTCTTTTAACAAGAAGGATTACAGAGGAGCTTTGGCCTACTATAAAAAAGCACTTCGTACAAACCCTGGCTGTCCAGGTAAGCCTTTTATTACAGTCTGGCTTCTAACTGTATACATATACACATAATAGGTAGTTATTCTTTCTTTGAAAAATACTTTATAATGCAGAAGCATTTTAAAAAGGTCATTATTTACTGCTAAAGACATTTTCTAGAAAAGACCTAGATGAACGTGAGCTAAAGATGTCAGGGTTTTATATTTAAGGTTTCTCCTGCCTCACTCTAGACCTTGTTTGCTCCCTTACTTTCTTTGCTAACCTGTTTCCCAGCCTGTTCGTCAATACCTGTAGTCTCAAACATTTGCACCCTGAACAGCCTGACATAGGGCAATAAAGTTTCCTTAAGGCATTTCTTGGTAGTTTGGCCTATTGATGGCAGATTAACAGAGGAGATTGGACTGGGAGATTTAACACATACAGAAAAGGATGTTATGCTGCTTCAGTTCCTCCATCACTCGGTGCCTCGACTAGTCACGAGTCACTGTTGACGCAGCACATAGGTGGATCTTCATTGGCCTTCTTTCCCAGACCGGTGGCACTATTAAACCTTAGCTCAGGTCTTCACCATGGTGGGCTTGCACATTAGACTGCTGTGCTACCCAAGATTTAGAAATACTTTTTACATCCTTTATATGTCAAATTATTGTGTATATGTCTGATGTGTGTGTATGTAAAAGATGTATAGCTCCACACTCACACAAATACACTGTCGGCTGTGATCCTATATATGAATATGATCCTATATTTTGTGTATGTGGTATTGTGTGTGTGAATTATTTACACCTGTTAATTTTGATACATCATTTATTTTCCATAGCTGAGGTGAGACTTGGAATGGGTCACTGCTTTGTGAAACTCAACAAGCTAGAGAAAGCTCGTCTGGCCTTCAGTCGTGCCCTGGAGCTCAACCCAAAGTGTGTGGGTGCACTGGTGGGCCTCGCCATCCTCGAGCTCAACAGCAAAGAGGCTGACTCTGTCAAAAATGGAGTGCAGTTACTGTCCAGGGCTTACACCATCGACCCAAGCAACCCCATGGTGCTCAACCACTTGGCCAACCACTTTTTCTTTAAAAAGGTAGAGATGATCCTAGATATGATACAAAGTAAAAGTATGGTTTGATGAGAAATGTATATATTTGAAAGTCTATTAGTGAAGGCTAATAAACAGTACTTTTCATTTGATTTTATTTACAATAATAAAAAATATCACCACTTGTACTTTGTTGCATGTAGACAATTGATTTTTATACACCTCTAAGCAACAGGTGTGGCTAAAATAAATAAACTTATTATTGTAGGGTGTCTGCATGGTTTTGGCTATAAAGTTTATATGGAATAACCAAAACAGAATGAGCTACATGATTGATTCATGTCACTGTATCTCTTGTCTGATGACCTAAATTGAGATAGTGATAATTGTTGAATTAAAAATAGTTTTTATTTCTAAAAATTCTGGTTGTTTTTAGGATTATAGCAAAGTCCAGCATCTGGCTCTTCATGCTTTTCACAACACAGAGGTGGAGGCCATGCAAGCAGAGAGCTGCTATCAGCTAGCTCGTTCCTTCCATGTTCAGGTCAGTTCCTAAGAGCCCAGTTTCCTCTCTGATATACAGTAGTTTAAGCCATTTGTGCTAAACCTTTGCTCTTTTTTATGTTTTTTTAATACATATAAATGTAGGAGGACTATGACCAAGCCTTTCAGTACTACTACCAGGCTACACAGTTTGCCTCATCCACCTTCGTTTTGCCATTCTTTGGCCTGGGTCAGATGTATGTGTATCGTCGGGACAAGGAGAACGCTGCACAGTGCTTTGAGAAGGTTTTGAAGGCTTACCCTAACAACTATGAGACCATGAAAATTCTGGGGTCCCTTTACGCCACTTCTGATGATCAGGAGAAAAGAGAGATTGCTAAAGTATGTCATGGATTCTGCATGTATAGATTCTGTTCTATGTGCCTGAAAAATAAGTAAATATATAATATTTTCCATTTTTTTTGTTTCAGGGACATCTGAAGAAAGTTACTGAGCAGTATCCTGATGACGTAGAAGCATGGATTGAGCTTGCTCAGATTCTGGAACAGACAGACATTCAGGTAAGGCAATGTTTTTATTTCTGAATAGAAGCCTGACAGTGCACTTAAACATCACTAGCATGTCCAGACCACACCCACAAAACAAAGTTGGAAACCGCAACACCTGGCAACCCTAGTTTTAAATCAACCTGATCTTTGTTGTGCATAATTTTTAATTATGTGATGAATAAGTGATTAATACATTTTTAGACATGTCCAAATCCCCTTATTGCATTGTTAAGCAATTATATTTATGCTGGCTGTAAGGGACCACACACAAGTACGCCTTTTCACTGCCTAGCGACGGATTCCTACTTGATTCCATAACACACAGAGAAACATGCTATACACCAAGGTTTCCTCTACCAGTTGTGCCAGTGCCTGGACTAGACAGGTTGAGTCGCCATGCAGGTGGTTGGGGTGACTGAGAAGCATGTTCAGGACAGAAGAAGATGGAAATTTATGATACGTTGTAACAACCCCAACAGAGAAATAATAAACAGCCAAATAATAATAATAATGATGATGATTAAAACTATGATTGCTTGTTTCTGTCTGTTTGTAATCCCCTTTTTCTTTAACAGGGTGCTCTCTCTGCATATGGCACAGCCACTCGCATCCTCCAGGAGAAGGTGGAAGCTGATGTGCCTCCTGAGATACTTAACAATTTGGGGGCTTTACATTTTAGACTCGGGAACCTTGGGGAAGCAAAGGTAAACAGATATTCATTTCACTAAAGAATGACTTCTGGTGTAGCTACGTTATACTTTATCAAAGCTGTAAGACATTTAAATAACAAAAACATCTTTTTATGGCTTTTGTATGTATGGTAGAAATATTTTCTAGCTTCTCTGGAAAGAGCTAAAGCAGAAGGTGAGCACGATGAGCATTACTACAACGCCATCTCGGTCACCACTTCGTACAACCTGGCCCGACTCTACGAAGCTATGTGTGAATTCCACGAGGCTGAGAAGCTCTACAAGGACATTCTGAGAGAACATCCCAACTATGTGGACTGTAAGTAACCTGAAGAGCACTGAACATGTAATGGTATCTCTAAGTAATTGTGTGGATGACTGTTAATACATATTTTTTCTTTAACTATTGAATTTATAAAACACTAACCAAAGCCCTGTCACCTGCACACTCATTGATTAGCATTGAATATCAAAACTTTAACAGGACACAGGCTTGGCTGTGCACCCACTTAATTTACCTATAGATAATAGATAATCCATTTCTCTACACCAAATGCTTTAATGCATTTGTGTATGTTCAGTGCTTGTATCCACTTATATAAGGGTTGTGTCTCCGGGGCCCACAGGTGTAAGCAAACAAAAGTGGATCCTAAATGTTGTTAGTGTTAGATAATAGACAGCAGAGTTCGAGTAGCTCAGCAGTCCCACCACTGTGGAAACCCAAAGTCCTAGTCTCAGCTGTACCACTGCTTTGATCTGGTGCTTAACAGACACCATTGGCCACCTAATAAGTAAAGACTAGATGAGGAGTCCAGACTACTGACTGGTTAAGGCACCAGCACCAACAGAGAGGACAAAACATATTCCTTTGTACATGTTAACACTCAAAGAAGCAAAGAAGCAGTTGCTGACCCTTCTTATACAGCAAGAGTTTGGAAAATTGGGAGCAAATCAAAAATTGAACCAAAAATACAGGAATCAAATTAAATTAAATCACCCTCCCCAAATACTTGAACAGAAAACGCTAGTCAAAGCAACTGGCCTAAACTAATATAGGTTTTCTCTGCTATTCGAAAGTAGAGCGTTCCCATGAAACTTTTGTAGGCTAAAATGGCATAAAGTGGAGAAGCATTTACCATTAATTTAAATAAGGAAAAAACTGTGTGTTTAGACCACACCCACAAAACAAAGTTGGAAACTGCAACACCTGGCAACCCTAGTTTTAGTACAACCTGATCTTTGTTGTAAATAATTTTTCTTTATGTGACAAATAAGCAATTAAAACATGTTTAGACATATCCGAATCTGTGATATTCATGCTGGCTGTAAGGGACCACACACACAAGTACACCTTTTCACCACCTAGCGACAGATTCCTACTTAGATCCATACCACACAGAGCATAAAATAACCTTCAACATAACAGATAAACATATATATTATATATGTGTGTATGTGTGTGTAATATAGGACTTTGAAAAGCAGGGGATTTAATAATAATAATTCGTATTGTTTTATTTCTTTGACTTATTTACAATTAAAATGCATGGTTACATGTGGAAAACATGAATATAAGCAGATTCAAATTCAAATTGTCTGTTTTGTGGTGTTAGGTTACTTGAGACTTGGAGCAATGGCACGTGACAAAGGCAACTTCTACGAGGCGTCTGACTGGTTCAAAGAAGCCCTTCAGATCAACCAGGTTATTTTTATTTTATTTTATATGTGTGCAATCTCTCCTGTAGAATGAATTGGGATTGGTTATGCCAATGGCAACCAAATACCACCATAATTCAGTTCCAAATCCCATCCACATGTATAATATAGTCTGTACATTAGACCCTGCTCTAGAGAGCTCAACAGCTCCCAAACAGAGTATTCTGTGTGTGCACATATTAAAAAAATATCATACCGGTGTGTCCCTGAAACCTATGTGGGATCTTAAAGAGCCCTAATCTTGTTGTTAAATGTTGTTGCAGGATCACCCGGACGCTTGGTCCTTGATTGGAAATCTCCACTTGGCTAAGCAGGAGTGGGGTCCTGGGCAGAAGAAGTTTGAGCGAATCTTGAAGCAGCCTTCCACTCAGAATGATACCTACTCCATGCTGGCACTGGGCAATGTGTGGCTGCAGACGTTGCACCAGCCTACCAGGGATCGGGAAAAGGTGCTTAATGTGGTTTAATGTTGGGTTAAACAGACTTAAAATGGCTTTGGTATTGGTAGGTCATCCTTGTTTTTCTTTTGGAACAGGAAAAAAGACACCAGGATAGAGCCTTAGCAATATATAAGCAAGTCCTGAGGAACGATGCTAAAAATCTGTATGCTGCTAATGGTATAGGTGTGTATTAAGAACGTTAGTTTAGTTGTATTTATTACTGGGTTTATTAAATATTTATAAACTTCACAACCATGTCCTTTTACTATTATATTGATGCTGTCCTTTTACTATTATATTGATGCTGTCCTTTTACTATTATATTGATGCTGTGTGTTTTGTCTCACAGGAGCTGTCTTGGCCCACAAGGGTTATTTTCGTGAAGCACGTGACGTGTTTGCCCAGGTCAGGGAGGCGACGGCCGATATCAGTGACGTCTGGCTGAACCTGGCACACATTTATGTGGAGCAGAAACAGTACATTAGCGCCGTGCAAATGGTGAGACAAAACAAACGTAACTGAACAGATCCAGGTATGAATTTTTAATTGGTTTATATCAGATTTGTAATAAAATCTTTTCTCTTTGATTTGTAGTATGAGAACTGCCTGAAGAAATTCTACAAGTACCAAAACACTGAGGTGCTGTTGTACCTTGCACGGGCACTCTTTAAGTGTGGAAAATTGCAAGAGTGCAAACAGATGCTGCTCAGGGTGGGTAACCGATATAATACTTTACTCTAATATTCTTGATATACTATGCAAGGGTTTATCGAACTTTTTCAATCGACCCACTTCTTGTCCATGATTTTTCATGCGACTCGGGCAACACAAGCAATGCTTCTTACTTTCTGGTCCCACTGTGGTGTACAAGATGTAACAAAGCCTCAACAAAGAGGCATTTGCGTGCAATTATTATTATTATAATTTTTCTCTGCAACCTAAGGGTCGCGACAGGGCTCTAGAGTGCGACCAATTTGGTCGCACATGCGACCTAATTTCTCAATGGTGCGACTAAAAAAAATCTCAGGTCGCACCGGTGCGACCAGCAGTTCAAGGGGAAAAAAGTCTCCGCTACTCTGAAAGTCTTCCTGTGGTTCAACAACAGACACACATCAGGCCCATATCATGGTCTAAACCAATCAGAGACAGTGAAGAGCGGGACAATATTGTATCGGTGATATGTGAGCGACATTCAGCTCAGCCAATCAGAATGCAGCACCGGACGTTCAGTTAGTTTAGTTTTGTATATGAGACTCGCCGGACGGCCAAAGTATAAAAGTTCGGTTTCTGGAGCTAGGCAGTTTAAAGTGTTGTAACGCTTACTGAAGTCCTGACTAAACCGTTACAGTGAAGTCTACCTTGTCGTGTGCTTTTATTCCCACACATTCATCACCACACAGCAAGAGACCCGTAACAGTGGTGAGCCGACCCTCTAGTAGCAATAGGCTAATGCTAGCGGTTAAGTGCGACGATAGCGAAAGTAAAAACACAATAATATTTTCGTTAAGTAAAATATAAAAATAACTAAAAGACAGTGAAGTGTTAGAATACATGTAATCAAAATACACAATGAGTGCACCGCAATCGATTTTGGGAATCTGTGTAAAAGATCCAGTAAAGCCGATAATATAATGCACTTTATTTAAGATTACACTCTTAACACTAGAGCCCCATACACACACACACACACACACACAAAAAAAAAAAACAATATATATATATATACATACATACATACATGAATAGATATACTCTATTATTATTGTTATAATTTTTATAATAGTGTACTATAATGAGACTATAATACTATAATTAACTGTAAAGAGCATGGGAAAACCATGGCCGTCAAAATTGTATTTGTGACTGGTTCTAATACATTTTGAATTGAAAGGATGAAAAGCACAATGCATCTATAAAACACATTACATGCCGCAGTAAATGCACTGCCCATGGGTCCCCTCTCCCCACTGCCTTTCAGCGGCAGACAGCAACAAACATCAACAGACGAGGCCATGTTGACCAGACTGTTATTTAATCATTTACAAGTCAATATTGCCTATATGGACAGCGAAAAAACAAGTGAACCTGTAAAACTAAGGTGTTAAATGCGATGCAGTTGAAAATTAGGGTGCACCTAACTTTTGTGCTGGTGCACCTAAGAAAAAAAGTTAGGCGCACCAGTGCAACCAGTGCAAAAAGTTAGTCTAGAGCCCTGGGTCGCGATCCAGAGTTTGAAAAACCCTATAACAGGGGTGTCAAACTCATTTTCACCGAGGGCCACGTCAGCATTACGGTGGCCCTCAAAGGGCCGATTGTAACGTATCTTGCTGTGATTGTAGTCTTGGACAATTTGTTGTTTTTCTTGGAGGCTAAATTCTGTGTTTGGTGTCAAAATGCCAAATTTATACTGTATATTTATAATGTATATCTACGTAAGAGACGTACCAGTTTCTCTTCTTGAAGCACAAACTTGTATTCACTTTCCCATCTCTTATTTAATCCCCTTCCTTCTGCTTCGATTTTCTCTTCTTGTACATTTTGGGATTATTTGTAGATATTTCTCAGCATCACTTGTTGAAAAACCGCTTCAGTTAAACGCTGATGTAGAAACACCGCCTCTAGTGGCGGGATTGTCACTTTGTGGGTCAAAAAATCGGCATGCATTGTGGGTGATGCAGTTTATGTACGATTTTACAGTGTATTTTAAGACAATCATACGTTTTTTAAGCTCTGGCGGGCCACATAAAATGACGTGGCGGGCCGGACTTGGCCCACGGGCCTTGAGTTTTGATACATGTGCCCTATACTATGCCATATCCATTTGCCAATAAAGCTACACAAATTTAGGCCCTGCTGGCTTGTTTGGACAGCATTTACCAGGTTCCTAGAAACCTGGACCCTAGGTGTAAGTGAATGGGTGAGTGTAGGATGCTTCACAATAGATTAGCACCCTTCCTGGTGTGATCAGTATTAAGCAGTTATAAAAGATGATTACTTCATGTCATGTTCATATTTTACCACCGCTTTATCCTGGTCAGGGTCACAGTGCGTCTGGCTTCCCGGAAATCACTGGATACAATGCAGCAACACACCCCGGACAGTACGTCTTTTTCATGGTCTAGCACGCCCCCCCCCCCCCCCCCCCCCCCCCCCCAACTCAGATGCAGCCAGTCACATCTGTATGTTAACGCCAGATTGGCTGACGGCACTGCTTGGGGTTTAAACTGTGAATCCCAGTGGCAGTGGGCTAGCATAATTCACTGCTTCATCCATCACCTGAGCAACCTTAAGATTAATAAATGGACAAAATCAGGCACTGATATTTATTTAAAATATGCTACTTGTATAAACACTTCACATACATTACAGTGCAGGATGAAATTTCCATCACATGTTTTGTATTAATTTGCTATTATTCATATTCTGTATGGTCAGGCTCGACACGTGGCACCCAACGACACCGTGCTGATGTTCAACGTGGCACTGGTACTGCAGAGACTGGCTACACTGGTGCTGAAGGATGAGAAGAGCAACCTGAAAGCTGTACTGAGTGCCGTAAAGGAGCTTGAGCTTGCTCACAGGTAGACTAGCTTAGCCTAACTGTCGAACACCAATTCATGACTCCGTTCCATAGAATGAATGAGTTTAAATCCAAGGAACCCTTGAGAGGGGGGTATTGTTTGTCTTTATGGATTAAAAACAGTTTACAGTTTGTACTGGTTATTAGGACGCTGCATGCTTGGTGCCCACTGGCGAGTAAAAAGCAACAGAACTAATATGAGTGCAGCAGTTGAAATGTTGCACATGTTGTTCTGTTTGTTTAGCATGAACTAGAGTAAAATCTGGTTTCCATAAAAGGATTTCTTACACAAGACAACTTAAGAACAGTCTTAACCTACCTTGCAGCCATAAAAATTAAAATTAACATATAAAATAGCCCCAATTATACAGACGATCAAATAAGCAGACAGAAACATAATACATATCTTGCCATAAAATGACACACACCTGTTAAACGTCAGAGTTCAAATGCTCTGCCATGCAGCTACTGTTGGGCCCTTGAGCAAGGCTCTTAACCCTCTTGACTACAGGGGCACTGTACAATGGCTGACCCTGTGTTCTGACCCCAGCTTCCAAACAAGCTGGGATATGCGGAAATAGAATTTCATTGTACTGTACATGTGTATATGTATATATGACAAATAAAGGCATTCTATTCCATTCTATCCTCAATAGGAACGACAGTTGTGAGTCACGCCTTCTCAAACAGCATTACCCCACATCACAAAATCTCCTTTGAGTGAAAACCCCATTAAACAATGCCTTCTTTTCCCTCTACTCCCACAGGTACTTCAGCTATCTCGGTAAAGCAGGAGACAAGATGAGATTCGACTTGGCACTTGCTGCAAGTGAAGCAAGGTGGGTTTACATGGCTGTTATTTGTCTGTAAGCTGGACCGGGTTTGAATCCTGACACTGTGACCATAAACAATGTAACTTGACGTGTTTTATGTTTTCTGCTCTGTAGGCAGTGCTCAGACTTGCTGAGCCAAGCGCAGTACCATGTGGCCCGGGCCCGTAAACAGGACGAGGAGGAGAAGGAACTGCGTGCCAAGCAGGACCAGGAGCGAGAACTGCTGAGGCAGCAGGTCCTCCGTGAACAGGAGGAGAGGAAAAACAAGGAGGCTGAGGAGCAGAAGAAGCTATTGGAGCAAAGAGCGCAGTATGTGGAGAAGACCAAAAACCTCCTTACCTTCACAGAGTCGATGAAGGAGTCTAACAAAGAGAAGAAGAGAGGTGGTGGACGGGTGAGTCTGTAGGGTTTGTACTCTATTGCAGGTTTTTTTTTTGCATTTTCTCCCAATCGAGTCGTATCTAATTACATGATTGCATTATGCTTCCTCTCTACTAACACACGCCCCCTCCGACACGTGTGCAGTAGCCGACTTTTCACTGGCACAAGGCAAGTTCATATGTGGATCAGCTTTGTGTATGGACAGACACACCCTGATCACATTATTCCCCCGTCTCTATGCAGGCGCCATCAATCAGCCAGCGGAGATCGTAATCGCATCAGTTATGAGGAATCCCCTCTGGCAACCTCCCTGAACAACAAGCCAATTGATGTGCGTGTAGGCGCTCAGCCTGCAGGTGGCAGGCACATTAACAAGAAATGAACTTGTACACGAACGCCCCCTTGTGGAGGCTTTACGTTACACCTTGTAAACCACAGTGGGACCAGATTGCCACCAATTTCATTAATTAGGTATATTTTGTTTTGACGCATTGTTTGTGTTGCCTGGGCCGCAGTAAATATTATGGACAAAATGTGGGTTGCTTGAAAAAATTGGGTGTTTAAAGCAGTTTATGAGGACATCGCTGTTTAAATGTACAGTAATCCCTCCTCGATCGCGGGGGTTGCGTTCCAGAACCCCCCGCGAAAGGTGAAAATCCGCGAAGTAAAAACCATGTGTTTATACGGTTATTTTCATAACCCGATTCCATCGGGTTTAGCATTTAGCATCTTGTCATTAAAACCAACGGATTGAGGTAGCGCAGCACGCTAACATATCAATATAACATCTCCCTTCATGTACCGATTGCGGTTACATTTCCTGACAAGCCCGAACTTGCAAATAAAAACACTCGGTACAAGTTTATACAAGTTAAAAATCAGTAATATTTTATTTACGTTTGAAAAGAACTCCCTCGTTTTTGAGTGAAAATAACATTGAAATGTTGAAGGATTTGGAACAGCCTCCTTATCGGAAGCGCACAGGATGACATGAAATGCGTCTATGTAGAGAGCTCCCTAGCTTTTCGAACACACCCATTGTCTGCAGATATCCGCGATTTATATTTAGACATGCTTGCATATAAAATCCGCGATAGAGTGAAGCCGCAAAAGTCGAAGCGCGATATAGTGAGGGATTACTGTACACTGATGAGCCAAAACATTAGGGCCAAACTCCAAAATATGCGTGGCAATGGTTATTTTGTAACAGTTTTGCAGCGCTTCAGCCGGAATTATTGCTAACAGGTGTAATAAATCAGTAAAAAAGGGAAGTTATATGCCTCCAGTTTTGCAGCAACAGTTTAGGAAATGTCCTTTCCTGTTCCAGCATGACTACCCTTGTGCACAAAGCAAGCTCTATATAGACATGAAGACAAACTTATTTAAAGAAACTCCAGTGGCCTGCACAGACCCTGACTTCAGCCTCATTGAAGCGCTTTGGAATGAACTGGAACATCAGTTAGACCAGCATCAGTGCCCAGCCATACAAAAGCTTTTACTTTGACTGAATAGGCATATATTCCCACAGACATACTTCAAGGTCTTGTAAGAGGCCTTCTCAAAAAAAGTGGCTATTATAGCTGAAAATCTCACAGAGGTCACTGTTTCAATACCATTTGTTTTTAGAATAGGACGTTCAACAAGCTCATGGCCATATGGTGTATATTAAATGTTGGGTTGATGGTAGTTACTCCTACTCATGGTGTTCTCTCCATTATGTGTTACTGGAACAGTGATAAAGCAGTGTTAAAACGTAAAAGAAAAATTAACATGAACATTAACACCGCTCTTTATTTTCCAGCGCAAAAAAGGTGCAGATTTCGATGACTTTGTTAATGATGACTCTGATGAAGACCTGCCCATCAGGAGGAAGAAAAAGAAGCCAGGTCGCAGCGAACAGGAGGATGAAGGAGAAGAGGGAGAGAAGAAGCCACGCAAGAAACGCAGAAGGTAAGGGCGTGTACCACTATGCTGATTCCCAGGAGTTTGCATGTTCTCTCTGTGTCTGCGTGGGTTTCCTCCCACAGTCCAAAGACATGCAAGTGAGGTGAATTGGAGATACAAAGTTGTCCATGACTGTGTTTGACATTAAAGACTTGAACTATTGGGTCTTGTATGGCCAGTGATTCCCTGTCCTGTCATGGATGTGGCCGGAATGTGGGACATGACCCTAAGATCCTAATAAATAAAAATAAATAATATCTGCTGATTCCTATATCATTTGCACCCCACTACTTTTGACCCCACTACTGTTTGTCTGTGTAGACCAGCTAAAGCTGAAGAAGATGGCAGTGACGACGAGGACGGAGAATCAAGACCCAAAAAACAACGCAAACCCAAAGAACGCAAGAAGGCAGTAAATACAGTTAGAGTGAAAATAACAGCTATACAGAAAAACACTATATTTACTATATATACACCGATCAGGCATAACATTATGACCACCTTCCTAATATTGTTTTGATTCCCCTTTTGCTGCCAAAACAGCCCTGACCCGTCGAGGCATAGAGTCTGACACCTTTGTATCAGAACCAGCATTAAGTGCTTCAGCAAATTGAGCTACAGTAGCTCGTCTGTTGGATCAGACCACACGGGCCAGCCTTCGCTCCCTGTGTGCATCAGTGAGCCTTGGCCGCCCATGACCCTGGCGCCGGTTTACCACTGTTCCTTCCTTGGACCACTTTTGATAGATACTGACCACTGCAGACTAGGAACAGGCCACAAGAGCTGCAGTTTTGGAGATGCCATTTTTCTGCTTCTAACACATCAACTGAGGATGTTCACTTACAATAACATTTACATTTTCGGTTTTTAGCAGACGCTTTTATCAAAAGCGACTTACAGTACTGTGACAGTATACAGTCTAAGCTATTTGGGGTTAAGGGCCTTGCTCAAGGCCCAACAGTGACAACCTGGCAGTGGTGGGGCTGGAAACCGGTGACCTTTCGGTTACTAGTCCAGTACATTAACCACTAGGCTACAACTGCCCACTTGCTGCCTAATATATCCCACCCACTAACGGGTGCCGTGATAGAGATAATCAGTGTTATTCACTAGTCATAATGTCATGCCTGGTCGGTGTATTTATTAGGGGTGTAACGATGCTTCGCGATGCAAAAATGTAGCGATGTGCATCGTGGACATCTTCGCGATTGCACGTGCGTTCTGTAATTTATTAGTGATGGGTCGGTCGCGATCGGCTCTTAAAGTAAACGACGGGATCCGGCTCCTCATTGGGAGCCGATTCGTGTTTTCTCCGGGTTTTTTTCTGTTAAAGCCGCACGTGATTGATTTACACTGAGCAGGAAGGGAGGGGTTACATACACACACACACACACACACACACACACACACACACACACACACACACACACACACACACAGAGCACACGAACAGGAGAGAGAGAGAGAGAGAGAGAGAGAGAGAGAGAGAGAGAACTTGATGTACAGAGCGTAGTTTTACAGAAAAAAGTTTTACAGAGCGCTTTACATAGCCAGACATTACACGCTGGAAAGGTGAGGAAAATGAGTGACAGGAAACAGTTCAGACCCACTGAGCTGGTGGAAGACCAAGTGTTCAGTCTACCCACATCTTATACATGTCACTGTGTACTGTAGCAACATCTGTCCCCTCAGATAGAACCTTTTCTAAAACAGGGCAGATCATAACAGAAAGGAGAAACAAGATCAACCCCTTAAAGATGAGCTGCTTGGTTTTTCTGACTGTCAATCTTCACTAAATACTTACAAATACTGTCACCTGGATGCTGCTTTTTGTTTTGCACATTTTCATTTATATTTTGTTGAGTGATGCTTTGTTGATGTTGTGTTGTTCCACTGTAGATGCAAATTCACAAATAATATACACAATCAGACCTTTTTGTCTAATTGAGATGGGTCTTTTTTGTATTTTATAATTTATTGTTGTGGCACTCTGTTCCATGGTAAGTATATAAATAAAGCCATTTAAATAATAAACATTTAATAAAATGTTTTTTACATTAGTATTTCATTATACATGTAATTTGGTAATAAATTAGTTTAAACAACAACAAAAATCTGTTTAAAGACTCAGCTCAGCTCAATGAGCTTGTTTGATTACTTTGATTTTCAATTTAAGATGGCGATAAGTAATTTTAAATTTGGTAAACCTGTTAGTAGGTTACAGTAAAGTACTCTGTTCTTGGTAATTACCTTTAAATTGCAGGGGACTGAATTTTTTTTTGCTTAAAAATGTACAAGAAAATGTTTTGCACTGTTTACACTTCAGAAAAAATCGTGAGAAAATCGAATCGTGAACTCAGAATCGTGAATCGAATCGTGAGCAGAGTGTATCGTTACACCCCTAGTATTTATATGTGTGTAGTATGTAATGTAAAGTCAAGTGCAGGATAAAGGTGAAGGAAAAAGGTGGGGGAGAAAGATCTTGAGATATTGTGTGTGTGTGTGTGTGTGGGTGTGGGTGTGGGTGTGGGTGTGGGTGTGTGTGTGGGTGTGGGTGTGGGTGTGGGTGTGGGTGTGGGTGCTGGGTGCTCAGTGTAGAGACAGCCTGTGTATTCTGCTATTGTTAGCAGTCTGAAATAATAACCATGCTATTTTCTGTTTCCTAGCCTAAACCAGAGCGCATGCCACCTTCTTTTAAAGGGAAGATCAAATCCAAGGCTATCATTTCCTCCTCTGACTCTTCGGATGAGGATGGACTGAAAATAGCAGAGGACAGGTACGAGTTTGGGTTGTGTGTGCTTATTTCATTACATAGATCAGTCCATACGCCATCGTCACGATCGTGCTCACCTCCGGCTGTTCTTCCTCGCTTTCTCGCTCTAGGAACCGGGACAGCGGCTCCGGCTCGGACGACAGCGGCCACCAGAAACGCATCGCTTCAGACAGCGAGTCGGACCACGGAGATCGTAACCGCTCCGCAAACTCGGACGACGAATCCGGCAGCGAGCGGCCGGTAAAGAAGCGAGCCTTACCTCAGTCGGATTCTGAGCAGTCGGACAACGGGGGCAAGAGGAGCCGCTCCGAATCTGAGGAGGAGTCACGGGCCGGATCTCCTGCGCCAGCTTCGGATCAGGGTTCCGACAATGAGGGGTCGCCACGACGCTCGGAAAACGAGTCTGGGCCCGAGGGATCTAACAACGAGGCCTCCAACCGAGGCTCTGACGAAGACAGTGACTGAGCTTAGCAGCAGGAATGTGGTTGTAATGACGCGAGAGGCTCTGAGCCATTTTTTATTTTAGCCCATGTTTAGCGTAGGTTGCTATAACGTTACTTTTTGGGACAGATTTATCAGCAGGATGAGCAGACAGTGCTCTAATTTGCTTTGTGTTGTCATCGGAAACAATGATTTCATGATTTGGTGGATATTACAAGATAAACTGTGGTTCTTAAATATTCCGAGTGTGTTTGTGCTGTATGGAAAGAATGAATCATTTTGAAACTGTTCTGCACACTTTCCTGTTTTTTTACTTTCCTGAAAAGACCCTGTTTATATCTGCCTGTTGGAAGTGGACTGTGGTCAGGATTAAATCTATTCCACATGCTTTTACCCTGTCGTCGGTTCGAAACCCATTTTAGTCTTACAATATTCAAATCAGCTCATTTCATTTGACCACAAACCCAAAAGCAAATGAATTGTTTTAAATTTCATTAATTATTAACTGCTTTATTCTGATCAGGGTCACACAGGGAAACGGTGGGTGCAAAAGGCAGGTGCACCCAGGACAGATCGTCCATCCCTCGCATCCCTTGGACGGCAGGCTGGTCTACAGCGGTGGTGGGCTAGAATAATGGACAGCTGCACCACCCAAGCTCCATAAGTGCAAAGGTGTAAAGTAGAAATTCTTCAATACTGTACTTAACTATGTTCTGGGAAAGGGGGGTAGTATTGATGCTTTACTTTAATAAACTCATTATTTGACTACTGACTCTTACATATTAAGAACAAAAAATGTGTAAACTTTTACAAGTAATCAGAACAGTACCCACACGATGAATAACATTCATTTTAGACTAATGCTATAAAAGGGAAGAGTCTGGTTTGGAATGCAGCTTCATCATTTTCCTACAAAATGGTATATATTCGATATTACTTTTCACACGATATTGAAAATGACCATATTCGATATATCGAGTATGCCTAAGATACACAGCTTACCATTTGAAAACATTTAAAACAGAGCACATAAGCCAGTGGAGTCCAAACTTTTTTTTTCTAGGAGGGCCAGATTTGATAATGTGAAAGTTCCCGGGGGTCAACAGTCTTAAACAATAAAATATGCATATAAATAAATCAGCCATGACATTAAAACCACCTCCTTGTTTCTACATTCACTGTCCATTTTATCAGCTCCACTTACCATATAGAAGCAGAAACCATCTGTTTCTCTACATACTTTTTTTTTAGCCTGCTTTCACCCTGTTCTTCAATGGTCAGGACCCCCACAGAACAAGTATTATTTAGGTGGTGTGTAAGTGTTAGTGTGTGTGTTGTGCTGGTATGAGTGGATCAGACACAGCACCGCTGCTGGAGTTTTTAAATACCGTGTCCCACTCACTGTCCACTCTATTAGACACTCCTACCTAGTTGGTCCACCCTGTAGATGTAAAGTCAGAGACGATCGCTCATCTATTGCTGCTGTTCATTGTTGCTTGGTCATCTCCTACACCTTCATCAGTGGTCACAGGACACTGCCCACAGGGCGCTGTTGGCTGGATATATTTTTGGTTGGTGGACTATTCTCAGTCCAGTAGTGACAGTGAGGTGTTCAAAAACTCCAGCAGCATTGATGTGTCTTATCCACTCATACCAGCACCATGTCAGTGTCACTGCAGTGCTGAGAATGATCCACCACCCAAATAATACCTGCTCTGTAGTGGTCCTGGGAGAGTCCTGACCGTGATCGGCCCGTGGGCCGGACTTTGCACATGCCTCACATAAGTTGTGTTCGGCACGCTTTCTTTCGTGCAAGAGCAGGTGGGCGCGCGCACGCACACACGTGCAAACTGAATCACTGTCCGAAACGACTCTTTTCAAACAATTGATTCAATGGAATGGAATCAGGAAGCTGTGCTTGTATCTATGGTAAAGATTCATTCGTTATACTTCTCTATTTCAATATGGTGTCGTCGTGCGTAACTTCATGAATCGGTTCATTTGTTTAAGAGATTCAGTAGCGGTCCAGGTTTTGATAAACAGTTGTATAAACCAATCAGAGCCTCCGAATTCAGATTATGGGCGGAATGTTCAATCTCTCTATTAGTTGACGCAATAAATGACAGTTTAGTGAACGAATTACCAGTTACAGTTTTTTACCGTTTATATAAAACGGTTTTTGGTAGTTAGGTGACAAGCACAGTTAGAAATTGATATATTCTGGAAATATTCTGGAAACATTCAAGATGGCCTCCAAGAAGAAAAACAAGTGGATTTTATCTCTAAATAGAACAACACGTATAAATATTTGGTCTGAATTTGATGAAGAGAAGCTCAAGGTAAGCAGCGGTTATGATAGCAAAGCATGATCAAATATTGTGATTTTTTGGTGCTCGTTTATTTGAAGTAAAATGGGCAGCATAAATGTGATTGTGTGATTCTGCTGGTTTGTCTGATATAAATATTGTCAATATGAATACAAATACAGCTTTATAATAGTACAAAATATAAACACTAATTCAGAATGTATCAGAACTACAGTATTTTGTGTTCTTAATATATCTTGTAAACAAAATAAGCTAAAATATCGTATATCACCACTTTTCAAAAGCATATCGATATATGAGTTTAAGTCATATCACCCAGCCCTAGTATGAATGTATTGATTAGTGTTATAATAATTACCCATAATCTGTGCTATGGGCTGGCCAGGCGCTCCTTGATGCAGGCACCTCAGTCAGCCACTGATCCCACCCAATTATTGCCCCTTCAGGACTAGACACTTCTAAGTGGTTAAAATGCATACATTAAAAGAAATACTAAGGGAGACAGTGCTACCCACTTAGCCACCCCAAATTGCTATTGTAACCATACACAATGCAAACAACCTTGCCCAGGGGTTCAACTTGGCAACAGGGCTTAAACTAGCAGCCTTGGGATCAATAGTTGAGGACCCACGATGTATTAATGTCCTGTCTTGGGTGTGTTACAGCGTTGCACCCTATGATTCTAGGGGAAATTGGACCCAGACTACAATGAAGTGATGGTACAACATGAAAAAGATCCACCTGATCACAGTTTGCAGCAGCACATCAAAGGGTCTGAATACATTAAGAGAATTTAGTCTTCGGCTCTTTATTTAAATAAAAAGGGTTATTGTGTCAAATAATGGGTAAAAACATGTTCCAGTATATTAATATAAATAGGTGCATAATCCGTGTTAGCGTGACAGTAGATGAAAAAGGGAAGACCAGAAAGGGGTGTAGCCTTGCAACAGCAACTACCACTGTCTGGACGTCAAGAGACAGGAGTCTGAATGATCGACAAAAGAATACAGAACACTGTTGCCTTACAGCAAGAAGGTCCCATGTGGAGCAGTCTGTGTGGGTTTCCTCCCACAGTTCAAAGACATTCAGTCAGGTTAACCGGACAGAAAGTCCCACTAGGTATAAGTGTGTGTGAATGTGTGCGCGCACATGTGTTTGCCTTGTGATAGACCGGTGAGTTGTCCAGGGTATTTCCTGGCCTTTTCACCCAGTGAATCAGACCCACCCATCATGAATAGGACAAACCAGTGGTAAAAGACAGTAAATAAAATTCACATTTTGGAAGAGGTGCCAAAGATAAAAGCAGTACAGAGTAGGAAAGGTCAACAGCAAGTTGCCACATTCAAGACTTGTTAAATACACAAAAACCACAAGGCTGCTTAATCCTGGTGTGTAACTTTATTGAAACTTAAGCAAGTGGTACACAGAACATTCAGAGCTCTTACATCATACAGTAACACTTTAAATAGCGTATACCACGTGCATCCATTTTATTGTTCTACCTAAAGATAAAGCATCAGTTGTTTTTCATGATAGTTCAATAAATATCTATATTAGATATTATGGCAAACAAATTTGGGTTTTGTAAGCAGAGTGGTTGCACAGTCGACTACAATTCCAATTGTGTATTCATCTTTATTTCACCAATTAAAAGTTTTCCATTTAAAAACGACCATTAACACAAGGCTGTTTCACTCAAAATGTCGCTGCATCTAAACAGGCCATGTTTGGTAATCCCTGAACATGCTGTTAAGAAAAATTCAAGTATCAAAGTTGGACAAAGAACGGAGGGGGACAACAGTGGGTGGATTAAAAAGGCTGTAGAATTTCTCACATGGCTTTTCGTTCGTCGCAATCCGATCAGAGCGGAAGTAGTAACCCGAGGTTGTGGTTTTCAATCTGGACTTCAAGACCGTGCAGGTTAGAAGGGACTGAATTCAACCAGGTGTACTAAATTCACTACAGAGGTAGAAGCACTAACCACTTAAAATGTCCGGTTTCCGATGATTACAGTAAAGGATTCTTTGTAACAATCGATGGAGCATATTGCAACGACTCATGACACTGAGCACAAAGTGCGTTTCTACGGTTGTTAGAGAGCAGCAGTACGTGTTCTTGTGAATACGTTCGGAAGAGGTTTTAAAAGCAAAACGAGTGGGTTTCACGTCGCCAATACCATTTCTTGAGTGTTTCAAACATAGCAAATCATTACATGCTTTAAATGATGAGGTGATGAGGGGTGCATAGAACACTGTGGAATGCAGGGAAATGAGGCATAGGGTAAAACAAAAGGATGGCAGTGGGTTGAGCAGAAAAGCACGATGACTACCATGTAAGGCTTTGGCTGGTTTCTCAGTCAGCCTCTTCCTCAGACTCCTCTTCTTCAGCCGTCTCCAACCAGGTTAGCCACTGGTTCACCTAAACAATGAGCATGTAAGTCAAGATCACAAGCAGAACTAATGTAGTAAAAATCATACCATAAATTGGTGGATTTTAAAACACTATATATGCTGCAGGTGGCAATTCTGAGGATACACCAAGTCTTTAAATTCAGCTACATGTACCAAAATACCACAACAATGTGTACAAAAAAAGATGTTCGTTTAGGGCTGCACGATATTTCGTTTCAGCATCGACATCGCGATGTGTGGACGTGCGATGTTACTTAATGCAAATTAAATCAAATACGTCATGCTAAAACTTTTTTGCTGCTTGACAAAACGAAAATTCACACCGTTCTCATTTTCCATGTAATATATACCAGTGTGTTCAAAAACCTAGTGAGCTGCCTTGCTGTACTACCTACATAGGCAGCTGCCACAGTAGAGAGGATCCTAATAAGTCAATGACTTAGAAAGCAGGTTATTGGAACGCGCCCGATTCCATCGGGTTTCGCGTTTAGCATCTTGCCATTAAAACCAATGGAATGAGGTGGGACGGCGCTAACATGTCAATATAACATCTCGATTCGTGTACAGAAAACTGTTACATTTGCTGACAAGCCCAAACTTGCAAAGAAAAACACTCGTTAAAAATTAATAATTATTTATTTACGTTTGAGAGAATTCTGGGATTGTCTTCATCACTAAGGACGCTTTCGAGTCTCACTCGTTCTGCCTCAGCATTGTGCTTAGTAACCAAGGCATCTAAGTAACTAAGAAATCTCGGATTTGGAACAGGTGTATAGCTGCTCTTTTGTTTGTATATTTTTTTTTTTAAATAATGTTTACTACTTGAATAGGTTTTGATTGTGAAATAACATTTTAAATGACCAATTTTTTCAATCCTGTTAATTCCCTCATGTGATATTGAAGCTTTCTTAGTTTAATGCTCAGTTTTAACCGAGTACAAAGATGTAGCTGGTCATAATCTTTTGTATCCCTTGTAGGCACCACCCTTTTTCACAGATGAGCCCCTTATTTAGAGTAAGATACATGCATTATTAATATGATTGATAATGTGGTGAAAATTCCTGCATTTTTTAAATATCGCAATATAATCGTAGGAAAAAAAAATATCGCAATGTCAGTTTTTTCCAATATCGTGCAGCCCTATATTAGTTGTATCTAATCAGAAGGGCAAGACCACTGGCTGTCCATATGAAAAAAAAAAAATAATCCAAAATCAATCTTTCTTTTGGCTGCCCGATTTAGAGGTTGCCAGAGTGGCTCATTCTGATCCACATACCATATTTCCCTTGTTGTACTTACCAGATCACCTCCCAATGACTATGAATGCAAATGTGTTGTTATTCATTTGCACGGTCATTTTTGCAGGTGTTAAATGATTGTTGTCCTAATAGGTAGTATTAAAATGAATATCGAGCCATAAATTCAGCTACTCCATTTAGCTGGATTGGCTAGTGAATTATTTATACGTGGTCATACGGGTTTTAATGCCATGTTTAACATGTATGTGTCAGAATTATGTTTGTCTGCTTATTTTATCTTGTATTAGCATTTGGGCTATTTTATATTTTAATTTTTATGGCTGCAAAGTAGGTTATGACTGAGTGTTGTGTAAAAAACTTATGGTTCCAGGCATGTGTATTTATTGTCTGTCTAGGGGTATTTGGGGCATTCTATAACTTGCCTTGGAGGTGATGGCTTTTATAAGGTGTGGCAGCCAGCTGGAAATTCCAAGTTAAATAGAACTGAACTGTAGAATACAACTGACAATCTTTGATTTTTATGCATGTTGGTTACACAATCATGTGTTTTATCCTTTTGTTATTAGAATACAAGCTCAGTCATTTATGACTTGTCAGTATTCCAGATGTTCATAGTAAATTTCATGTCTAAACAAGTAAAAAGAGCCAAGATGACCTGGGAGGTGGAACATGTTCAAATTAGATGCTTGTGCGCATGCACTGTTTATGAATTTAAGTAACATACGGGTCACATTAAAAGAAATCTGTGCTAAAAGATTACCTGGAACAAGGCTTTTCCTTTGCCAGTAAACTCTTGAGCAATATCTTCTTTCCATGAGAGGAAGGCTTCTTCTTCAATTATTTCCATGTCATAAAAGTTGACGAAGTAACGCAGCAACATTCCTGTAAGCAACATAATGTTATGCATTCACCAGTCTCGATTTCATTCACTTGGAAACTTGTAAAGGTCATGATTCTGGTTACATACCTTTGGGGAAAGCACTGGTGTTGCAGTGCACTTGGAGCGCGTACAGGGCGCTGACCTGCAGGTCCACGTGATCATGCAGGAACTTCTGCATCACCGGTTTAAAGGCCAGCAGTAGTTGTTTCTCCTGGTCAATCTGTTCTTTACTGGGTGATGATAACTGTTCTTCTGAGTTGGTGGGATACATCTCATGGCAAATGTACTGCAAAAAGCTGAATGGAGAAGTCCAAAAAAATCATCATGTTAAAGAAATGCTTGAACTAGTTTTATAAAGTTTGAGTTGGCTTTCATGAAGCTTTCATGAGACCCCTCCTAATCACCAGAATATAGTATAATACAGACAGTGTACACTCACCGAGAACTGTAGCCCATATGTTGCTCTGCATATTTTATAATCGATAAATGGGGTACAGAAAGGTGGCAAAAGACCCCCCACTGACCAGATAATTGGGTGGTGGACCAGTCTCAGAACTGCAGTGAAACATGGTAGTGCGTATTGTTCTCATGTGTATCAGGTGCAGCAAAGTTGTTGTGATTTTTAAATACTACAGCAGGCTATATTGTCTTAATTAAGACTAGAGCTAGATTGTTTCCCCCAGATATATGTTCCAGAATCTTCCTCTATTCTTTTTATGTGAGGACACTTTTTGATCACAGGACACCGTTAGATGTTTATTATCGATTACAGCAAGTACAACGCATTAGCATTGTAATAACACATGGTAGAGTCATTGCAGTGTAAGAAGCCCATTAGTGTGGATCCTATGGAGGTCCCCTTTAAATGATAATTGGTATTATAGTCTTGTATTTATACATAAGTAAACATTTGTTTTCAGGAAATTAATGATTATTTCTGAATTAAGTTGTGTTAGTTTTTTTTTGTCTTGCACAGTGGTACTTTGAACATTGGTTCAGGATGGCTGATGTAAGAAATCTATTTATTAAAGAAGTCATACCTAGTCATCAGAATGTTGACAAACCCCCTGTCGATGTGAAGCTTGGGAGAGATGTTGTCCTTGATCCACTTATAGATAGACTGGGGTGATGGGTCTGCTTCAATCTGTTTCAGCAGCTCCTTCTCCAGTTTCATGAGAGGAAAGAGGAAGCTCAGGCCCTTCCCCTCCAGAATTTCCAACATGCGATCTTTGTTTTGGTCTATTTCTGCAAAACAGAAGTATAGAAGTCAATATCCAGTCCACAGAAAACGCAGCAGCTTGAATGATATCCACCTATATAATTTGAGATTACTATAGACCCCAAAGAAAGACGCCCCATTGTAAACATTGAATCAGGAAAAAAAAAAAAAATATCAGTACCTGGCAGCATCATCTGCATGTTGACCTTGCTTTGCTGGAACAGGTCAGTGAGCCACTCCTTATCCTTCAGCTTAGCTGTTTGCTGAAGACAGAGCAAGAAAAGAGGGAAGTGTGTGCCGTTCTCCAGAGGATGGGCCAAATCTGCAATGCTCATGAGCTCCGCAATAATGGCACGGGCTGCAAACTGAGCCAGATAGGACTTCACCAGCGGAATGTCCCCCTCAAGTTTAGGACACTGGTCCAAAATGGTAAGGAAAGCCTGTGGGAGGAGAATGTCTGGGTTTGAGAAAGTCCTAACGAAAGATATAATGCATACACTTATTATAAATGTAATTCTACTAAACACACCTGTATGAAGTTCTCCCCTGTGATCAGCCCCTCGGTACGAAGTGTATTCAGCAGCGTGCTGACATGTTCTTTGTCTTCATCCGAGCTGTCTAATGAGCACACGATGATCTTACTCAACATCTCTGGCAGAAAATGTTTAGGTGCTCTCATCTCCCTCACTCCAGTCACAGCATTGCTGATGTTCTTGCTGCTAAGGTAGTCCTTAATGACCGTCTCCTAAAAGACAGTTTTGAATGTAATTTTACCTGCAGCGCAATCAATGACATAAATAATACAGAACACAAACTATGAGAATGTAAGTAGATAATTAAAAGAAAAACAAAGCCTTATGAAGTTAGCAATGCAGACATGAAATTGAAAAAAAAACAAACAAAAACCAAATTTCGAAATTAAACTATGAAAATGCTAAATTGGGGAGGGGCGGTTATGGTTTGGGTTTGTTCGTTTATTTATTAGGATTTTAACGTCATGTTTTACACTTTTGGTAACATTCATGACAGGAGCGGTAGTTACTCATTACACGAGATTCATCAGTTCACATTCATGAACAATTTAGTGTCTCCAATTCACCTCACTTCCATGTCTTCGGACTGTTGGAGGAAACCGGAGCACCCGGAGTAAGCCCATGCAGACACGGGGAGAACATGCAAACTCCACACAGAAAGGACACAGACTGCCCCACCTGGGGATCGAACCCAGGACCTTCTTGCTGTGAGGTGACTGCTACCCACTTGAACGACAGAATGAACAACTCCTGTGGCATGCCCTAACAGGAGCAGCCAGAAGCAGATCATTGGTTTAGCACAGTTCTTATGCCGGATGCCCTTAGTGACGAAACCCTCTTAATTAGCCAGGCCTGGGACCACTAATGTGTGCCCCCCCAGTAGCTAGATTGACATACTGTCATGCTCCCCACAAACCAGAATTCGAACACCTGGAACTCCGGCACTGCTGTTGCCAGCAACTTGGATCACCGCATGATTTTTTACTGACACACATTTACATTAAAAATGAAACTGGCTTATGGTCATTTCAATGGAAAAAAACATGCTTCTAAAGCAAAAATAAAGGCATGCCCCTATACAGCTTCTGTTAAATGAAAGAAATGAGGTTCGTACAGTCATTTTGAGCAAGTCCTCTTTGGCAGGTGGTGGTTTCTTGCTGGTCTTCTGTGGTTTTTCTTGAATAGGAGGTGGATTTGTTTTAAGGCCAAGCTGTGGAGGCTAAAAAGAAAAAACAAACAAGTCAATAAACAATTTTCTTTTGTTAGGATTTTTTTCTTTAAATGAAAAAAAAAAAACCGAAAGGTCGTACCTGTCCGAGCGGAGGAGTGGATGTTCGAGGAGGCTGCGCGCTGTGAGGAATCATGGTGGGGATCTGTGGCTGCAGCTTTGGCACTTGGGATTTGTTCAGAAGAAATGACTGAGCTGGTCTCAAGCTAATCTGTAAAAGAGAAAAAAACAAAAACAAAAAAAACCCACCATGAATAGGGCTTTGTTTACATTTGTAATTCTGGGCAGCACAGTGAGAAGGATCTGAAGTGTTGGGTTAATGTGCCTACCTCATCAGCATTAAGCTGTCCTTTCTTGAAGCGTGGTGGCAAATCTTTAGACTGAGCTTGCTGTTGAGTCTGGTTCTGGAACAGCATGTTCTGCCCCTTTAAAAACAAAGTTTTCACTTTATTACCGATCCACAAGTAGAACGAGATCATTAAACACAGGTCGGTGTTTACCTGGTTGGTTTTCATAAAAGGCTTGTCAAACTGAGACTGGGGAGCAGGAGCCATGTGGCCACTATGACCGTTGAAGAGCGGGTTAGTACGATGACGCCCCATTGTGGGGGAATACCGGTCTTGAATAACTCCAGGCCCAGTACCAATCCCACTACCTAAAAAACAATAATAAAAGAACAATCTGGTATGAAAGAAATAAAAACCAATATACTTATTAAAAAAGTATAAGACAAATTCTGACCATCACAACACACACATACATAGTAGCATACACAACACTTAACAGCTGCACTTGGAACTCAAAATTCAGATTGGCTGCACATGAAAACTTAGGTATGTCTCTGTGTGTGTGTAAATGTTTTTGTACTTCTGTTAATGTGCACTGTGAGCTATTGTAACCAAAAACAAATTCCTTGTATTTGAGCATAAAAATGTATAGTAGAGATGGACCGATCGGGGTTTTTGGCACCGATTCCGATCTCCTGTCAGGGACATCGGCCGATAGCCGATTCCGATCGGGAAGGGGGGATTAGCAGTAGATAAACTTAAAAAGAGCCTCACAGTAAAGAGAAACCGGAGCAGCGCGCGTGTGTGTGTTTGTGCCTTTAGAAGAGACGCTTTGTTCACAGTATCGCTATAAGTGATTCATTGATTCATGAGTTGATTCGTTTTTATGTGAAGCGTAAGTTTATCTTCTCAGTTATCTCTCCGTGTTTACTGTTAATAATTAAATGTTGTTGTTTTAAATAAACACCAGCTACTACAGAACATTTTTGTGTGACTTACATTAAAAAGCTTAATTAAAAAGCTTAATTAAACTGCTATTACCACAGATCTGTAACCGAGTCAGACTCGTTCCGTCTAAGGAGCTAAAAGTTTTCTAAAAGTTCAGCAGATGATCCTGAACTAACGAATTTGATAATGAATAAACTTTTGCCTCGGATTGGATCTGTAACGTTTTCTGTTCTCATCTACATCACAAGTAAGAACCGCTTACGATTTACCAAAGTGAACCAGGAGTTTATATAACGTGCTGATAGAATCGACTCAGATGTGACCGGGTTAAATTATCTTTTTAAAGTAAATATTACAATCAGCAAAATTACATCGTAAGAGCTTTCACGATGGTTTCTGTGCGATGGTTAATGAATGGTGATGTGATGGTTGGCGCTTCGTAGCTCAAAGTCTGGATCAATCCACTGAGCTGTTAACTTAACATGGTCTTTATATATCACACGATCGGATCGGCTACTTTTAGGAAATATCGCCGATAGCATATTTTGATTAAAAATCGGCCGATACCGATTCGTAGCCGATCGATCGTCCCATCTCTAATGTATAGGATTATCAAAAGGCTGAATGAGTTTGCATTTTCTCCCATTTCACTTCAGCACTGTTGAGCAAGTGGGACAAACAGCATGCGTCATCCACTATCACCATTAGAAAAAGATTTTACCATGGTAACCAGCCATTTTTTTTTTTTTTTTCACATCTGGCTGATGCTAATAAACACCAAAATCAAATGTGAATACCAATAATAGTTAATTCCCAGATTTGTAAATTTTAGTAAACCCATCAACTAGTTACAATCTTACAAAATAAGTCTAATTGCATCAATCCAAAACTGATTCCCATAACTACATTACCAATGATTCAGTCAATTCAAATTGGAACCAGTACAGTATGGCTGGTCTAAACCACCATATTGTAAGATTGCTGATTATAACCAAGGAATAAAAGAATCACAACTCCCATAAAAAAGCAATAAAGAAGCTAAATAAAGTCCTAAGTGGATCACTTACAAGTGCTTGTGTTTATATTATACTAGCTTCATTTTTAAATAGAGCTCACTGTGGGATAATAAACACTCAACAGGCAGCTTAGATCAGGATGTACCTGGCATTTGTCCAAACATATCAGCCAATCCCCCGAGAGCCTCTCTGCTTATTCGTGTTGGTATGAAGGTGTTTTCTTGAAAAAAGTCAGTCCTCAATCCGGAGTTCATAGCTGGAATGAACATGCCTAAATCCTAGAATCAAGAAATGGAAAAAAAAAAAAAGGAAAATCACTCTGGTTTTTATGATCAACTTCAACACTATGAAGAACAACACTAACCTTTACTGCATCCTGACGAATCTGATTGATGGTCTTAGGTCCATTGTCAAGAAAAGCTTTCCTAGGCACCCAGTTGTTCTCTCGTAACTCTACAGTATCCTGCAGCAGGAAACGAATCCTAGCAGGCAAATCCTTGTTGTTCATTAAGGATCGCATGCGGGTAAAGTACTGATCCATTAAGGACTGCAACATGGGAAAACAAATGGTCAGTGTTCAGAGATGAAAAGTGGTGCTTTAAGTTAGCCACAACATGCGCCGAGTTATTCTAGCATTTCCTTTGAAAAACAAGGCAATACCTTGGCTTTATTATGATCAAGTCTGGGCCCGACAGTTCTCATTATCTGACAGAGGCACTCCAAATCCTCCCCCATATCCTTAAGTTGGATTCTTTTCTTCTTTTCCAGAAGCTAAAGGGTGGAAAAAAAAATACATGAGTAAGTCACAGCCATTTGAACTGACCATAAAATAGGTATAACGTACGTAATCATTTGAACTCACTGTTTTGATGCATTTATGAAGGATAGACTCGTGAATAAGATCAAGTTTGCCAAGTTCCCCAATGAATTTGATGTTGCCCAGCATCTTGATCTTAGCAATAGCACGCTGTTCCTCTTCTTCAGAGGTAAGAGGGCTATCGCTTTTGTCATAGACTGAAAAAAAAATTCCATGTCCAAATTAGGGACATGACCAACAAGCTTATAGGACCATTACAATAGAAAAAATATATACAAACAAGAATATTTCATAATATTTATTAGGAGTGCAACAGTAAACAGCAGTAATGGAAGATACACACTGAGGCAGACATTGCAAGCAGGTCATTACAAAAGCCAATTAAACATGCCAACCCTAACTCAGCCTGGTGCCCAATGTGGCATGTTTGTAGACTGTAGGTCCAAGCTGTTTAAGGTGACTGAAAATTCTCTATCTACTGATGGGATTTGACCCCTATATTTTGTTATGTTTGCATCTGCTCATTCAGTACACCATTTGTTCTTTACATATGCATTTTGACAGCCATTGGTGGGATCTTGTCTGCTCTCGTTACCCAGTAGCACACAGTGACCTGGTATCCAACAAGAACGCGTCATATTTCTGCCTCTAAAAGATGACTGAACTGCACTTCATTAAATAACATGAAGTTTGTTCTTTAAAGATTGCACCAGTCCTGAAGATCACATGTCTGAACTTCCCTTTCTCACACACGGCTAATTGCACACGCGTGTGGAGGCCCAGCCAGATTGGTGGCTTTGCTGAGAATTAAACTTGAGATAAAACACTCCATGTGTTGAAGCGCACACAGCCCCAACTATTGTCCATTTGAAAAAAAAAGTGTGTAGTCATTTGCTTGCTTTTCATTATAGATGAAGAGATTTATGACAATGATTTTTAACCTTATTCTCAGTGCATAGTTTTCTTACTTCTTTACAAATGGCAGCCTACATCAGGGACAGCAATATTAAATGCCTACACACATAGATCCACTGAATCATAGCTTTCAAATAGAAGCTGTGGATGGCCTTCATACGAATGAGTTAGCGTTTTCTTCTGTATCACTTCTTTATAAAATACAGAATTTGTTGAGCAAATGGGGCAAACAGCTTTTGTGTCACTCACCACTAGGAAAAAGCAAGGTAACTTGCCACTGCCTACACTCTGCATTCCACACAGGTATGTTTTACATCTAGCTGATGCCAATAATTACATGTTTCAAATATGTGAAAACCAATAGTAGTTAATCTCCAGATTTGTAAACCCATCAACTCATGTTACGATCTTAGAAACTAAGTCCGATTGCATTAGGCTTATATTTATTCTTTAATTTGTATATCACTTTCAGTTTTCTTCGGATATCCACTCTTTGTAGTGAGATAAAAGATTCAAACGAAGCATATATTGAAAATATAAAAAATAAATGAGCAAAAATGTTAAGGGCTTCAAAATGATCTGAAATTGAATTATGGCTCTGCAACATTCCCAACATTTCTGTGTCATTGTCCAGCCAAATGACCATGGACTTACTTTCAACGTTTCTGGTGCGGTTTTCAAACTCATCTTGAAGCTTTGATATCAGAAGTCTCCTGAATGTCTGTAACAAGAGCAGACAGGCTGATTAAAACCCAGCAGCTTCAAAGTTAGTTAATTACTACAGTAACAAGTCCTGTCAGAACAAACTGATCTCTGTTTAATAAAGCGGGTACTTACAGTGCTCTGCTTTTGTGATGACTGGATCTCAGCTGGGTTATCAAAGTTCGGAGCATCCTCTGCAAGACGCAGACATAGCTGAGCATATAGCGAGCTATACTTGGGCTCTTCAAGGGCTTTGTCTACAATCTAAACAGCAAAAGTTTGCAGGTCAAAACAACTGAAAACAATCAAGACCATGGTTGCTGGGTAAGAAAGAGGAGAAAACGTAATTCTCACCAGCAAGATAATTCCTTTGAGGACGAGCTTTGAATCCACGCCCACATTCAGAAGCTCAAGGCATAGCTTGTCAAACTTATCAGGGGTCAGTTTATTAAGTATGCTATAGAAACAAGAAACATTCATTTTAAAACTGGGTAACTACATAACACTACAAGTGTTTATTCCAGCCTGCAGTTGCATGCAAAAAAATGCTACATATAATTAGTTGTAATCAAAATTATTCAACCCCTATTGCACATTAGGCTTATTAGTAAGATGTACACATTTTCAGCTTATTGCAATAAACCAAGCAAGAACAGTTTATATAGCTTAACAACTAAAAATATTTTCTATAAATAACACAAAATGTCACTTTCAATGACTTCTTAAAAGCCCAATTTAAACACTACAATTTTACTACTGATGTCACCGTACCCTCTCACTTTTCTGAAGATTGCATCCTGGCGTTCTTTTTCATTGGAGGAGCTGACATCTCGTCTAGTGCTTCGTGAAGGAACCCATCTCTGAACGCTAGACCCTGGGGTTTTCCCCAGGAACTCGCTGCCAAAGAGAAAAACAAAAATCAGCTCACAATGCACGAAGCAATTCCATTAAGAAAGGTCATGTTACTTCTGTATTCTTTTTCCCCCAATCCAAATCCTTAAGATCATACTTAATTGTGCACATAACATAAGTCTTAAAGTTGACCTAGTTGCGATACAAATACATACCTGTTGCCGACAGTCTTGGGATACTGCTGAGACGCAGCCCGACCTCCTCCTCCCGTAGAAGCACTGCAAATTCAAGAAAAATGGTATTAATGGCAAAAGAACTAACAAAGCACACAATAGCTGACAATGCCTAATATTTAAAAGGTTTTAACACTCTCTACTTACATTGGAATATGGATACACAATCTATCAGGTACTCAAATTAAGGTGCAAAACCATTTAGACACTTCAAAACTAGTGATGAATATATATATAGTCAATCCGAAAGGAAACAGGCAGACAGTGGCGTGATGCTAAAATTGGTCTAAAACTGATCTTATTTTAAGTCCAGTTTGTAATCAGTGTTTTCAGTAGTAATCAGTAGTTTGTTTGCCGTAGCAAGTCCAAGGAAAGATACATTACAATAGTCAAGCTATATTATTAATAAGTAATTTAAAAAAGTAAAGCATGGATCAATTTAATAGCCTCTTGCAGACATCTAGGGTTGAACATGCTGTAGTCCCTTAATGATACTCACAGAAGGAGCCTGACAGATGCTTGTTAGTAATTTTACCAAAATAGTTTAACAACTTACAATCATTAAACATGTATCACTACTCTTTTACTGGAATATTTTATGCTCTCTTGTAAACTGTGTTTTACTTGTGTTCTAATTCGTTTCTTTTGTGCATTTTCATTTTAGTGCTGCATTTTTAATTTACAAGATGCTGTATATAAATTTAAATTAGGAATGTGGCCAGAATTTTATTTATAGATGTCTAGTGTAAATGTAGAATTAATAATGACAAATATTAGAAAATGAGTTTTCACCTTTATACAACTACCTTAATACTGTGTCATGCTTCACTCTATACTTTAATAACAGATACATTTGCTCCAGGACTTTGCTGTTAAAGTTGCCTAGTGTGAGCGTGTCCCTCATTTATCCTCCTGCTGCTTTAATCCATGCATTAAGAGTCCTGTTTTAATTGCAAAAGCATGTAACCACAAGACACTGAGCTACTTATGGGTAAAATAATTAGCTAAACTAACTAACTTAACAATGTTGAAAATATACAGCTTATTCTGCAAAATAACAGCACGACACCAACGCATATCGCTTACTAAGAAATGCCCAATTACAACACAATTTTGCCCCACACAGTACAAACAGTTACAGACTCACCTGAAACGAGAAGCACCCCCCTCTGCAACCACACTCTCCACTTTGGCGGCTTGACAACGATGGACAGTCAAAAAGAATAATATCGAAAGGGTGGGGGTGGAGAATAACGATCTGAAAGACAAGTGACATAATGGCTATGAACAACTGTACTGAATTAAGACAAAGTAAAAGGCAGCACTATTACAATTTTAAACCTGATCACAAATTTGCTTTCTTAAAACTTTTCAATGAGACTAAAGTGCTTATTAAAGTTACAGGTCATACGAATGTTGCAGGAGGATAAAAAGCATACACGGTATTGTATTTCACTAGTCTAGTTTATAATAATAATAATAAATTTTATTTATATAGCGCTTTTCAAGATACTCAAAGACGCTTTACATAAGACAAATAATCAAAACAAATACGTACATACACCATACAAATCATAGTACAAAATCAAAATAGAACATCAAGAATAATTAAGATATAAACAAAGAGAGCAGCATAAGACAGTTCATTAAAAATTAGCTAAATTATGAGAGAGAACAACAAATATAGAACAATTTCTTAAAATTAGACAGAAACAGGACAGATTCACATGCAATCAGGAAACTGAAAACTTTACAAGTTTTAGGATCTAGGACTTCACATTTCTGTCGTGATCTAAGTATAAAAACTATTAAAAAGAATAGCAAAAATAAAAGCATTTATTTCGTGTTGTTACAAGTTAAATGCCATTTTGAATATATGAGTTTTGAGAAGTGACTTGAATTTGGACAGGTCAGGACAATCTCGTAGGTGTTTGGGGAGAGCATTCCATAAAGATGGAGCAGCTATGGAAAAGGCCCTGTCACCCCAGGTCCGGTGCTTGGTCCTAGAGGGTATGGACAGTAGGTTAGCCTCAGAAGAGCGAAGGCTACGGGAGGGAATGTGCTGATGGAGCAGGTCGGTGAGGTAGGATGGGGCCTGATTATGGAGAGCTTTTGTTTTATTAGTCTATTAAAATTTCTAGTTTACTGCACAGGGTCTAACTGGTCACTGGAGAAACCAAAAAGCAGCCAGTCATAGTTGTAAATTAAAGTCTGATTGGGTTTATTATAAGCAGTTATACCATCACCATAGAAGGGTGTAAATCCCTTAGAAAAGAACAGCTTTAAATCAGATCCAGTCACAAAGTTCAATCAGATTCCTAAATTAATGCATCTGGCAAAATACAAAGTGTAATCAATCTAGTGATAACATTTTACACCAGACCTGTATTTACATTTTGCTACTGCACCACCAAATAAAAGTAACATGTGCCTTTTAAAGCACAATGCATGTGAGAATTAAATGAAAGCTGAGGAGTTGCATTGGAGCAAAAGGCAGTTGCAGTATGTTTAACAAGAAGTAATAACATGAGAGAAAAAAAAAGACCTTAGTTGTCACAGCACTATACAAGATGTAAACAGCCCACAGTGGGCTGACTAAGAGAGACCAAGAGACTAGGAATTTGCAATCCATGGGAAAGCAAAACATCTTAATTGTGACTTTTTGAATGTTGGCACGTGACAATAGTACAATTAATACTATTTTAAGGGTGCTTTATGTCAGTGTTCTTTACCGAGTGTTTACGTATCAGAAGTTTAATCAGGCAGTCTGAGAGCAATTTAAAGATGGTATACATTTAAAGAAATAAGATCACAACCCTTAGAAATGTACAACAAACAGGTTTTCTGCATGCAACTGAAAGAACAAATATATAATTCCAAAATAGTGGTCATCACTTAGCACTTTTAAGCAGCTATAAATGATCCATAATACACCCCATTACTATTAGCAAAGGTATGTGGCGTGCTAATGTTATATAATAGTTGCTTTACTGTTTCAAAACTATAAGTCACTGGAAATAAACACCTGGCCCAAACCGGTTCCTGATGGGAGAGACAGACTAGCCACAAGAATGATCGCATTAATCAAAAATAATGTCACACATCTAAATAACCCGAGCCACCTAGGGCACTGGTGAGCAGGCAAGGCTGTTGCTGCTGGTTTAAACCTGGAACACCAGCTTGCGGTACATAAACTCAGATTAAGGAAATAAAAGACATGCATACCGGTCTTCCTGGCGACACGTATATTTGGTTATACAGTACAATACCAATCACATAAAAATAAAGCACATTAAATCACAAAAATAAAACAGGTTAAACTTCTCTTGAAAGGATTACGCTATTGCCAGGATGTTGTCCTTACTGCTTGTAAAATTCCTACCAAGTTAGCCAATAGTTTGTTTGTTTGTTTATTTATTAGGATTTTAACATCATGTTTTACACTTTTGGCTACATTGATGACAGGAAACGGTGGTTACTCATTACACAAGGTTATATCAAACACAGCCATGGACAATTTAGTGTCTCCAATTCACCTCACTTGCATGTCTTTGGACTGTGGGAGGAAACCGGAGATCCCGGAGTAAACCCACGCAGACACGGGGAGAACATGCAAACTCCACCTGGGGATCGAACCCATGGCCTTCTCGCTGTGAGGCGACAGTGCTACCCACTTAGCCAATAGTACACAGCAATTTTTCTATTCTGCATGTCACTGTTTATGAAATAATTTGTTACAAACTAAAGTGATTATCATTTAAATTGAAAATACAATTTAGGAAAGATCTATTAAATAACAATTAAATAAATACAGCTTCTACATAAAACAATGGAGGTGTAAATTGAGGGAAGACATGCTCAAATTACCCAAGTCAAGAAGGCTGCATCATTTCAGAGACAAATACAAATTAAAAATATGTTGTAATTAAAATATAGTAATGCATTGTAGGGTGTGCTTTCTGTTTATATAATCTACATTCTTTATGAAGGGAAAAAAACAAACACAACACAACACATTGTCTTTAATTGCATCACTGAAAACGAAGACATCTGGCCCAGGCCTGTTGAGGCCTGATCCTGAAAGGGGGATGGGGAACTGGGTACATTCATAAATTACGCAACACGATCTGCAATGTATACTTTCAAATATGTAATTCAGTATCAATTTAACAATATTAAGAATAAAGGGTTATGCTTAATCGATTTATATTTAGAGTACAAAAACAAGAGCAGTTGGTATCTGGCAGGGCTGGTGCCAGATACCAAGTGGGACAAAGGCTTCTTCTGCCTTGTTAGCTTTGATAGTAAGAAAGTACAACCATATAATGTATTTATTTGCTACAGATTACTGCGATTCCGATAGCATTTTGTATATTTCTTCACATTAGATTTATCATAAAAGCATTATGTGGGTCAGTACTTAAAATCAAAGTTCGTGTATATGGGTGGTCCTGATTAGACGCTTCTCAGCATTAGCATGATGTTTATTGTCTTGACTACATATCCTAGCCGGTCCGCTACTGACTGGTGCGTCTTTTGTACTAATACAAACATACAAATTACAAACACTTAAAACTAAACAGGACCCAAACTGTCTGTAAGTCACTGACGACCAGTAGGTTACATGGAAATTCGCTTTGAAAGAATGAGCTATTTCGAAAAATGGAAGCTAAGTCAATGCTAAAGCTAACAAGCTAACTAGGATGAATTTTCTGGTTAATCGACAAAAGGTAGCTACATTTTAATTTACACCAAAACACAATGTTCACATAAACCAAAGGTCATACATTAAAATAATAAATATGAATACATTTTAAATGTTGCTTTGGTTTAGTTGAGCAGGTTGGGGTATCTAACGAAGAGGCATTTTATAACTGTGCTAAGCTAACAGTGCTACCGGTTAACGTTACATTAAAAAAAAAAAAAAACGTAAAAGCTAAGCATACTACCATACTAGATAGCATAATAAATAAGTGCGCAACCAAAACAGTAATATAAATTAAAAACAACAGTAGCGTACTAAGTATACATACTATTTAGCCGGATAGATTAAGATTGGACATCTTGCCCAAAGTCTTACCTTTCTTAAAAGACCTTCAGTTTTGTTGTGGTTCGGTTTTCAAGGGAGGAAAAAAGAAAAAGATAAAAAAGAAAAGACTTCGTTAATTAAACGCTTATTTTTAATTCGAGAAGCTTCACGATGCCGCTGGAGCCTCAGTAGCTAATGCTAAAGCTAACTACACCGGTAACGAGGACAGCCCGAACAGTCTGTGAGTCGACGTCAACGACACGCGCAATTTTATTCGCCAGGCCGACCAACCCTGCTGGTGCTTACGTCACCATCAAGTTTATCCACATGAGAGCCGTAGGACTGAGTTTCCGCTCTTTTAATAAAGGCTTACTGCACGTCCGAAATCACACCAAGTTCACTACACAGTGCACTAGCTAGCATGTAGTGTAACCTTATTGCTCACGTCTACAATACAATTTAAACGATTAAGTACACAAACCGTATTAAAAAATGCGGCACAGCAGCTAGGCGTTGATCAGGGTCGCTGAACCGTCGGAATAAAATACACACTTCGTAGGGAATAAGAAACATGAGTGCCATTTAGGACACGGTCCAAGGGTGCTCAACGTAGGTCTAAAACCACACCCGGTTCACTATATTATGCAGTAATTGGAATACAACAAAGGATGTAAAATCGTGATCATTGAATCACTCAAAAAATGCCCAGCCATTTCAACTTGGTCAGGCTCACTGTGGGTCCGGAGGCAACTAGTGTACAGTGTAGAAATACGCCATGTACAGGGCACAGAAACAACGTAGGGCATCATTCACACCTAGGATTTAAAATAGTGAATCCAGGGTTAGAATCTCAGTGGTGCTATCAGTCAATCGGGTATCTGCATGGACATGATTAATGTCTGAGGGGGTGGGATGGCCACCCCAACTTTTTTTTTAATCAAGAGGCATACAATTGTGAATTGTCGACTTCTCTACTACTAGTTCAGTACCTATTTCATAACCGTTGGTCTCACTGTCATGGGTATATTAAATGTTGGTTTGATGGTGGTTACTTGTAATACACACACAATGCATGTCCTGGTATCAGATGCTACAGGACTCTTTCAGATGTCTTGTGGAGTCCATGTCTCAGCAGATCAGAGCTGTTTTGACATCATTTTACACTGTTTTGGCTCATCGGTGTACAATAGTGTTGTAATACTTCGTCATTTAAATTAAAATATTGCAAGCACATTCCTTTCTAAAAAGAAATGGCTTTGAGTTTTGGGGGGAGACTAACTGTCTATACCTAAAGCTAGTAATTGTAACAATCAACATCTAATCAAAATTTACCCACACCTTTAGTTTTCATCCAAACTTAAAACACATACAGCAATGTACAGTATTTAAACAGGATGGCCAAAAAAGTAGAATTTGTTTGCCATGCCTGTTAGTTTTATCTTCAGTTTAAACAGCCTGGAGCAGCCATAAAATACTTTAAAAACATATTTTATTTGTTGCATAAGATAAGAATGATGTGTTCTGAAATATCCTTTGGTTCAAAATAAGTTAAATTAATTTTTTTTACAATATTTAATAAAATCAACTGTCTAACTAGCGAAACTGGCTTTACATTACATTACATTTTAGCCATTTAGCAGACACCTTTATCCAAAGCGAAAGACTGTAGTCCATCTGTTTCTCTACATACTTTTTTAACCTGCTTTCACCCTGTTCTTCAAAGGTCAGGGCCACTACAGAGCAGATATTATTTGGATGGTGGATCATTCTCAGCACTGCAGTGACACTGACATGGTGGTGGTGTCCACTCACTTACTGTCCACTCACTCACTGTCCACTCTATTGGACACTCCTACCTGGTTGGTCTACCTTGTAGATGTAAAGTCGGAGACGATCACTCATCTATTGCTGCTGTTTGAGTTGGTCATCTTCTAGACCTTCATCAGTGGTCACAAGACGCTCTCCACGGGGCGCTGTTGGCTGGATATTTTTGGTTGGTGGACTATTCTCAGTCCAGCAGTGACAGTGCGGTGTTTAAAAACTCCAGCAGCGCTGCTGTGACTGATCCACTCATACCAGCACAACACACACTAACATTCCACCACCATGTCAGTGTCACTGCAGTGCTGAGAATGACCCACCACCTAAATAATACCTGCTCTGTAGTGGTTCTGGGAGAGTCCTGACCATTGAAAAACAGCATGAAAGGGGGCTAACAAAGCATGCAGAGAAACAGATGGACTACAGTCAGTAATTGTAGAACAACAAAGTGGTCCTAAATGGTAAGTGGAGCTGATAAAATGGACAGTGAGTGTAGAAACAAGGAGGAGGATAAGAAACCACAGTACCTAAAAGAACCTTGGACAAAATGCCAAAAACACCAAACAGTGACCATCAGCAAGGTTTAAAATGAACTGCAGTTTGAGATCAGGATCACAAGATGGCACTGTAGTTTGAAGAATACATACATGAATAGTGTTTGCTTTTATTTTTTATTTGACTAAGTAAAAAGATAAAAGCAATATGTTCACTTGATGACTCAGGTGAAGGTTTATTATGTTTTTCTGACTTTATATGTTGAAACCTCAAGCACTTAATATCCTCAGTTTGCTACACAGATAGAAGGTTATCAAGCCTTTGTGGTCTGTTGATTTCACAATCTAAGCTGAAGAGAAGGAAGGCTTATTTACTTCACCTCGAAGGCTGGGTTTCGAAAGTCAGTTCCTGGAAATCTGTGTTGTGCTGAATAACGTCATCACATTTTTCGCACAGCAAGGTCCGACTTGTTGCCCTGGATGCCTTATAAAAAGTACAAGCCGACCTTTGAACAAAAGATCGCTCCTTGGCACGGTTTGTCCCAATACATAAAAATAAATACATACATCATAAAACTAATCTTTTTTGTGTCTGTATCAGTTAAAAAGAAGTTACAACTGTATTCAAGATGCCAGGGTTTGGTTTCACTTTACAAAAAACACACTGCACTTTTGCTTCACGCTGATTTAGCTTAAAGTGCGTCTGCTGACTACAAACGGATGGCAAGTTTAAAAAGTTTAGCTAAAGATAGTCCATTATTTCCTTGCAGGATAAAGTTTGTGAAACCTCCAGAAATACAGGATGAGGGCACTGGGATGATGCGCTAGCCCACCACCACTGAGATCTTGAGCTGGTGGACTGGGATCCTTGTCACTGCTGCCTCTTCTGGCCGGTCGAACCGCCTACATGAGAGGTAAATGATTCACAGAGCAGCTTAGTGTTTCTTTTAATACCCAAAATAGCTCTCTGTGAGTCTTTGGCTGGTGAAAAGAAGCAGCTGGCAACTGCACCCATGTCGTCATGGGGTGTGTGTAATAGTCTGCTGCTCTTCTCAGTTAGGGCAGAGGTGGTTTAAGCATCTATGGTAGGGATGTTACGATGCACCACAAGACAGCTAAAAATCGATTCACACGTGTAACGATTCAAATCGGTTTACATGTATAATGAATCGATATTCACTTTAAACAGCAGAGGGCACTGGCGCTATTCATCTCGCCTGGTTGACGTCACTACAGGGTTGCCAGGTTCGGAATTTTCCCAGCCAAATTTATTTATGTGAGGATACTTTCTTTATTTGTATTATTCATTTATTTATATAATGTGGGATTTGTTTTAAAATTTCATTTCAGTTTTTTTTTACACAAAAAGGGAAACGTGCAGCATTGTTTGGCATAGTTTGTACCTACCTCAGAAATAAAAGGGAATTCATTATATAGGTGAATAAAAATGTTCATCCTAACAAAAGCATTTATAGCCAGATTCATGCTACAATTCTCTTACCAACAAATCTTACCTCCAGTTTGATTTTTGAAGAAGTCATTATTTCTATGATTCACATGCATAATTTATACAGATTGTGTAAGTAATTAATGCAGAAATCCAGGCTAGTTAAAGAGTTCATGTAATTATTTTTGCAAGAGTACTCATTTATAAGAACCAGATGGTGATTTCTTCGCTCAAGTGCTACTGTCAACAGTGTTTACACAGGAAATTGATTCCATACACCCTAGTCAGACACCATGTAATCAAAAACAAGATTTTTTTCTTATAAGATCTCGATTATGTGAACACATTTACATAATCACAGGGTAATTATGTATAATTATCCTACAAAGCCTTAGAAACTATGCAATTATCCATCGTCTGTAGTCATAATTGTTTTTTATATTCAGATTTGTAAGCTGGAATCGTTATGGTGTACGACTGCACTCGCATGTCTTTCTGTTCTGTTCATTTTCATGAACTGCTTTATTCTGGTCAGGGGCACGGCGGGTACGGTTTCCAGTGGCAAACACTGAGTGCAAGGCAGAAATATCCTGGACAGGGTGTTAATCCATCACAGGGCTTTGGCCAACCTCCTCAGACATAGCCATTCATGTCTGTGTAGATGCCTAGACGTCTGATAGGTGTGTGCCACAGTGTTGGCTACTGGGTACAGATAGGAAAAAAACTTATAATCTATAATCCTTTATTATGAACTTTAGATGATAAATATAATGGTATTAAACATGCATAATAATTTTGTTTTGGGATGAAATAACTATTTCCTAATAACGGCAATTCCCACATTTGCTGCTTTACTTGTGGTGGTGTTTTTTAAACACCAATGTTTTTTGGTTTTTGGAAAAGGTGATTACTGATTTTTTTTCATCCCTGAAATTAAAACCTCCTAGTGACTAAACACCTCCTCATTTACTTAATATTTTGTACACTTTATGGCCAAAAGTAAATTTTTTGCCACAACCGTTGTAACAGCAATGACAACTCTCAAATGACAACCTCAACAATTACTACTGCATTTATTGAATGACACCTCAGGTGGTGTTCCAAACCAGATTGTACCTACTTTAAATTAGTATGTCAAAGTAGTACCAATATTAGAAGTGCACTATTAAGTACAGACTATAATAAATTGATTTACAGATTAGTAAATTATCATGTTTGTGGAGTTTTAGTGTAAAATTGTAACTTTTCTTTTACAATGTAGTAAAGGCAAAGTTAAAATTACCCAATATAGTTAGATATAGTAAGTCTGAGTGAGTGTTTACTCAGAACAATCTTAATTAAAGGCAAAGCAACAGTTTTTATTTAAGACCTTAAAATATATTTGTAAGTACTGGGTGTTAATTTATTAACGATATGGCTAAATTAACACCTACAGTTCATTTAAGCACTGTCGCCTCACAGCAAGAAGGTCCTGAGTTCAATCCCTAGGTGGGGTGGTCCGGGTCCTGTCTGTGTGGAGTTTGCATGTTCTCCCCGTGTCTGCGTGGGTTTCTTCCGGGAGCTCCGGTTTCTGCCCACAGTCCAAAAACATGCAGTCAAGTTAACTGGAGACACTAAATTGCCCTGTAGGTGAATGGGTGTGTGTATCAGTGTGTGTGTGTTTGTATGTGTGTTACTGTGTGCCTTGCGTCCATTGAAAAGCTGGGATAGGCTCCAGCAACCCCCCATGACCTCGATTGGATAAGCGGTTAAGAAAAGTGAGTGAGTTCATTTAAGCATATTAGTAAGAGTTCATTCAGCACTGAGATTTTAACCGAGACACGTCTTATTTAGCTGATTCAAGTCTTGGTTGATTGCTGTTTGCTCCAATTTAGATTGAACGGTTAAATCTGGAGAGGCATTCTTTAAAAGCGTGTAGGATGTCAGCCTGGGACTTGTTTACTTGGTCAGTGTATTAGATAGACACCTGAAATGAACTCTGGAAAGCCACTAGTCCTTCAGTAAACAGGTGTAAAGTGAAAGCCTGTGTTTTGTTGACTATACAAATGAAATGCCAGGTTGGCAAACTTTAACAGAAGCAAGGGTGATTTTCAGTGTGAGACAATCATAATTAGAATCAAACACATAGTTGGTTGGTTGGTTTTCATCCCATATTATCCGGGACAGCCTGTTTTGGGGTCAAAATGGTATTGACCTGACTCCTGTATGTTCACTCTCCGTCTAACTGAAGACCAAACACTGGTGAAATTTGGGTGCAGTAATTTAGAATCACCGCTGGAGGGCGCCAAAACATAGAGTATGTTTTTGGCAGGGATAAAACTGAATCCCAGACCATAATTAGGAGGTCATGAAGTTCAGAATTCAAAACAGTGGACAGTTTAGTGGTCCGGGTCCTTTCTGTGTGGAGTTTGCATGTTCTCCCCGTGTTTGCGTGGGTCTACTCCGGGTGCTCCGGTTTCCTCACACAGTCCAAAGACATGCCAATGAGGTGAATTGGAGACACAAAATTGTCCATGACTGTGTTTGATATAACCTTGTGAACTGATGAATCGTGTGTAATGAATAACTACCGTTCCTGTCATAAATGTAACATGACATGACGTTAAAATCCTAATAAACAAACAAACACATACAGTACCAGTCAAAAGTTTGGACACACTTTCTCATTTCTGTGGTTTTTCTTTATTTATTTTTTTAATTTTAAACATTGTAGATTAATAATTAAGACATCCAAACTATGATGAACACATATGGAATTATGTAGTAAACAAAAAAGTGTTAAACAAACCAGAATATGTTTTATATTTTATATTCTTTAAAGTTTCTTTTGCTTTGATGACAGCTTTGCACACTTTTTTGGCATTTTCTCAATCAGCTTCATGAGGTATCCACCTGGAATGGTTTTCAATTAATGTTTGTGCTTTGTCTAGAGTTAATTTATGGAATTTCTTGCTTTTTTAATGTGTTTGAGACCATCAGTTGTGCTGCGCAGAGGTAGAGTTGGTAAAATATAAAACATATTCTGGTTTGTTTAACACTTTTTTGTTCACTACATAATTCCATATGTGTTCCTTCATAGTTTGGATGTTTTCATTATTAATCTACAATGTAGAAAATCAAAATAATCTAGAAAAACCATTGAAGAGAAGGTGTGTCCAAACTTTTGGCTGGTACTGTATGTGTAGCAGTGTGCTTGTGTGTGTGCCAAATATTTCGTGTTATGTTTGAATACTTAAAAGCTGGCAACGCTAAGTGTGAGTAGGGTTGCCTGCTCAAGAGTTATCAAATTCCCAGAGATATTTTTGTTACTTGTCATTCAAATTAAATATGTGACTGAAAGTGGATTCCTCATTCAGTTACTATCAGCTAGCTTCCTCATAGGTAGCCTTCTAGTGTAGACATTGGGTCTGTCTGAAAACCTAGTGAGCCTACCTGTGTTAATGCTTTAATGCTCTGTTACTGCCTACCTAAGCAGCTGCCTAAGTAGAGAGGATTTTAATAAGACATCAAACTTATAAGGCAGATTATTTAGACACACTACTATAGTGATTATGGCGATTAAGTCACGACAGTTTTTGCTTGCTAAGCTAACACAGTTAGCTTCAGAAAATTCTAACCAATAGACTGAGGCGGCACAACCCGCTAGCACGCCAGCTAACATCTCCCTCTGTGTACCGAAATCGTCAATGAGAAGCCCGAATTTACAAATGAATTACACTTGTGCACCTTATTATTTATTTACATTTAAAAAGAACTCTGTTGGTTGCTTCACATTCGTCTGCCTCATTTGTAATTTTT